>NC_133770.1:100440995-100475264 GCF_003597395.2 Chelonoidis abingdonii | reverse complement strand
CGCGAGGATTAGCCTAAAATCGATAGGTGATAACTCGGATTAGGTGTCGTGGTGGAGCTCGGGAAATTTTCGACGTTATTGTGGTTGCCGGCGACATGCCCAGAGTGCTTTGCAAGATGCCACGCTCTGAAGACGTAGTGACCAATACTGAACTCGGAGTGCAGCTGTGACATGGTTAAATCAAGGAATTGACTCCACCAGTCGAACTTTATTGGTGTCAGTTCCCTTTGCCTCACAACTACGATCTGCCATGGTGGACACGCCATCTAGGTCATGTTTACTGATGATCTCTAGCTATTGCCAACCGCAAGCGCTGGGCCCAAGGATCATGCCTCCTCTCATGAGAGATGGCTCTACCTTCTTCACACATTCTAGTGGCCGCATGCTCATATTGCACAAAAGCTCTTTACTCTCCCGATCTTGAATAGAAGGAATCCCATATCCGTGCGGAGAAGTGACCTTGCAACGACCATGCATCTCAGCATTTCTCAGTTTGAAGAGGGATCGCCTCTGTTAAACGTGGGGGGAGAGACCAGTTCTAGATTACTAGGTGAGAAGGGTCTCGAGATTAAGGAAAGCGGAACAATGCAGGCGTATACAGACCATGAATCTCAATGAGAGAGACATCGCCGGAACTCACGCCTCCGAAAGGCGCTCTATACGCACAATATTCTCCAAAGTCATTGTGAATACTAAGCACACATACCGTAGCCATATGGAGCATCACTTGCTAGCTGAAATCTTAGTCAGCGGATGCAGCAAGAGCCACTTAAAAAAACGAGGAGCCTATAGGAGCTCTCATAATAGTTGAGAGCTAGCAGCGGTCGTTGGAGGAGAAGGATCTATCGTGAGATAGATCTTTCTCGCACCTTGGGAAAGTATCGTAGTTTCACCTGGCAAGAGCAGCTTTTCTAAAGTTCCGCAGAAACCTTTGCTTGCTGTGTGCAAAAGCAAATGACTGAGCTTTCATCCCATCGTCCATTTGGAGAGAAAATTATTGGAAATGGCGTTGCCTCCAGGCATTGTATGAAGTTTGAGCTCTTCTGTCATAATTCCCTGGTCTCCCAGTACAGTGGTTTTCAAAAACTTTTTTTCTGAGGCGACCCAGTTGAAGAAAATTGTGATGCCTGTGACCCAAAGGAGCTTGCAGATGAGGGGTTTGGGGTGTGGAAGGTGTTCAGGGCTGGGGGCAAAGGGTTTGGGACGGCTGGGGGGTGAGGGCCTGCAGGGTGGGGCTGGGAATGATGGGGTTCTAGGGTGTGGGAGAGGGGGCTCTGGGCTGGAGGCAGCGGGGTTGGAATGCAGGAGAGTCAGGGGTTCTGCGAGTGGGAGTGCAGGCTCTGCGTCGTTTGGGAGGAGTTCCGAAATCGATTTAAGGAGGCGGTTAACTCGATATTAAGGACGACGTCGTGTGAACGGATACAGCGTTAAATCGGTATATCAGCCATTAAACCGATTTAAAGTCGCAGTGTAGACCTGGCCTCAGAAGAGAAAGCTCCTGTGTCCCATTTTGTAAACCCAACTCCCTTAGCCTGTTTATGGTTCTTTGTATTAGAGAAAGCACAAGAGGAGAAAAGAACTGAAAGATTCATAACAACATAAAGAAAGTGTCAAATAAACACTAGCATTTCAGAGGATGAAATAACCTTTTGTTTTCCCCTATATGATGAAAATCCCTTTACAAGAATAACTGACAGTATTTTAGTGGGCGAGAGGCTAACTGTAATGTTGGATCATTGAAACTGAATGACTTGTTTGTTTTCTGTTTTGAGAATTAGGGAGATCTGGAAAAACACCACAAAGAAACCACATGGCTAATTGCCATGATATCTGTTGTACTCAACTGCCCAGTTTTGCAGAGTAGCCGGACATTGAGCGGCCCAGGTTCCCTAATTGAGAAGATGGTAGATTTGGAAATAGGTCTTCATGCTTTTATTCAACATCTGACGGATACAGTTTAAGAGAAACACACACATCATTCTATAGCTATTTCATCTTGATTTCTGATTAGCAGTGGAGGTGGATGGGGGGGAAGTTTTGTAGCTGAACAATTTTATTACTGAATCAGAGTCTCATATCAGCACACTGCAGAATTTATGGTTTTTAAAGTGGGTCTAGCACTGAAAAGACCTATGTCTTGATTCGAAGCTTTTAAAAACAAGAGTTTGCTAATAAATACATTCTTCTGAGTTACAGCTCAGGGGATTCTTGAAGTGTTCATATATGGTTGTGTTTTGAACAATAGCCTCCTACGATTACTGCATACTGTATTTTTATCATAAACACGAGGCAACTTCCTAATAGCCCTTAATGATGATACCATTAAAAAGGAGAAACAAACCTAGAATGAAATCTAAAGGGTAAAAAGCTTTGTCCGTGATCAACCAAACTTTACTAAAGTACAGTTTCTGGTTATTCTTGATGGTACTTTAAGCCAGTCCTGGGAAAACCACTAGGACACCTTCTCTCTTTATAGTGTACTTGGTAATAAGATTCTGAAATGGTAGGAGTTTTAAAACATTTTAAAGCTGTTAAACAAAGTCATCTTCTGAAAGACGATCAACTCTCCCTAAATGTCATGCAAGGACAGAGCTAGTTCCATCATTAGTAATATTTTGCACTTCTAGTGCACTTTCCAGCTGGGTGCTTCAAACCACTTTAAAGATGTTAACTAAGTCTCAAAACCCCTTTGTGAAATAATATTTTAGAGACTAGGAAAATAAGTGATTAGACTTCAGACCTCCCAACTCCCAGGCTTAAGGCACTACATGACGTTCCTGTGGGAGGGGGGTGGGGGGAGAGTGGACAACAATGGCTCCA
The DNA here is from genome assembly GCF_003597395.2 of Chelonoidis abingdonii. Taxonomy (NCBI): domain Eukaryota; kingdom Metazoa; phylum Chordata; order Testudines; family Testudinidae; genus Chelonoidis; species Chelonoidis abingdonii. The sequence goes on along the minus strand of NC_133770.1, from coordinate 100,472,444 downwards.
CCTTGCAACACTTTTGGTCCTGTTTTACAACATTGCATTGGTTTTCTGGCCTCTGAAATGCAAGCCCAGATAGTAAGTAAATTTGCAAAGAAACTGAGTGGTGGTGCAGGTTTTTGGCAGGAGGAGCTGAGGATTATAAATAGTAATGCCGGAAAGGACAGGGCAGGGCAAGAGCATATTTTTCTGTCGCAGTACAATTCCCATTATTAATAAGAAGCATGTGCAGCAAGGCAGGGTATACTTTTACATTTTCTTGAGACCTGCACAACCCTCAAGTCAGTTTTAAAAGAATACCTGAATTAAACGCTCAGGAAATCTAGACTAAATGGTACCTATCCTTTTCTGTATGCATGTAATGAAGCATTAGCTCTTTTTAAGATGATTGTGTAGAGGAGAAATGACAACTCCAGAGACGAATGCACTCCTAGGCTGACTAGTTTGAAGGTCTGTATCCACTATTATGAAATGAATTTACTCATGCTGTTGTAAGGTTGTATTTGGCATGAAATGGCAACCTGTATAAATTACCTGCGTCTGACAAAGGGAGTATTCTCCCACGAAAGCTCACACTCCAAAACGTCTGTTAGTCTATAAGGTGCCACAGGATTCTCTGCTGCTTTTACAGATCCAGACTAACACGGCTACCCCTCTGATACTTGTATAAATTACAGTATCTTTGAAAAGAAAGAATAATTTATTCAGTGTTGAACACCTCTTTAGGCCTCTATGCATTCGGCAGTGCCACTTTGTTTCACTCCATCTCTAATATTTTTGACAATCAGTGTTTTTGTTTGTTTTTAACCATTTCTTTGTCATGTGTCCTTCAGAGTGAAATATTATCCATGCATCTGTCCAGACTGGGTTGGCAAAATTCTCTGCTATGGCAAGTGGGCAAAACTTTAAGGCAGTTGACTTGTGCCCATTTATCCCAGGAGAGAATTTGGTCCTAGATTTCCATGTCCTCTAATCTTTTCCTCCAAAATTGCCCTATATCAGATGGGTGAAAACTGGAATTGGTTGGGAATTTTTTTTTGTCAAAATGGTGTTTTGTTGAAAAATGCTGATTTGCTTAAACCAAATTTTTATGAATATCTTGACTGGAAATGTTTTTGGGGGGGGAGGGAGAAAACTCCACAAAAACACTGATATTTCAAAATGAAAAAATTCCAGTTCAAAGTGACTTTTTTTTAAATTTAAGTTTATTGGAATAAAAAAAATTGGTCAAAATTCAAACCAGAAAATTGAAATTATCAAAACAAAATATGTTTGACTGAACTGATTTTTTACTTTTTCCCCCCTCAAATTTTCATGAATTTGATTCAGGATGGGATTATTTTTTTTTAATATATATCTCAAATTTTCATGAGGTGGGAAAACAGTGTCCCACTCAGTTCCTAACAGAACTGCTCATCTTCATATGATAGGGCCTATACTGACTGCTGTCAGCTAAGGGAGACTGTCTTTGAGTTCATGGGGTAGCAGGAAGTTCTATCCCTGTTGTCACAACTCTGCTGCTCACTATAGTATTGCATTGAATGGGTAAGTGTGTAGCTAAAGGTGGCTGGGGATTTGTCAAAGTTTGTTATGATCTTAGTTTTGTGTGAATGTGAATATGTTGGGTGAAATCTTGACCCTATTCATACCAATGGGAGTTTTGCCATTGACATCTGTGGGGCCAGGATTTTCTCTCTTGTTGTTAAGGCAGCAGTGGCTCCACTGCAGATATAGAAGTAAGTGCAAAGATTCTGAACTGAAAGAACTGGTAATCTGGTTTATGCACGTCATGTAAACCTTATATAGCATCACTGGCCTCTTTAACAGGTCTCCATCAAACCCACATCAAAGAGGCAGAGCATTTTTTGTTCTAGCATGGATTGATTACAGCAATGATAGACTTGAATGAATGCATCTGGACCCCGGATTCAAGGTGCTTTTACTGACCGTAATTATAAGTCAGTTGTCTGGAGCACTGCTTACTGTGGAAATGCTGTGCCTTGTCGTTTAGACACTTGTGTGTGTTTGTGTGAGAAGGCTGTGTTGAACTTATGCATAACACTTCTCTCTGTCTCTTCTCCCTCCCCCTCTTTGTTATAGGCTTGAGTGTAGCTTTGAATATCCATAAAAAGCTCTCCAGGCAGATTAGGGGCACAGACAGATTTTAAACAGAGCCTTAATGTATGGACACAAAAGGACAAATATACCAGTGGAAACACTAATGCAAATACTCTGCCTTTGGATCAAAATATATTAAACATTTGCTTAGGAACAAAGGGTTCTTTTCAAGTAACTATATTAACATTGAAGGCTTTTAAATTCATTTTCTTAGGAGAAGAAACACTTTTTAAAGTGATATTGTAGCCAAAAAAGAGATACCTACGTTACTAACTCTATTTTTATTATTCATACAACGGTATCAGGTAGCAGTTCTGCAAAGGAGAATCTGTATTAATTGTTCTTCTCAGGACTCTGAAAATTGGACAATTGCAATTTACTTCAGATACACTTTTAGCATCTTTCATGTACAGCTGTCTGAATACTATTCTGAGAGCAGTAAGAATGGCTTTGATTTGAGTGAGCTGCTATTTTCATTTTAAATATATTTTTAGTTACACCATTTTAGTGAGTAGGATATTATGTTACTGATTTCAAGAAGACCATATAGTAAAAAATATAACATCTAGTTTATTGCATGAAAAAGCAATATTACATATATTGGGCTATATGTATGTAGCTCATGTAAGTAGGTGGAGCTCCACTGGAGTGGAGTTGGCTAATTATGACTCATGTTTTGGACTGGTCACTGTTGCATTGTATAATCAGAACACACAGTAATATCACAGGCAAGACTGTTTTAAACATTGATTAAGTTGCTAGTTAACATTAGTGTGTGCGTATTAAGGGTTGTTGCAGTTTAAAAAACAGTAAGCATTTAAAGTATGAAAATGAGCAGTTAAATCCATATTCAGAATTACCTCACATTTCATAGAGTTGCTGAAATAAACATGCAAGTGTAAGTGATCACACTGGCCATTTACAAAACCTTAAGTGTGACCTCATGTCCCTATCCTACCTCTGCCTATAAACTGGAAACACTGACTGCCATCTTTTCCACACCACATACATTTCTGTGTGGGTCATAAACTGTCACCCACTCACCACATAAAGCCCACAGACCAGTGATTCTAGTGTCTTCCATGTTTATTAGTATTTTACATTTATGTGGCAGTAGCACCTAAAGGCCCCAACCCATTGTTTTCAGTGTTGTACAAATGCATAAGAAATGACAGTCCCTACCTCAGAAGTTACAATCAAAGCAAGTCTGTCTCTCCCCATCTCAACTTCCCTCTCTAGTCAAGATGCCACAATGTACAACTGTGTAGTCTCCATGTGCAGTACAGTAATGCTACCGTTTCCCCTCCACAATTCAACGGTGATGCAAAAAGGCCAGTATTACGTGGAGTAATCACTCAGCCCTACCTTCTCCGGTCTGTCAACTTCTTGCTTCTTTTGTCCCTTTCTTGCCTCTGACCGTCAGCTTCTTTCATCAAGCCCTTCTCTGCAGTCTTCAACCAATCCATCCACTGCCTCATCCTCAGCCCCCCTTTGTCTACAAGCATCTTAAGCAATGTCTAGACTTGATGCCTCTACTTTTGCTCCTTAAACACTTCCTTGGATCCCATGCAATTTGGCTTGTCCCCTCTCGGCCCTACTGAAACAGTTTTTAATAAGGTCAGTAATGTGCTCTTTCCGCTGGTCAGTTCTAAGAGCTTGTTCAGTGCAATCTGCCACTGAGCGGACAGTGAATCACTCCCACTGTGCATCTTTTACATTATATTAGCAAGTCTTGTTATAGCTTGATATGTAAGTGTGATCTATAGGATAGTATAATTATGTAATACAGAAGGCTTTGGGATTCTTTCAGATGTTTTATCTAATCTTATATTTTTTTTCCAGCAATGTCCATGGTAAAACCACACTCTGAAGTTTGTGACTTGGATTTAAAATTTACAGGGAACAGATCCCTCTGAAAAATCCTCCTGCTGTGTTAGGATTGACATAAATGGCAAGCCTGCAAGCTGTGTGTATTAATATGTGGAGATTAAGTTTATCTGACAGAAAGACAAGTTGGACTCAGAACAAAATAGTGCTTATTTAAGTGCTTAATATGCCTTGGTCCCTGGAGAGATCTCCACTGGTTATAATGAAGCTTTCCCCTGCTCAAGAACCTGGAGAGCTTTAAGATTTTTTGCCCTGTTTCTTTGGAGGTATTCTATTAAGGGGAAATGCCCACGGACAAACAGTTTAAATATTGCATGTTTCTTTTAATAGAAGGAAAGATTAGTGCCTAGCTGTGCAGAATTCCTAAGTCTGTTTTACAGTTCAGAAAGTTATATTTTTTGCTGTTACTGACCCGGTGAGAGTACTGTCCTATGACTATACTTAATTTTTATTTGTAATATACTCATGACTGTTTAAAAAGAGATGGCGATCTTCATTTGGATTTACACTGATTTGAAGTATTTAATTTATTGCGTTCACAAAAAGGAGATAAATTGATGGACATGAATAATATTTTAAAATCTCTCCACTAGGTGACACCAAAGTTCTGGAACTTGAAGAGTTCCTATTCCCACAGAAAACTGCGGATTCCTTTCTGTAGTTGAACATCAACATTTCATCTTCAGAGACTGCTGTCTCAGGTAAATATTCACATTCCTGAAGACAGTTCTGCACTTACATAGATCACTGTTGGTATCTCCCTTTTAATGCTCCTGAAAGCAGAATCTTTGTTTCCCTATTTGGGGTTATAATCTACCATTAGGTGTTGTGGTAATGGCTGTGATGCAGTGGACATGATTTAGGTTTCATGAAAGGAATAAGCCACTGGATCTGAATCGCTAAGCAACCAAGTTTGTTTTTTCTAATACAAGTTTCATTTAGTAGTTTTAATTAAATAAGTTAGGGGAAGAACTATGAGAGAACATAAGCAAAGTTTTCTAAATAGAATGTTTTCTCAAGAGGTGTTGGCACCTCTTTAAAAGTTAGAAGTGATTAGAGAATGCTTCTTAGGTTTGTTTATTTTTATTTGCTCCTGTCATGCACCCACTTGGAATTGATCCAATATTCAGAAAAAACTTATCAAGTCACATTTGTATTTCAAGAACCGTAGAAGACAAGAGAAGGGCAAAGGTTTGGTCCTTTACAAACACAGCAGTGCTTTTCTATCTCCCACTCTCATAGGGGGGCATACACGATGCTGTTCTTAGCCCCACAGCTAGACCACTGAACTGAATGAGGATGACTAAGGCCACAAGATATGGCTCGTGCACATAAATGTATTGACTCCTATGTATTAACATAATGTAAGTGCAGCTTAAAACCATTGTTCAGTGCTAGAAAAAAAATCATTTTTACACAAGCACATTCATGGGCTCCCAGATATGCAGGGTTAGATGAAGGATCCCTTAACAATGTAGGATTTTAAAAGTCCATTAAGTGTTGAATCCCTCCAATAACCAGAGTGAGAGAGGCATATAGTACCCTGCTAACTTACCCAGCCCTTGACTTAGTCTTAACTTCAAGCTTCACCGGCTCCCACTCCATATGAAGTCACCAGTGTACAGTAGGCTGGAACATCATATGCCCTGCTGAACCAAGAGTCATAAGGCGGGGTGTGTTTTGTACGTAATTAAGTTTAGTACTTATGAAGGATGATAGATCAACAGCTTTGGATCGGAGTCTTCCATTTAACTGCTGAACTATTACAGGCTGGGCGGTGACAATGCCTGCTATCCCACGTTGTCTGAGCAAGAAGCCTCCTACCTGGTCTGGGGCCTATTTATAGCCATGAAAAGTATCTCTGTGTCTATCTGTTTAGTGTTGGGCCTCTCAACTGAGATTCCAACAGTTGTGGTGGCTCTTTGCAATGTGGATAGCACTCCACATGGATTAAGAGATCCACCAGCTGGGTGGGCATCACATGGGCAGCAAAGCAGTTGCTATGTTAAGGGACAGTGGTTAAAATTGTCCAAAGTGGCTTTGGCATTTAGTAGCTAGCTGTCATTGAAAAATCAATGGGACTTGCACATCTAAGCACCGATAAGTTTATGGAGGGGATGGTATGATGGGATAGCCTAATTTTGGCAATTAATTTGGCAACTGATCTTTGATTATCAGAAGGTAAGTATGCCCAGTGCTCTGTGATGGGATGTTAAATGGGATGGGATCTGAATTACTACAGAGAATTCTTTCCTGGGTGCTGGCTGGTGAGTCTTGCCCATGTGCTCACGGTTTAACTTATCGCCATATTTGGGATCAGGAAGGAATTTTCCTCCAGGGCAGATTGATAGAGGCCCTGGAGATTTTTCGCCTTCCTCTGCAGCTTGGGGCACAGGTCACTTGCTGGAGGATTCTCTGCAGCTGGAGGTCTTCAAACCACAATTTGAGGGCTTCAATAACTCAGACATAGGTTAGGTGTTTGTTACAGGAGTGGGTGGGTGAGATTCTGTGGCCTGCATTGTGCAGGAGGTCAGACTAGATGATCATAATGGTCCCTTCTGACCTTAAAGTCTATGAGTCTATTGCACTTTTGAAAAATTTTACCCACTTATAACCAACAGTGTTAACTTGCTGTTAAAACTCATTCAGTAGCGTAATGTTGAAAACACGGGGAGCAAAACAGACTTCAGTAGTTTGGTGCCCATATGCAATGAGGTTTCCTGACGCATGTGATATCACCTGCATAGAGTATGAAGTCAGGATCTAAGAAAAAGCTACTCCATATGTTTACAGAGATCTTTCCTAGGGTAGTATTTGTGACCTTGCTTTAATGATGTGCTGAACGGACCCTTTGAGGCATCCTGCACATTACTGGAAAGAAGCCAGATTTAAAGTACAGGCAACTGAAGGATAGGTCAAATTTTTAACCCTTTAAAAAAAAAAAAAAAGTATGGATTGAAGACAACTAAAGGATTAGAGGAAAAATTAAGAGCTACACAATAGATCTCAGCTCTAAAATTCTGCTTTCTTCACATGTGGTCTCATCTTCCATTGACAACAGTTGGAGTTTGACATATGTGTGGAAAGCAGACTAGACAACTGGAGGGAGGGCTGGCGCAACCCATTAGGCGACCTAGGCGGTCGCCTAGGGTGCTAACATGGGGGAGGGGGTGGCGGGACCTTCCGCCGCCTCTGTCAGAAGTGGCATTTTGGGGGCGGGACCGTCCTCTGCCTAGGGCAGCAAAAAAGCTGGCGGCGCTCCTGACTGGAGACTAACGCTGCAGATTTAAGAAGAGAATTGTGCTCTTGGAGTAGCTGCTTGCTCGCATCTGCAAAGGGTCTATTCTTTTTCACAGTTCTGGTTTGTTTCCTTTATTTGTTTATTTAGAAGTAGCCTCTCAAGACAATTGCAGGTGTTGAACTAGGCTGGCCTGCATTTTGCTCTTCCATTATCTTGCACCTTTTGTAATAAATAATCTGTCTGCTCCCTGCAATGCAAACTGGAGGGATATTCCTCTTCTGAAGCAGCTGTGCTGGGGAAACTGCTGATGAATAAAATGGGAGCTACTGAACAAAAAAAAAAAAAGAAAAAAGCCAGCTAATTAGAGCTTTGTGGAAGAGACAGCACTTTGTGCAAAACACCAGAAGGTAATCTCTCCAAATCCCATACACTTCCTCTAAAAAGCTATAATTAACCTCGTAGTATTCACTTTATGAATTAAAATTTAATTAATTATTTTCTATCCTTAATGAACATATATTTGCAGCCAGGAAAACCTACTGACAGCTGTATTTCCTAAGAGCAGCAATAACATTCAGGGGCCAGATACACTAAATGGAGACCCTCAGCCCTGCTCCAGCACATTGGGGGTAAAATTGGCTACTGAATAGCTGATCTTTTTTATTTTTTTAAGCCTATACCTGCTTCCATAGCTTGAAGGGTAGCACCAGCCTCAACAGAAGCTTCCTTTGAGTATGCCAAGTGGTATGGTGACTACCCATTTCTGCTATTTAAAGGTGGTGGATTTAATAAAGGCCTGATACACAGGAGTAGGTAAAAAAAATTGATAGCATTGCCTATCTGCCCTCACATGCTGTGATACATAACCCAGCAAAGAGCTGGCTTGTCTAGACCTCTCGAAATTCTGCAGGTCTGATTGGTGCTTAGGTCTCAGGAGGAATGAGAAGAGCACAGATTACAGGAATGTCTGTCTACGGTATATCACCATAGTACTTGAGCACCACACCACCTTTAATGTATTTATCCTCATGACACCCTGGTGAAGTTGGAAAGTATTATCCCCATTTTACAGATTGAGTACTGAGGCATGAGTGGCTAAGTGACTTGCCCAAGGAAGTCTGTTACAGGGCACGAAATTTAACCCTGGTCTCTCAAGTCTCAGGCCAGCTCCCCAGCCACTGCTCTGTTCCTGCTGTCCATGAATTGTATGCTCCCTGAATTTGCCAACACACAAAGCAGTGCTGAGTACTTAGAGTGGTGATGTGGGAACCCCCACAAACCAATTGCCCCTCCCACAAGGGGCAGAAAATGGCCTTTATGCCCCATAACTTTCCAAACAGAGATACACAAACAAGGCTTTCCTCAACCTCACAACAGTAAAGGGGGTGGGGTGGGGAAGGGCAAGAGATGAGTGCCACATCCTGATTTTACATTTACAAAGTTTGCTTCATCATGATGGTGCAACCAAAATGGCAATGTTGAGTCACAGCTACACATAATCCTGTGTCGACACATCATGAAACAAGCCTTAGCTCTTATGTTACATAGATTTGAATACAAATAAAGGTGATGGTACTAGAGTGCTGCAATTCTTTTGTAATGTAAGTAAATACTAGACAAAACTCAAAAGGTTCATATAGTTCTAGACGGGACAGATCCTTTAACTATTGCAGTGCTCCTGGGACTGTCTTCGTTTGTACCTATCATGCAGCATTATTTCCCTACCTCCCTCCCCTTTTTTAAAAAAAACAAAAAAACCTCAATGGATTTTTTTCCCATTCCCATGAGGAGGAAAAAAAAAAAAAAAAAAAGGTAAAGTATTTTTTTTTCCAGAATCCAGCAACCCCTCTGATTTTTAGAGAGAGCCATGTTCTTTCTGCTTTCTCTAAGGTTTGAACTTTACCTCCAGAAATACAAATATCGGGTCTAAATAGCAAAGCAATTATCTTACATAAGTGTTAGTCATTTGTACTAACCTGTGATTAAAAATTCACATGTCTCAGCACTTGCTCTCATCTTTTTCTGAAATTACATTTTCCATTTCCTAGGCTTGACCTCAGGCAATGGATTTTTGAAGCAATCAAGTCTTGATAATTTATTAATGTTAAATATAAACATTGCAACTTTGAGAGAGAATGCTTTGTTTAATAAATATCCAGCAATCAAATGTAAAAGGAAATGCAAACAATGTAGGCTTTTACTAGAAGTTGCAGTTTTCACAGGCACTGTACTCTGAGCTCTCAGCTAACAAGTTTTATTTTCCATTGCTGTGGGTGGGTGGACATAGGGTATTTTTTAACTTTTTGTTATTGCTGTTACTACCACTGCTAACCTGTCAGTTGTTCATACCTTAGAAAGCTTGTATGCCGTGGTGGGAAGCATTAATTCATTGTAACTTGAAAGAGTCTAGGTTGTGTTGAATTATGTGTGGTGACGATACCTGAAGAATTACAGAGAGGTTTGGAAAAAAGGGAAAGAGATACAACAGGAAGAGACGAAGAATAAAACTCTTTTCCTTTCTGCCCCTTGACTTGTCTCCCCTCTGCATTTTCTTTCTAAAGGTGTCCCATCCTCCTCCTTCCCAGATTTTTGTCCAGTTAGTCTTATTTAGGTTGTTTAAACCATTCTGGTTAGGGCATAAGTAATTGGCCCAAGGGAAGCGGGGGGAGGAGTTTGTTAATTCTTGTATCTAGGCTGCCTAACTGTCATGGTGATAGACATCACAAAAATTAGGGCCAAATCGATCTCTCCTGCTTCAAAAACTTGTGGGAGGGGAAGAGCTATGTGGAAAAACTCTGCTGCCTTGTGGAGTTCCCTGCTGATTATCTCTTTGGGTGCAGACGGGGATTCCGGGGCACATGCAAATACACAAAGATCCAGAGGATCCTCAGGACATCTGAGAAGGTCGAGGACACTAGCAGAGTCTATCAGTGATTTTTATGATATTTCCCCTCTCTCTCTTGTGGCAGCAAGTCCCCATTGTTTCACAGAGCCAAAAATCCTCTTTGGTGTAGGGGTGAGCTTTGAGAATGCAGAATGGGAGTCCATGTAACAGTATCTGAATGTTCATCTTCTGAGAAGTCCTACACGTTTAGGGAAGCCTGCCCCAGAAACTGCAGAGACAGCCCTTCCCCACTCACGCAGATCACAGGTAGGTGCTTCTCTGAGTGTGGCAGTAAAGAGAGTAGGACACAATGCCACAGGTTCAACCCTCTTCTCCAGACTTAAGGACCTGATCCTGCTTTCATTGAAGTCAATGGCAGAACTCCCAATGGAGGTCAGTTGGAGGAGGAGCAGATGCAAACTTTGGACCAGTTTTGCTGTGTTTTTTGGGAGGGCAGAAAAAAACAGGAATTTGTTATTCAACCCAAAGCTGTCAGATCTGTAGGGCAAGCTCAAAGACTCCTTTGGTGCAAAATTTGTTTTTTCTTTGGATTATTCTTTTCTGCTCAGAATTAACTGGAAACCTCTGACCACCCTGAATAGATTCATATTTCAGATTCTTACAGTAAATGTGAAAATGGAATCTCCCAACAATTCTTGCCTTCTCTAGACTTCAAGGAAGTATACTAAGAAAAACACCATCCAGCATTAATCATACTCTTTTGGTGAAACTAGACTAGTCCCTGCTTGCACTGACTTCTACTATTCATTATGATGCTGCATTAGCTACTTCCAAAGTACTAGTCCCACCTGGGTAATCAGTGGAAGATTTCCCATCTTCTTTAACAATTTCCTGTTCTTTTAACTATGTTATTTGTGTAACATCAACAGTACACCAGGCTTTTATTCAACATTATTAGCGTTTCACCCTTTTAACATCCAGTATTTTACCACTTAGTTGTCAGCCCTAATCTTTGACATAAAAAGGATTAGGCTAAACTTATTGTGGATGTTGGTACAATTTATTCTGTACATAGTATGCTTCAGTTATTGAACATAGCCTCACAAGTTAAGCATCTAGCAAACTGTACAGCATTTTGCTGTATTTGTAGTGTTTTGGGGTCTTAGAGGAGAAGACTAATGTAGCAACAGAAGATGATTGTATTTATTTTATAACATATTTAAGATATCATCATGGTTATTTTTTAGTACAAGTCAGAAGTTGCAGTCAATAAACAGTAGTTCATGGAAGTCCAAGCCCCACTGCCCCGAGGGGAAGATGGCTGACAGCTGGAGCCATGCTTCCCCAGGGGGAGTGTCTGACAGCTGGAACTTGACCACCTGGGACTCGCTCTACCTTGTGGGGCTGACAGCCAGGGCCCCACACGCAGGACTGAAGTTGCAGAGGTCACCAAAAATCATGGAATCTATGACCTCCATGACGGATTCATATCCTTATTTATATTTAAATCTATTAGATAATGCAGATTGTAGGTTCTGCATCAGGACCTACAGATGTTAATGGAGAGATTCCAGTTGACCTCTATGGGCTCTGGATCAGATCCCCAGTAGTGTTTTAACCCTCAATTATCAATGCTAGCAGGGTTAGTTTATAATGGTTTCCCTGACCAGTGTGGGAAGGTCTCTTATTTAAAAGGAAAGTCTGATAGAAATCACATCTCTCACAATAAATTCAAAGTAAAATTAAGCCTCTTGTGTGATCTTGCTATAGAACTCTCAAATGTTAGGATTTTTTTTTCCCCATCCACAGCTCAGTTTTACTCAGAAATCGCTGTCAGCCCCAGGCAGCTGGGGCTCCTGCTGTCAGCGTCCCCTGCTTGTGGAGCTGACAGTGGGAGCCCCACAAGTGGGAGAGGGGACCCCACCAGCCCCCCTGGGAGGGTGAAGAACCTTAAGAGGAGTAGAGGTGAGGCTGGAGGGCTGAACTATGGCCTAGGGGCTGCAGAGGAGTGGTTGGGGGGGGGGCTGAGGGGGTACAAGGGTGGTATTGATGCTGGGTTCTGAGCAGATGAGGTGACTGCTGGGAGGGTGAATTGAGGGCAGTGGGGGCTGATGGGGTAAGGGGGCTGAACTGAAGAGGTGGTGATGCTGGGTTTTGAACTGAGGGGGGCTGAAGGACAGGATTAATTGCTGGGCAGGAGACGGGCAGATGTGGGGATGAGAGCTCCTGCAACAGGTGCCAAAATCACCTTATCCAGTGAGAGAATGGGGAACACTAGTTGTCACATGCACACACCTGGGGATGGGCAGGAGGAGTTCAAAAAAAAAAAATAATCAAGAGACTGACCTAAAAACCACAATATAATCTTAAAACAAAAACAAAAAAAACACCACACATGATTTTTGATCTCTTGAAGTTGGCAATACTGATGATTCTTGGGAAATCTATACAGTAAGACATAGACCAATATAATACACAGTCCACTAAGATCAGGAAATCACATTAGAGCTGGCATGTATAAACATGCAGTTTTTTGCATGGCAGCTAGATCACAACTGACTTTTCTGCCATTTGCCTTTCATCAAACAAAAGTTTAAACTAACCACTCAGCCTTGTTTGGCTTGTGTTCTGTAAGGGATAATCCCACTCTTCTTCACAAGGCCTATGGAAAACAACAACCTGACATACAATTTTTTTTTCCCCATTAAAGCTTTTCAAGTTTACAGATCTGAGCATTGGTGGTCAGAGGTGAAATCTTTTCCTTCCTTCCCCTCCCCCTCCCCCCTGGCTTCACACAGAGTTCCTTCAACCTCTGCCCCAAAAGTTTATTATATAGATGGCTCTTACAGGGCCTGATCCAAAGTCTGTATTGGAGTCAATGGAAAAACTCCCATTTAATTCAGAGGGCTTTGAACCAGACGTTTCCTCCAAAGAGCTCCTGAAAGCACTTCAAACACATTAATTAATGAAACCTCAGAAAGGGACTGATTCAGTGCCCATTGAACTGAATGGAAATCTTAACCATTGTCTTCAGTGGCCATTGTATTTGGCCCAATATTTGTAGCTAGGCAAGCAAAGAGCACAGTAGCCAAGTGGTACGGGTTCTAATAGAATACAAGTATCTGTATTCCCAGTCCCAACCAGACCAGATATGAAGTCTATTTTTGTTCTTTGTTCACTAAGTTTATTGTGCTCTCTCAGGGAAAACAACAGAACCTGTTGTATGTTAGCATCTCTCCTTCTGTCCCCAAACCAACAGCGACTGCTTGAGTTTTTCCTGAGAGCTGTGCACTACAGTTTCTCCCAGGGAGAGTGAAGGAAATCAGCTCCAAGAGTAACCCTTTTGCTATGTAACCTTTTCTTAAATGCTATCAAGTGAATGCCATCACAAAGAGAAACAGCAAATATTGAAAGAGGAATGTGAAGGACATTATGAAAGGGACAAAACAAGAGAAGGGGAACTGTTCAGACAAGTCTCTCAGGAAAGGTGATGTAATATGTACTGTGGGACACAACTAATAGTTGAAATACCTACTTAGAGCTAGAGTAAGTTGTTACCAGAAGGCGCTGTTGTCAAAAACAAAGCGGAGAGCAAGGAATACAATTGATTGATTAGAGCTTGGTTTGATAGAAATAGGGTAGGTCTAAAGTTTCAAAAAGACTATTGCAGCAGAGGGAAGGGGACATGGCTACAGAAAAGGGGATATGGTCGGGACACCCCTATACTGTGCTGATCCTTGGCTGCATTTCTGGCCCTGCATCTGTTGCAGGCCTTTGTAAGTTAGAGCAGCATGAGGATTAGGGCAGTGCAATGGAGAGCTTTAAATCACCTTTGCACACCACTTGACTTGCACTCTGTGCTTTTGGGCCATGCCAGAGGATCAGACCCACAGTGTGTGCACAACATCCAGCAACCTAGGGAGTCTACACTGCAATTAAAAACACCCGCGGCTGGCTTGTGTCAGCTGGTTTGGGCTCATGGGGCTTCGGCTACAAAATTGCACTGTAGACATTCAGATTTGCACTGGTGCCTGGGCTCTGGGACTCTAGGAATCATAGGATAGCCAATGATTTTCTCTTTGCATGGGGATCAAACCATCCCCTTACTTGGCTTGTGTTTAAGGCCAGACCTGAATAAAGCTTTGCTCTTTCACTGTTCCCTTGAAGCTCTAGAGGTTAACAATCCTCTGTGCTCTTCTTAGCCTCCGCCCATTCCCTTCCCCAGAAGCCTGCATACCACTTGAAAAGATTGTTCCCAAACCCTTCTTTTGGAGTCAGAGAACATTCAATACCCTTCCTACAAATCCCAGAGCCTTCTCTTTCGTTCCGTTGCTCTCATTCATGATTGCCTTTTCCAGCAATAAGATGCCACTTTTGGCTTTGAATTGTACAGCTGAAGCATTTTAAAAATCAGATCGTCCTGGCAGAGAAAACTGAGGCACAATGCAAGGGAGCAAGAGCCATCAGGGAGCTCAAACCCTTGATTCTTCTTATTAAATCAGTGGCTTATTTGGACTAAGGGAAGATTGGCCCATCAAAAATGATATTGTATCCATTTCCTGGGGAGTGGAATTCTACATCTGCCAGGTTTGCCTCCTACCAGATAATTAACCCTTACTGCATGGGTAACTGCTGGATAGTGGAGGAAAGATTTAATTTTCTGTCATGACCGTGGGAATAATAAAAACATTCCTATCAGTTTTTAACAAGCAAGTTGTTACTTACAACAGTGTACTGGTTTAGACTCTCAGTCCCATAAAGTACCAATAGCACATATTGAGTCACCGTTAATGAGCTGATTTGGGTATGGTTTCCCTCTCTCCCCTTTAAAATAAAGCAGCTTTTTGGCTACTTTAAAAATGATTGGTTGCTTTCTTCCCACTTACCTCGGCAATACTGTACACTGTATATGGTGATTAATAGCCACTTATGGGCATGGGCAGGCAGGACACCCAGACATTGTGGAGCCAATTCTCTCCTCTGCTATACCTTTTGGTATAAACAGGGCTGGCTCCAGGCACCAGCGAACAAAGCAGGTGCTTGGGATGGCCAGTGGGAAGGAGCGGCACATCCAGGTCTTCGGCGGCAATTTGGCAGTGGGTCCCTCAGTCCCTCTCTGAGGAAAGGACCCGCTGCCGAATTGCCGCCAAGGAATGAAGTGGCGCGGTTGAGCAGCCACCGATTGCGGCTTTTATTTTCCTTCCCTCCCTCGCCGCTTGGGGCAGCAAAAAAGCCTGAGCCAGCCCTGGGTATGAAGGATCCTTAAAAAGCAATAAAATACCCTCTGGGGAAAACCTTCCACTTAACGGAGCTCCCCTGCCAGAGTCGAACAGCCGTTGCTAGCCCAACTCCAAACCCTTGGCATAGGGGGTTGTCAGGTGGAGAGCAGAAGGAAGGCAAAATGGCCTAGGGGAGGGGTATGTCCACAGTGCATTCCATTCTGGCTGTCTGGGTCCATGAGAAGCAGAGAGCAAGCTGGAGCAACCCCAAGGCTGAATATACTGGATCAGAGCACTGGCAATGGGAAAATGCAGCTTAAAGCCCACTTTGCCCCTTTTCCAACCCCGTCCGTGGGCTCTACACAGGAACAGACTGACTGAGAATGGAGCCCTGCATATCTATAGGCAGACTTTGCTATCTTACTGTTACCATTTTTTGCATATCAGCCTTACACTGCCACTCTGTCATGCACTGAGACTTACCTTACTGGGTGATGAGTCCCATTTAGAACAATGGGACCCCCTCCTGGAGTAAGGAGCTATCACAGTGGGAGTAAGCATGACAAAATATAGCTGTTTAGTTATAAATATTTTAAATGTAAACAATGAGTATAAGTTATTTGCTCAGTGTTTAGAAGCAGAGAGAAAGAAAGAGAGAGGGAGAGAGACAGAAAAAGGGTGGCAGGAGCAGCGTATGACACATTTTGCTTTTTAAAATGTTTTATTGTATAACCAGTTATAACTGAATAAATTGCTAAGGGCTCACCACCTGCAAACACTCACCTCCCAAACATAGGATCTGATTGTGCTCACTTCCACCAGTATAAAATGAAGAATAACAGAGCCATTATATATAAAAACACACACACACACACACACACACACACGGACCATGTGACAGTTACAGGATTGGGCCCTCAGCTGTACTGTGAGAACTGAGCCAAATGATGATCTGTTTTTCCCTAAACTCAGGATGCAGCTCTTGATCTAATTTTTTCATTTGAATCAACTTTAACTATGCAGCACTAGATCTCCTTTCCTGCAGTGTAATCTAGTTTCTGTTCCCCATGTGGAATTATATTTCTTTTTTGTAAGCACAAACCATATGAGACACAAGTTTTGGCTCCTGAGGAAAACCCCCGAAGACCATGGGTTATAGAAAACACAATTTCTGTTTTGAAGCAAAGTGCAGTTTTTAGGTTTATCAGCATTTTTGATTCCCAACCAATTTCTGCATGCAGAAAAAACACGGCCTTAAAAGGGCAATGGGACATACTCTGGAAACTAATTTTTTTTTTTTAATTATTTATCTAGTAAAGTCAACCTGCATGATGAAAGTGGCTCGTCACACTCGTGAAATGCATTAGTCACAAAACACATTCACCACTTCAAGAGACTTCGATTATGGTGTACACTGTACTATGTCTAACAGAGCGGCCTCTCTTTTGTGGGCAGAAAATCCACTCCTCTTTGTGTACACAATGCTATCGGTCACTCCACAGTTTTTCATTATCTTTTACATATAATCATAATTTTGCTGTATCAGTCATAGGCATAAAACCAAACCCGCACGTTCATATTTATGGAATGAGCAATTTATTTTCCCTCTTGACTCCCCCCCCCCCCAAAATGCAAAAATGTTAAACCATTTGTTTACACGGAGACTATTGATAGTATGGACTGGATTCTTCAGAGTCACGCCCCCCCACTCCCCCCCCCCCCCAAATTAAAACATTTTTAGCTGTGATGTTGAAAGGTTCCAGCCAGCATTGTACAATCTGCAAGGATGACCTTGTCCTTGCAACATCTCAAGGGGAAAGAGAAATGCACATTGTAAGTGTGTTAGCGCTGACAAACTTAATAGAACAGAGTCAGCTGAGCAATGGATACCAGGCCTGTTCCTCAGTGTGGAACCACTGTTTGTTCTGTCAGTTAGCAGCTGGACACTGCAGAGAGCGAGTGCATGTGGGTATGCAGCATGTGGGCATTCAAAGTGAGAAGATGCAAGGGATGCTCTCACTTTGGATGGTGGAGTAGCTGGCAAGGCCTGGAAAAGCTAGAGCGGCTGGAGTCCCAAGGGAGGAAATAAAGTGGACATGACTGCCTTTCTACGACAAGCTATTAAACTATCTTAGTGGGGGATCTGGGAGGCCAGCCTTAGGCCTGAGAATTTACAACAAACAAAATAGGGAATTAACAGCAGTGTGTTGCTTCCAGTTTGCATACTCCAAGCAGAGTGGAATTGGCATGTTACATCAGGAGGGCCCAGCCATGACGTAGCTAATAATACATTTGAAATACCACCCGAAAATGAGTATTTTTACTTTGTGCCGGAAGAACAGTGAGCATAGGAGGGCTGCTAAAAACAAGAAAAGACAGTAATGTGCATAATAAATTGGAGGGGAGGGAGCGCTATGTTTAACAATTAATATTTTATTCTATCTAATCTTGATCCAACCTATTGAACAGATGAAAATATTCCCAAGGGTATAAAAATATTTCTCAGAGTCAAAAGTTGTTTTCATGAGTACAGGGAAGAGTGAAGTGCAAGCAGAGCCCAGCCCTGCCCATTCTATTGTACTACAAGCTAGAGTACTCGGTTTTGGGCGTTGCCTGGGAATACCAAACTTCAGAGTTGGCAGTCTTGTCACACTGCAGGAAAGTGATGAACACAGGCTTAATCGGGGAGGCAATTGTGTCTGCCAACTTCAGCACCTAGTAGGAAATGGCTGATAGAAACCTGATTAGAAGAAAAACTAAGATTGGTCAAGCATAGGTGTTGGTGCTTTATTTATTACCATAGATTCCAACAATTTTACCTCTTTGGAAGAGCATTATGGGAAGTAGGGGTAAGATGTTGACAAGAGCAGCAGGGTTAAGTGTTTAGTGTATATACAGGGAAGCTTGAGGAGACTGGTGTTTTCATAAAATTGAACTTATCACTTCAGAGCTAAATTTCTCTCTCACACTTCAAGCGAACACCAATATTACTCATTCACACTGGCATCAGTTGGTCTGACTAGCGTGAAAGGACTGCAACTGAAATTTTTAACATCACAGAAGATGTTAAGTTACATTCTGGAAAACTAGAGCATCTTGCTGACTTGCAAAGATGACGCTTTTCATGCACTGTAATTCATAGGAATTAATAACTAGCCAATCTAAAGGGCTTTTCTTCACCTTTGGATAGTGCTTTTAGAAACTGAGAAGACTAATACTTTGATTATTTGGAAGAATATTCATAATAAAACAAAGTGCCTGCAGATCTGTGTGCCAAAGTGTAGTATGGTTTGTAGAATACATTGTCTTTAAAATTAAACAAACAAACAAAAAATCACCACAGAAGCACTATTAGGATTACTATATTGTATTCGCCTGAACATGTGCAAGTGTATTGCAGAAGACACTATCCAAATAAATGCTCAGTGAGGTTGTAATTTCCTGTTGGAGCAGCAAAGAAACAGGGTCATCAATTTAAACTAAGAACACAAATGTTTTCCTCTACACAAAGCTGCCAAATGCTTGAAGTTATTGATTCCCCCCCCCCGCCCCCACTGCTAATCAAACACTTCTGGTTCTGTGATGTGCATCAGATTGATAAAGTAAACAGTTAACTGAATTTAAAAAAAAAAAACTGTAGCAGGACTAGAAAAGCATCTGCATTAAAATAAAAAAAAAGAGTAAAAATATTCTGAAGTTTAAATTTTGTAGATTCACATTTCTGGAACTTGAGTTTATTTGAAGACACATACCAACAAATCCTGAAAGGACTGAAGAAAACCCTTGCCTTGAGAAGCCAAAAAAGAAAAAACTTATAAGAAGAGATGCTCAGAATTTCAAGGCACTGGGAAGAAAATACCTCAAAACAGCAATTGAAACCTAAAAAGACACGTCAGTTGCACCTTAAAAATAGTTATTTTAATTTTATTTATTTATTTTTATCAGCAGGAGGCCCTCGCAGTTGTCTTACATTGTTGCAGCAAGAGCTGAGCACAGCTGAGGCCTGGCCTTTGAACATGTCATTTTGAAGATATCACATACAGTATTAATAAATGTAGAACAATAGTTGCTGTCAAGTTGGTTACAACGCAGTAGTTCACTGAAGGGAGCCTGACAGTGTCAAAAACCATTAGAGCAGTCTGAGAGTGTTTTATATGCTTCAGCTGAACCCAAAAGATGAATTGATGCCCTGGATCTGGTTTTAAGGCATCTGTCTACTTTAGAGAGAGTATTTTTTTTGAAGAAGAAGAAGGCGGCAAACAATTGCTTCCTCCCACCCCCCATTTTCTTTTGTCATCTGCATAAACTCAGACAGTAAGACGACAAGATACAATGGAACAAATTCTGCTGTGATATAAACAGATGCAACTCTACTGGAATAAACTGAGGCTTCAACGAAGTTGCTCCTACTTGCACCATGTTTGAATATGGCCTGCTATTTCTTATGTTGCCCACTAGTTAGAGCACTGGATTGGGACTGGGGAGAGTTGGTTTCTACTCTTGGCTCTGCCGCTGGGTGACCTTGGGAAGTCATGTCACCAATATGTGCCTCAGTTTCCCCATATGTAAAATGGGACTCCTGGTACTGACATCCTTTATAAAGAGCTTTGAAATCTACTGATGAAAGCGTTCTATATAAGAGCTATTATATTATTAGGGAAGAACCAATTGGAAGAGATACTAGCAGGAAGTACACAAACAGATTACCAAGTGATGAAAAACAAACATTAAGCTTCCAAACTGACTTAAAAAGAAGGTGTGACTGTTTCCCTCACCTCCGCCTTTGTGCCTGTCTACAGAGGAATACAATTAAGAAACAGTCACTGATTAGTAACAAAGTGTTAACAGGCTCGTCAGTTCTTTAATAAGTACAAACTACAGCTACTATAATTATTCTGCTCCTTTAATAACACACCTCGATGCCATTTGATTTTTATTTTCAAGGTGTCCCATTTCCCTCCCCCCTCCATGGACGATTATTATATTTTGCTGCTGAAGCAAGCAGTTGTGTCCCTTTATAATGTACATATTATACTTAAACAACTTATAAGGATTTCCTTCTAGGATCTCAAAGCACTTTACGTACACAGAAGCCTCACAATCCTAACAGTAAGCATTAGTATGCCTGTTTCTACACGTGGGAACTAAGACACAGAAAGGCTAAGGTTTTGGCCAGAGCTACATAGTGAGTCAGTCAGAACCAGAACTGAGACGACAACCCAGGAGTCCTAACAGCTCTCTGCCCAACCCCTACCTCCTCTATATGAATTACCTAAAGGACAAATAGATGTAATACTTAATGGGACACAGACACTTCTTTTTTGTAGTGAGTGTATCAAATGGTTTCGTATCTAATTTGAGATCTTTTAAAACAAAATTTTCTACAGTGATGGTATCACGATCTCAGCTCTCTGCACCCACAGAGATGGCAGTATGGGATTGAACAGGAGACAATGAATAAGAAAACATACCTATGGAAATATTTATTTCTTATGATGGAAAACAAAGTCTTTCCTGTACAGTCTTCAATTTAGGATGTCTGTGGGGATGAGTCTCTTCCACTGTAATTAAAGGAATGATTTCCAGCTAACTTAGGAACACAGTAAAAACACACCTTATGGACAAACTTATTTGTAAATACTGGAATTTATGATGAACAAACTTTTAAAGCTCAAGAAACAAATGCTTGGAAGTTTTATAGCCATTGATATAAGGGGAATAATAAATGCTATTAGCTAGCCCAGTTGGATGCTTGACTTGAGGGTGTGTCAAGGGCCTAGTTTCAAACTGTTCAGTGCTTTCTGAAAATCAGGCTCCTTTAAGATATCTTAGGTTGAGCACCCACAAACTGGGGCCCCACAATCACTTGCCACTTTTGAAAAATCTTTCCTAAATATTGTTAGTGGGTATGTGCCGTGCTGGTTGCAGATCCTGAAACAGGACTGTAGTACTTTAGATTATGGGTCAGATCCTGGGCTGGGTTAAAATTGTAATAGCTCCATCAAGGAGCTAAGGGTCAGCCCCATCTGCCTAATGTAACTTTACAATAGAAAGTGGACTTGTCTTTGTTCAGCCAGGCTCCCCTTTCACAGGGTGGTAGGTGTCTTTTCAGGAGAGGAAGAATGGGCTAAATGCAGGAGCCGCAAACTTTTTGGCCTGAGGGCTGTATCAGGTTTCAGAAATTGTATGGAGGGCCGGTTAGGGGAGGCTAGCCCAGCCCCCACCCCCTACCCAATCTCCCCTGCTTCTCACCCCCAGGACCCCTGCTCCATCCAACCACCTCTTCTCCCTGACCGCCCTCAGATCCCCTGCCCCTACCTGCCCCCCACTGCTTTTCCCCACTGCCCCATCCAACCTCCTCTCTCATTCCCGACTGCCCCCCCCAGACCCCTTCTCCATCCATCCCCCCTGCTCCCTGACCATTTCCCTGGAAACCCTCCCACCTGACTTCCTTCTCCCACCCTCCCATCCAACCCCTCCTCTCCTGCCTGACTGCCCTGCCCCGGCACCCCGCCCCGGCACCCCTGCCCCATCCAACACCCCTTCTTCCTGACCGCCCCCAGAACCTCTGCCCCATTAACCCCCCGTCCCCACCCTCTGACTGCGCCCCACTCCTATCCACACCCCTGGCCCTGCCCACACCCCAAATCCCCTGACCTCTATCAACCCCTCCCCCCCCCGTTACTGCAGCCTGAGCGACCAGGTGGGCTTGGCGGCGCTACAGCCGCCCTCGCGCTGAAGCCAGCCATGCACTGCACAGCACAGCACACCAGGTCAGCTGGCTCTGCAGCTGTGCTACCCAGAGCTGCAGCCCTGCTGGCTAAGCATTGTGCCAGCGGCCAGGACCGGCACTCGTATTTTGTAGTGCCTAGGGCACAACCATTTCGCTGCCCCCTGCGCTGGTCCCGCGGCGTCAGTGGAGCTGCTGCAGTCGTCCCTGCGGGAAGGCTCCGCTCCGCGCTCTGGTGAGCTGCCGCAGCATTTCTCGGGCGGTCTGCTGCCCCGCGCTCGCGTGGACCTGCCGTAGTCCTACCTGCGGCAGCGTCCACCGGAGTGCGACCAGGGGACCCTCCGCAGAACGCCTGAGCAGTCCACCGGAGCCGCAGACCAGGGACCCTCCGCAGGAACGGCTAGGCAGTCCACCGGAGCCGCCTGCCGCGCCCCCCCCCCCCGGCAAAATGCCACCCCCTCCATAATCCTGGCGCCCTAGGCGACTGCCTAAGTCGCCTAAATGCAAGCACCGGCCCTGCCCACGGCCAGTGAGCTGAGGCTGCAGGGGAGGGAGGATAGCAGGGGAGGGGCCAGGAGCTAACTTCCCAGGCCAGGAGCTCAGGGCCAGGGAGAATGGTCCCACGGGCCACATAGTTTGCCCACTTCTGGACTAGTGATTAGGGTAGTCACATTGGGCTCGGGAGACCCAGGTTCAATTTCTTGCCCCTGCCATAGACTTCCTGCGTGACTTTGAGCAAGTCACTTAGGTTACATTCCACAGCCTGCAGCTGTGAGAGCCTCAGCCTAGGAGGACAAAATTAGGTGTGTGGGGCTTGCACTACGGTGCTAAAAATAGTTTGGGTGGGGAGTGGGGTAGAAGGGGAAAGCTTCAGAGCCTGAGCTGTAGCCCAAGTTGCAATTTAAAAACATTGTCTACATAGCTATTGCTAGAAGCTCCACAAATCTGGGTCTGTCAATGTGGGAGGAAGCTTGCTCCCATTAGCCATATAGATGTACCGCATGTCTCTCTCTCTCTCTCTCTCAATTCCCCATCTGCAAATGGGGAGTTAACTCATAAGGGTATAATATATTGTGAGTTGCTTAGATACTATGGCATTCGAGGCCACACAAGTACCTAAGATTCAATGAATAAATGAAAAGGTCGTAAAAATAATGTAACAATACATTTCTGAAATGCTTCCTTTTTATGGAACCAGCTGCCTTTTGTGCAACCAACACACCCTTTTCCTTACATGGTCCATAAGTGAAGTTATGCCATTCTTTAGATTAAGTCAAAGTACTGACAACAGATGTGGAGTGTGTGAAAAATGGCCAGATACCTGTGGGGCAGTTTCCTTGCCACTTTCCTGCTCCTCTTTCACCTCCACATATGATCTCACAAGCTCAGTCTATGAACTTACCAACTTCAGTCTGTCTGAATGAAAAACCTGAGGTTGTAGAGAAATTTTGTAAGTATATGATAGTGTTCCTGCTTCTCTGCTTAGAGTAGTGTGTTTCTATGTCACATTCCCTATTAACCTTGCCATGTTGCTGGTGTTTCAGACTTATTTTTTAATTGCAGTATATTTAAGCTCTGTTTTTGCTAAATCCTATTTTTTCCTGAATAGATTTAGCCAGTATTGAATTGGGGCTTCCTGGCTCCTGGCTCCATAGCAGGGACCCTGGAAACCCTGGGGTCTCCAGCAGCAAACTGAGCAGGGTTCTGTTAGACCCTTGCCTGTGTTTCATAGGAAGTTTGTCTAAATAGATACATTTCCATCAAACATGTTGATTGGGATGAATCCGTTTTCCAACAAAAAGCGATTTCTTGGACAGTTGCTGACCAGCTTTAGTCAGGATCTTTTGTTGGTGCTTCTGGGGACTTCTCTAATAGAAATATGTAATTTTTAATTTCTTCAGTTTTTCTTGCTCTTTATTGTAAAATTTATCATTTTACAGTATTTTATAAATCTTTTCTGTTTATATATTTTTCCATATTGGTATTGTATTTGCTGAATTAAAAAGATATGCATCTCAATGCCTTTAATTTTGGAAACATTTCAGTGTATGTAGCACATTGGACACAGATGGCTAGTCAGTGAGCAGATCTGAGAACTAAATAGCTCTTATTGCATTCCAGGCACTGCAGCTTCTTTGATCTCTCACTCAGAAATGGTTTATGAACTCTTAAATTATCACTCGTCTTGCAGATTCAGTGATCATATTTTAGGGAGCTGTGGACAAATAAGGTGTATGCACACATCACATTCGGAAAGTGTCTCTTGCTTGACAGACCCTCTCTCTCAAGCTCCTGTGAAGCAATATTTTCCTTTCATATCTACAGCACAAGGTAGTTGCTAAAGTAACACAATCACCATTTTCTTAATTAAGTTTTCTATGGTAATTTGAGAGCTGTGTTTTGACACCAGCTCTTCCTAGAGCCAGTATGCAGCAGGGATGATTCACTGGTTCTGTGATAGACATGCCTGGCAAGTTGGTATCTGTTCAGTTTTCATGGGCATTTAGAGAATTAAATTAAGAGTTTAGAACAGAATGATTCTTCCAAAGCTTTGAGTATGGTTCTTGTGATGTCACTCATGCTTGCAGAGAAACCAGGAAGTCTGCTCCTTAGACTTCTCAGGTAAACATCTCAAATATTGTTAAAGTACACATACCAATTACATTTTTAAATCTGACTACAACAAAGGGGACTTTCTTCCTGTTCTGAAATCTTACTCTTTACATCTTTTGTAATTCACCTTTAAACTAAAGTGTTTTTTTTTTTGTTTTTTTTAAACAGAGGCATACAATTAGGACTGCTAATGACAGATTAGTAGGTATTAACCTATACTGCCATTCTCTAACAGCAGCAAATATGGGTCACACTACAGCTATAATTATTCTGCTTCTCCTGTAACACATCCTATTTTCAGGTCTTTAAGGTATAGCCATATTGTTTCAATATGGGTGACTGGTAGATGCATTTATCTTCAGAAATGTCAACGGTGGACCCCCCCTGCTCTAACCTGTGCATAGGCCTTTCATCCTAGGATCTGAAAGCACTTTGTAAATTTAGAGATGGAACCTTTGTGTATCAGTGAGATTTGGGAGAAAAACCAGAAGGATTTGGTTCTTTGGCTCCCTTGTCCCCATTGAGGTAAACAAAATCCATTTTACAGAAGGGTAACCCGGGGCATGGCACGAGTAAAGAGGGGAGAAGGCACAGCAGTAAATGGAAAGGGGGATAGGTAGCACTGGAATAAAGGAAAAGTCTGAGAAATGGGAGAAGGCCAATGGGGAAGAATAGTCTAGAAAGGGAGTGACTATGTGCGGGATGGTGTGAATACAGAAAGCTGAGGGGAAAGAAGAGGAAAACAGACATGCCAGTTGATTGAGACAGCATAATACACACCTTCTCTAGACGCATTTCCCTAGATGTACTATATCTGCAAGATTTGCTGAGAGTGGGATGGGTGGCAATTATGAATTCTTAATAATTATGTAGGCTGCTCTAGATTTTATAGTTAATTAACTAGAGATAGAGGCAGAAAAGAGATTAAATTCACCAGAAAGAGCACACAATCCTTTCACTGATAGGGGTCTATTTATCTCCTTGTTAGATGGACAGCTAACCCTTGGAAGCATTTTCAGCTTCTAGAGAAGAGTCTGTGGACTTATCCTGGTAAGACTATTTCAGTCGAGTCAGCATCCCTCTCTCTCTAAATGTCAAAATACTCCTGAAATGGGATGAGGAAGAAATTTAAAAAAAACCAAAAAAACCCAACCCATCCCTTGTTACTCTTCATGTTGATTATCTGTAAACTTAAGTGATTGAGCTTTTGCTCAAGGTAAATAACTTGTGCAAAGTCTTCATTTGCATTTCAGAATGCACTAGCACAATGTCAGTGAAGATATGTGGAAAACAGTGAATTAAAATACTACTGTTGAAGCAGACCTATTGCATCTACTTATATTTTGCCTGTTTAGTGACAACACTGGGGAAGAAAATATTTTGTGGGCATTAACAAACCATCTCTGAAGCCCTGTGTCTCCAGACATTTACTGGGAGAAAAACCAGATCAGATCCAGCTGTCTTGTACATACCAAACAACTCACTGTTTCATCTTACAAGAGTCATGGACAGTTATTGCCATCTCATTCTTCTGGGTAACCTGAATTTGTCAGTAGCTGGTAAGAGTGAAATACATGGAGATGTATGGGGTTTCCCAGCCATCTCCCTGATCTTCTGTGTCCTTCATACCTAAGTGACTTGTTTTCAGAAAAGTTGAATCTGTAACCTGATCAAGTTAATTCAGACTTGCTGAATTGAAGAGGCAGAGGGATTTTCAAAAAAAGTAGCAGCATAGGAGATAGGTTCAGCTTCCTGAATTTAGACACTCAGATCATACTTGGGCACCTAAATAAGTCACCTGATTTTCAGACATCAAATGCTTCAAATCTCAACATTTGACCACAGAGAAAGTGCAAGTGCCACTCTGCTCATTTAAAACAGCACTGTTTCCAAATATAGAAACCTCTGGCTCACTGGATTTAGGGCACATCTATGCTTGTGTTCCACACAGGTATAGGGCCAATGAGCAGGTCAGAGAATGAATCAGCAATTATTACTCTAGATTTTGTGCAGCTCCCTCAGTCTTCAGTGTGAGGCCTCCATTATTATACTTGTATTTCAGTAGTTCCTGGAACCTCAGGCATGGATCAGAGCTCTATTGTGCTAGTAACTGTATAAACATACTGCAAAAAGCTAGCCCCTGCCCCCGAAGAACTGAGAGTTGTCACTTCAGTGACTGTAATCTGAGACATGTACAAAGATGTTATACACACACACACACCCCGTCACCTGGTGAAAGTGTCCTTTGTTCCACTGCTACTGTCTACCACACCTGTGGAGGAATGTTTGGCCAACCTCACTGAGGATAGAAAGATAAGGTCTTAAATAAATAATCAGAGAGGTGCATATATATCAGAGTGTAAAATCTAAACTGCCTCAAGTGTCAGGGACTCCCTGAAACCAAACATCTTTCTCTCTAAGGTTCTCCAGCTCAGATTCAAAACAAGCCAAAGTCTCATGAGAACAGTAGCTTGAGAGAATTCCACCATTTGAGACAGCTGAAATGAACTTGCGCAGTTGTCACCACTCTGGGCTTATTATATTTCAGTGCTGTAGAACTCCAGCCCTTAGTCAATCTCAGCTTCAAACCAAACCATCACCACCACCACCTCCTCCTCCTGGGCCTGTATCTTTACATTACATTTTCACTGTGTGAAATAAAGTTGCCCAGCATTTAGAAGGCTGTGCTTCTAGGCTGGTTCTCTGGTGAGAACCATGTATCCATTACTTGGATACTATAGATTTGGTACTCTTTTATGTGCATTAATCTCAACCTAGCTTTCCTCTTGATGTTAAAATTAAAGACTCTTCCTGCAAAGTAGTTCACTTCCTCCTTTTGTGTCAGTCTTCTTGGAACTTGTGCTTTTCAATAGCAATTGTGAAGAAATCTGCGCTTGTTTTTCACACGCTGACTCACATGCCCATTAGTGGTCTAACAGATTCTTACCCTAGCTGTGAAGACCACTTTATAGAAAATGGCCGGTAACAGGGAAGTAAAAATACTCATTGCCAGTGTCCTTACTTCAGGTTGCTGTGCTTATAGGGGCTGTTCAGATTCTCAGAAACTCATTGTTTCCCCCTTGTTACTGTTATCACTGTACTGTGAATGACGTGTGCATTCCCTTCGAGATTCCTTTGCAGACCACAGGGTTCCCAAGTTGTTTGCTACTTTCCACAAAGCATGGTTCCCCCCCCCCCCACACCCCTCATTAATCTTAGCAAAAACCAGATAGCTAGCAGAACTAGCGCGACAGTCTTGATGACTGGTCTTTGTTAATATTCATATCTTAATACATGTTCAGGAACCCAAAATCCTATTTCTCACTTTCATTTTATAGATCACACTTAAAAAGTCACCAGTTGTTGCTTGTTTAAGGGTGTAAAGTGTTTTGATGGGATCTTTTAACCCTATAGTTCACAGGTAGTCATGCTGATTAGGCAAAGGAAATTAACCCTCGGTGAATGAAATAATAAAATTTCATGGAAAATTTACAGCCTTGCCACAGAACAGAGTCACAGCAGGATGTAGTTTGCCCAACAAACAAGTCCCTGAATTTCTATTTAAAAGTTCTCTCCAGAAGCCCGTTTGCATGTGCGTGCCTTGATTGCACCATCCATCAGTTGCACCATCCATCAGTTGTCTAGTACACTTATAGGGTAGATGGTAGCTGACTGAATTTGGTTCTGCCTGAGGAAATGAGAGAACAGAATTCTCTTTTCAGCTCACTGGAGACTTGTTAAAATATGCATTAAAAGATTCTCCTGGGAGAATTCTGGGCCAAAAAAATTAAAAATTCTGCACCCCATTATTGGTGCTGATGTGTGTGTCTGCCAGCTGCTCCAGGCAAGTAACTACTACTCCTCCAGGGGCAAGTAACTATTTTTGTGGCTTCCCTTTGCGTCCCCTCAAATATTTTTCTGCAGGGAAGCAAAGAGTTCTGCGCCTGAGCAGTGGTGCAGAATTCCCCCAGGAGAAAAAATAACTAGATAGATTTGGCCTTTTGAATCTCCTACTGTAATTTACTGTCCCAGGTATATATCATCACAGCAGACAAGATGTGTGTGGGAGGATGCGTTAGGGTGCTAGGCTAGGATTTGGGAGACCTTGCTCTCCCATAGATCCTGTGTGACACATGTATCTGACAAAGTGGGTATTCACCCACGAAAGCTTATGCTCTAATATGTCTTAGTCTTTAAGGTGCCATAGGACTCATTGTTGCTTTTTACAGACCCAGACTAACACTGCTACCCCCTTGATACTTGACGGCCAAGTCTGTGTGTGTCAATTTCTCATATG
Source organism: Chelonoidis abingdonii (assembly GCF_003597395.2). NCBI lineage: Eukaryota > Metazoa > Chordata > Testudines > Testudinidae > Chelonoidis > Chelonoidis abingdonii. The sequence goes on along the minus strand of NC_133770.1, from coordinate 100,443,500 downwards.
CAAAGTGACGGAAGTAGCACTTCCCTACTTTAGAGGGGTGTTGTGAGGATAAATCCATTAAAGATTGTGAAGTGTTCAGACACTCTGCCGATGGGGGCATATAAATTCCTCAAATAGATGTTGTGATTGAGAAGGCTGCAGTAACTATTGAGTTCATAATTCACTCTTGCCAAACGGCTTTTGTGAATCTCATCTTTTAAAAGATTAGTGATATTTAAGCAGCTGAGCCTCTTGCTTCCTCAAAGTTCACAAAAGGGAAATGTTAATGTTTGTGTAGACTGCAACCTAGCAGAGATGTATAACTAGACCCACTGGGTGTAAAGAAGGGTGAACATTATAGCAGGTGTATAAAATAAGCATCCCGTTACTTGACAGGGATGCCTCTCTCTCTTTCCATCACATTTGTTTGAGAATTGATCAGACTGTGATGCCTAATGAACCATAGACATTTTGGTTGCAAGTAGCAGATCCTTTGCCTACAGCTCTTTGTTAGGTTTATGCAAGACTGATGTGTATTACCTATGATGCTTAATGGTACTAGATTTCAGTGTCTGTTTTCCTCAGCAAGCTGTCGTCTGTGCCTAGCGGGCACAGACATTTGTGTACTATTACCTTGAATTTCACTGCAAGAAGAAAATTATGCTTGGCACTTCTAGGCCACGGTTTTGAAAGGGAGATAACAAATGCCTCAGGTCACAGCATATTACGCAAAGATCAGCTTTCCAGATCAAAGACCGATTTTTTCTAAAATAGTGGTAGCATTGGCCAGTTTACAGCTTTATTGTACATCTGGTTGAGCAATCATCATAATAGGCTGATGGGAACAACTGGGCAGCACACCAAGTCAGCCATAATAAGAGATGTGAATTATACAAACATGCACCATGAGGTATTTCTTGCAGAAAATTGCATTAAGTAGTATATTTGGGAGAAGCTCTGCTTTTCCTTTCAGCAGAGTGTGTCCTTGTGAATCCTCTAGTACCACATCTCAACAAGAAGAATTTTAATATCTCCACTCTCTGTGAGATACTTGAGTAGCATGAGAGGTTGAGGGGAAAAGTGAGCAAGACTAGGGGAAAGATAGGTCAGGAAGAAGAAGAGATGGGGGTCACTTGTGCAGGCAGAGGAGCTAGAGAAGGGGGAAATGACAAGGGAAGGGGACAAGAGTTGAAGAGGGGAGTCAAAACCAACAAAAATCCATCATCTCTTTGAAAGAGTCAGCAACTGCCTGCACGGGAAAGGTGGGATAGGCAGGGTTGGAGGATGGAGAGGCTGGGATTGCTGGCATGCTCTAATGGTTTGAGTGCAGACCTGGGGTCTGTTCTCAGTTCTGAAACTGGTTCCTTGTGGGGACTTCAAGTTACACGATCTTTCTGCCTCAGTTGCATCATCTGTAAAATGATGATCATACTTGCCTACTTAAGAGGGCTCTTCTGAAGATTTATATTATAGGAGAACTTGTAGAGCGCTGTGGCTATGAAAGTATTATGTAGTATTCTGATTTCAAGACAGTTCTTCCGCGTAAGAAATTGCTCTTCAACGTAGTGATCTAATTGGCAAAGATGACTTTAAAATGTTATGGTACAATGTAACAATACACAGTTAAAAGTTGTTTATGCACATTAGGCAATAGACAAAAGTGATATCTGGGTTAATTATTAAATTCCTCCTTTACCTCAGCTAGAAAATTTGAGGGGATAGGATAGGAAAATTCAGGCAAACAATCAATCTCTGAGGCAGGACACGGAACATACCAAACGTCATGCTGATGTCGCACACTAGCACGTAGCATTATGGGAAAGAGTTCCTTTGTTTGTCACTCCACCCTCTTAAACTGTGGTTCTTCAGATGAAGCAAGGTCTGACTAATGCATTCTTGGGAGATATGTTGACCATTTTCATAAAATGTATTAAGTGTCTTTGCCTCATCATATTTCTGTAATTGGCTTTGTGCTATGCTTCATTAAACAGTTTTAGCTAAGCAGTCCATTTGCACAGTTTCAGCAGGGCAAAGGTTTGGGCTTGAAACCTTTAAGACCACTAATTTTATAACTTATCAGAGCATCCAGTAATAGTGCCCACACTAACGCCAGACATCTACACTCTTCAGTCAACAAGACTGCTTCACATTTGAAATGAGGTTCAGACTGTTTCTCCCCTCCCCCAAACAGTCCTTTATCCTGTTTTTGTGATGGAAACACTTTAAGGCCTGGTCTACACTACGTGTTTAAATCGATTTAAACAGCGTTAAATCGATTTAATGCTGTACCCGTCCACACTACAACGCTCTTTATATTGATATAAAGAGCACTTTATATCGATTTCTGTACTCCTCCCAGACGAGAGGAGTAGCGCTAAAAATCGATATAAACTTATCGGATTAGGGTTAGTGTGGACGGAAATCGACGTTATTGGCCTCCGGGCGGTATCCCACAGTGCACCACTGACCGCTCTGGACAGCAATCTGAACTCGGATGCAGCGGGCAGGTAAACAGGAAAAGCCCCG
>NC_133770.1:100417437-100440217 GCF_003597395.2 Chelonoidis abingdonii | reverse complement strand
CTGTGTTGCTATGACAGTCCAGGCAGTACAGAATCTTTCTTTTTACACAGGAAAGGGAGGGGCTGATTGAAGCTTAGCCCCAGTTGCTAAGGAGGAAGACGGTTACCAGCCGTTCTGTCATCTACTGGGAATACTGGAGTCATTCCCATTTTGTACCCACGTGCGCCCCCGTACCTCCCTACGGCCAGCCAGGAGCCACTCACGGGCAGATGGCGACAATGGATATCAGTCCATATTGCACCGTCGACCACCGTGGAGGGAAGGAGTGGATAAAATGCTCCTCACTGCTTGCAGCATCGCGTCTACAGCAGCATTTCAGTACAGATAGGATGACAATTGACAGAAGTAGAAATGATTTCTTCCCTTTTCTTCACGTGGTGGGGGGGGGGGGGAGGGAGAACGAGGAGCTATTCGCCTGAACCTACGCCAGACACTGTGTGTGAACTACAGACATTGGGCAGCTCAGCCAAGATGCAAATCTTTTCAGAGACTGCTGTGGACTTTGGATAGCTGGAGTCTCGGACCCTCCTCCCTCCCATGAAGCCACCCATTTTGCATTCTTTGCTTTCCGTACACTTGTCATGCAGGCACTGTGTAGCCGCTGGAGATTCCTTTTCAAACGCTTGCATTGTCTGTCTTCTGTAACGGAGCTCTGAATCACCCACAGATTTGTCTCCCAGTAAAGCGATCAGATCCAGTAATCTCCCCGTACGGTCCTATGGCTGAAGCTCTTTTGGATTTGGGAGGCATCGCCACCCGTGCTGATCAGAGCTCCAATGCTGGGCAAACAGGAAATGTAATTCAAAAGTTTGGCTTCAGAAATCGACGCTAGCCTCGGACCATGGACGCACAATGCCAAATTACTGTGCCTAGTGTGGCTGCGTGAAATCTAATTTATAATATCAGTTTTATTAAACCGATTTTAGCTAATTCGATATTATCGCGTAGTGTAGACGTGGCCTAAGAAACAGCTATTCAGATGCTTGTTTATGGCCCATACTGCCACAACCTGCGCTGAAGGAGTGATCTGGGGAAGAGTGTTAGATAGGATTCTCCTGGCCATACGGTTTAGAAATACTCTTTGGTAGCCAAGCCATAGAACTTCTACTAGGTTGACTCTTTAGGAGGTAGTTGTTACTCTGCTGTGTCATTCAGACAGATACAAACACCATGACTCATCAAATGGGCAGGATGGTAAAGGAAAAGGATTAGAGAAGAACAGGCTTGCAAGCATCTTCCTGTTTACCAATGGCTTAAAAAAAACCCCAACAAACTCAAACCTCAGCAACATTATGTGTACTGGCAGTGATGTAGCTTGGCTGTGTAGCTTAAGACTTCTGGCCAAATTGACTCCGGTGCAAGCATATTTACTTTAGTGAAGTTACACTAGGGATAAATCTGGCCTCTCAAGCCTGAATACTTGCACTGTATTACTGAGTATGTATGGTAAGCCGTGAGAACAATATGCTGTTTCTGGCCATCAGCCACAGCAGGGAGGTCATTTTCTTCTTGGCAATTAGTGAAGTGGTAGCATCACAAAAGGAAGCAAATAAACTTATTCTATCCCGCTTAAGTGCCCAGTTCTCATCACAGATTTCTGCTGGATGTACTGTGGGGCCCCAGAGAGAGCTTGATTTCTACATGCAATGATTTCATTCAGGCTTATTTTGCTGGGATATTGAAAGAACTTTGGGGGAAAAAAAATCTTAGTTTTCCTCATACAATAAATGTGTCTCTCTTTTTTTCTTTTTCTAGGGGGAAAAATGCCAGCCTCTTTAAGAAAACTACAGCAAATGGCTATTTATCTGGGGCTGTTAAGTGGTGGGGGATGTGCTGTGATGTATTATCTTATGCAAAGTAAGTCCTGTTGCTATTAGCAACCTTATTTCTGCCCTCTCCACATCATTCCCCTTTGTACAGTTGACAAATAAGAATAGTTCAGATTCTGATAAACATGGATTGGAGGGAAGAGCAGCAGAGCTTAAAGATTTTTATTAATCACACCTGCCAGTGCAATGTCCCTCATTTTGTAGGCTTGACTTTATTTAATTCCAATACTAGTTCTTTCTGAAGCATGGTTACTTTAGTCTCAAAAGGATTTATTTAAAAACAGATGAAAGTTTATTCTCAATTAGATTTAAAAAATGGTTGTTGGGAAATGTGGGGGACAGGGCAGGGGAACACCACTTAAATAGGGAAATGTGAACCTGTTAGAATTCTGGTCAGTTTGTATGTAATACATCCATTTTATGGTGCTGTTCCCTCAAAATGGATCTTGTGAGGTGCTGAGCATCAATGTGTATTGAAGACAGTCAACAGCAGTTAAGAGTGCTCAGCATGTTGCAGGATGGAGCCTTAAAAGGAAGCCTAGAGAGATGACGCGGTCAATTAGGTGACAGACAGATCTACTTGCTAGATTTAATTGGTCAAGAATTATTAACGTTAGTAGTTGAAGCAATTGATTTTCTCTTTTAGTGACTTCCAGACATTTAATAGTCTGGAAGCAACAGGCTTTGTTTCCATTTATTAGAATGCTCTAGTTCTCAGGGTCTTTCCCTTGTACAATAGAACCTCAGAGTTCAGAAATGGAGGTTGTTTGTAACCCTGAACAAAATGTTATGGTTGTTCTTTCAAAAATTTACAACTGAACATTGACTTAATACAGCTTTGAAACTTTACTATGCAGAAGAAAAATGCTGCTTTTAAACAAACAATCTTAATTTAAATGAAACAAGCACAGAAAGTTTCCTTACCTTGAGTGTTGTTTTTTTTTTAAACTTGTCCTTTTTTTAGTAGTTTACATTTAACAATACTGTACTATATTTGCCTTTTTTGGTCTCTGCTGCCACCTGATTGTGTACTTCCAGTCAGGGCCGGCTCTAGCAATTTCCCCGCCCCAAGCACGGCGGCACGCCACGGGGGGCACTCTGCCGCTCGCCGGTCCCGCGGCTCCGGTGGACCTCCCGCAGGCTTCCCTGCGGGGGGTCCGGTGGTCCCGCGGCTCTGGTGGATCTCCCACAGGCGTGCCTGCGGATGCTCCACCGGAGCCATGGGACTAGCGGACCCTCCACAGGCACGCCTGTGGGAGCTCCACCGGAGCCGCTTGCCGCCCTCCCAGCAACCGACAGAGCACCCCTCGCAGCATGCCGCCCCAAGTACGCGCTTGGCGCTCTGTGGCCTGGAGCCAGCCCTGCTTCCAGTTCCAAATGAGGTGTGTAGTTGACTGGTCCGTTCATAATTCTGAGGTTTTACTGTAGTTACTAGCAGTTTATATTGCTTTTTGCCTAGCCTTGATCCTGAGGACATTTGCAGGAAAGGTGACCAAACTCCTTTCTGAAGCCCTCAGTAGTTGTGAAACGTTCTCTTCGACGTATTTTAATAACAAATTGGACAACATTGGAAAGCCATCTTGTATTTCAGACAACTCATGCACTTGAGTTCTGAACTGAAGCTCAAGCAGACTGATAAGCCTGACATGTTTTAAAAGAGAAAGGCTGGATTTAACAGGGATATTAGCATTTTCTCTTAACATCCCTTGAAATAGGTTTACTTTCATTAGCAAAGTGAGTGAAAACAACTCCTTAGTTTCCCATATTGTTTAGCTAAACAATACAATTAATTTATGTGGCTATTGATCATCATTAAAACCATTGTCTGGTGAAATGTTCAAGTGAAATATGCATAGCCTATTAAGGACCATTGCTTTGGTGTGATATTGATAGCCACATAATGTTTTTGATATTTTGATTACAGGCCAATTGGGCTTTTAATTACTAAAGTACAGCCTTTAATGAGAGTTACTCTCTTCGTTAGCTTCAAACGAAAACAGAAGCTACTACTTTGACTCACAAGCTAATACAGTTTCATCTCTCTAACCTTAAAGGCTTGTTAACCCAGGAGAACTAAGCACCAGTGCCAATCATGTGGATTCAGTGAAGTTCTGGTTCCCCTTCCTCATCTTCATGTGTACAGCCAAGATGACTGAAGCGCAAGGAAGTGGGACTTCCTCCATGTTGTACATTGAATAGCTGAATAGCTATTCAATCTAGGATCCTCTGACTTCTCCCTTTGCTGTACCCAGTGGTTTACATCACTTCCTTGTATATCTGCTATGTATAACTGTTCCTGTTCTGGATCTTTTCTATGAAGATTCTCTTTGCTTTGTCAGAGCCCTGAAGACAGTGCCAGGGAGAAAACAACCCAACCACTTCCACTGCTCCCACCATTTAAGTTTTGTGTCATGCTGAAATAGTTTCAGACACAATCGTCAGGAAGTTTGTCACTACAAGCAGCTCAGCTCCAATTTCAGGCTCTCTGTGAGGAGATAAACAGTAGTCCTTATAGGGCTGGTCTACACTACGGGGAAAAATCGATCTTAGATACGCAACTTCAGCTACATGACTAACATAGCTGAAATCGAATATCTAAGATCGGATTACTCACCCATCCTCACCACACGGGATCGATGTCCGTGGCTCTCTCTGTCGATTCCAGAACTCCGTTGGGGTTGGTGGAGTTCCGGAATCGATATAAGTGTGCTCGGGGATCGATATATCGCGTCTAGACGAGACACGATATATCGATCCCCGAGCAATTGATTGTAACCCGCCGATACGGCAGGTAGTGTAGACGTAGCCATAGCCAACTGTTGTGCCCTTTAGAAGCCCCTGCTCTGGGTTCATGCTATAGATATCTAAGTTCACACACACTTAGGCATTTTATGTTAATACTTCAGGCAAGATATTCATAAGATACCACTGTCTACTGTGCGCAGCTGAGAAAGGTGGTATCTTATGAAGGGGGTGAAGAGGGATTGGCTGCAGCTTCCCGATTCAGAGTCTGCTTCTATGCTGGGACGGCCCCCAAGTATGGATAGCAGCCAGCCAGGCTGTTTTCAATGGCCCTCAGAGGCTGTCCTCCCTCAGAAAATGGCCAGTTGCAGCCCTCATTAGTGGCTATGGGAGAGCTTGGGCTAGAAACCAGCAAAGCTGCCTCTTTGTCAACTGGGGACAGCCGCCAACCCTGTTGCACTCCCAGAGCAATATAAAGAGGTGGACAAACAAAAGATTTGGGTCCTCTGTTTTAAATCTAAGGTGGGAACTAGATATTCAGGGTGGGATTTTCAAAAGTATTCAGTGTTAGTGTAACCCTCTTCTCATTAAAGTCAGTGGGAATGAAGCTAGGCCAGTGCTGAGAATATCTGAAAATCCTGCTCTCAGCATGCGTAGCTTGAAAAGTTTGCTTCAAGATTTTTCTAGCACTAGAAGGCCCACTAGTTCCCTCCCCCACCCCACCCCCTGACAGCTCTATTTTATACATTGGTCACCATTGGAAAGAATATTTGCCAGTTATCACCTCAGCTGCAACACTATTTCTCTGTATTTCCTTGCTGTGATACTTCACATGCTGTGATGTAGTAGCTGATTGTGACGGTGACAACTGTATATGTTTCATGGTACCCTTCTAAAATTAATGTTTCCTCCACTTGTGTTTTAGCTTTAGGGACTTTTGCTTAAACCTTGCTTGATCCTATAACACAAAGGTTCTGTAGTAGCAGCTGCTACTGCCATCCTAGAGCAAAGTAAGAAGTTCTCTCAGTTCCTACATGTTTTCCAGAATTCCCTTTAAAGTTTAGAATGTTGTTGAATGCACCTCCTACTGCTCTACAAGTGTCAGAAAAGCATGGAAACTTGCCCATAATGCCACTCTTACATGTACAGGACATTTGAAAGGTCTTAAATCCAGGGCCTATTTCACCTAAATTTGTTACAGAACACCACTTTCCTTCTGCTTCAATGTTTCTGATTTAGGGGTTGGCATCATCTTTAGTCAGAAGTTGTCCATCTAGTTGTTTTCCCCACCATTTAGAACTGTTTGCCATTGAGACGGGTGGTAGTGCAGACTTGGGATTCTCTTTTTGGCAATCGATTAATGTGAAAAAGTCTCAGATTTCAGAATCATGTCTGGTATCTCATGGCTGGTTATTACTATTTATAGGATTGAGTTCTTTTTCTGGAGGATTTTCTGTGCGTGTATATAAAAAAAATGGGGGTGGGAGAATGTCATTTCTTTTATTTGCAGTGTTGTTATAGCTGTCTTGGTCCGATATGGGAGAGAGAAGTTGGATGAGGTAAGTTTCTTTCATTAGACCAACTCCTGTTGTGAAAGATGAGCTTTCGAGCTGCACAGAGCTCTTCAAGTTATAGCTCAAAAGCTCATGTCTTTCACCAACAGAAGTTGGTTAAAAAACAGTTTCTTACTCCCCCCTAGGTCTCCTTTTATTTGTATTTTTCAACCCCATATTGACTTCTTTCCACAATGGTCTGTTTCTTTTGATCTAGAAAATTTTGCCAGGACACAGTATTATCAGCTGGCTATTGAGCAGCTCAAGAATGACCCTGTAGCCTTGGAGGCACTAGGGGCTCCCCCTCTTAAAGTTCACAACATCAGACTGACAGACAAGAGTAATCGCGTTGACATGGCCAGAGCACAGGTAAGAGCAGTGAGCATGCCTACCACTGAAACATGGCTCTCAAAGATGGATTTTAAGTGTATAATAATGATATAGAGGAGAGCGAGGAGATTTTTCAAAGGCGACTAAGTGATTTAGGTGCACAGGCCCCATAGATGAGTGCTCATGGCCCACTTAGGGTGAGACTTTCAAAGGCATCTAAGTCTTTTGATTTGAAATATGGTAGAGGAGTGAATAGCAAGAATTACTCCTCCATGTAGTGCTAATTAGTTTCATACAGGAGAGAAATGGTGTGTGCACCCACTGATGCTTCTTTATGCTGTATAAAGGGTTCACCATCCCTAGCCAAAAGGACTTTTGTTTGCTTGTTTTTTATTTTTACGTACGGTCTTGCCTATCTTGGGGTTTTTAGCTACTGGAATAGCTATGCCACTAAAAAAGCCAGAGGATACAATTTTCAAAAGCTGTTGCGTCACTTAGGCATCTAAGACCAATTGACTTCCAATGTAGCTTATGTACATAAGTCACTGAGGGTTAGTCCTGGTATGGATGTGTTGCCCAACTGTAAAGTGTGACTAACACCAGCACAGCTTGTACTAGTTTGAAGCAGAGTGAAACCAGACTGATAAAGGTCACTTTTTATGCTGTGTCTGCACTAGGGCTTTGTATCAGTGGAGATCAATGGCTGTCAACCTTTTCAAACCAGGAGTCCAATTTGTCCTGCGAACCTCCAAGTTCATCCTCACTTAAAAACTACTTGCTTACAAAATCAGATACAAAAACTACAAAAAAAGTCACAACACACAATTACTGAAAAATTGCTTACGGTTTCTTTTTTACTATATTAAAAAATAAATCAATCGGAATATATATATTGTACTTACATTTCAGTGTGTAGGAGATAGAACAGTATAAACAAGTCATTGTCTGGATGACATTTTAGTTTGTACTGATTTCAGTAGTGCTTTTCATGCAGGTGGTTGTAAAACTAGGCAAATCTTTAAATGAGCTCATATACCTCCGGAAGACCTCCACGTACCCCTGGTTGAGAACCACTGGTGTAGATAGCCAGTGGCTTTAAAACCAAAACACCAAAAATGAAGGTCAAGAGTATTTAGTCAGGCCTTCCCTGCTTTTGCTAGAGGTTTTGGATGCATCCGGAGAGTTTCAAAGCCATTAATGAAAAGAGCACAGGGTGTTGAATCTTTGACAAATATCTTCCAGCTGGCTATAGGGCATTTGAGTTAAATGTGTTAACCAAGAAAATAAAAAGCAGCAATTTTTAAACAGACTGAATAAAATTCACTTTCCCTTTCAATTGAATCAGGATCCACTTGCATGATATCTGTAATGTTATGAATTTCCTAGTTCTCCAGTTGCCCTTAGAGTCTTCCAGGCAAGAGCTGAATTTCCAATATAAAAAGCATAGACAAAAAATGTCAAGCTTCCTTTATATAGATCAGAAGGGAGGATCCACCAACCTTCAATTCATTTTTTCCTTTGTAAGTCACCTTTAAGAATGTTACAAAGATTGAAATGACTCAGGATGAAGTCACATTTCATTCCTCTAACCAACCAACTGCTTTCTTATCCACCATGTCACTCAGTGCCCTCTATAAATGATGAGCATTATTTCATCAGAGATATGAAACCAGTGAATGATCCTTCATCAGCCAGAGTGGGTTGCTACAGCATGGTCTTGCATGGTCCAGGGGCTATTGTACCACCTCCAGAGCATGCCCAACTCCTGCCAGCTAGACCTGCGTGAGAAGGCTTGGTGATGTCATTTTTAATGGTCTATCAAGAATAGACATAAAGCATATTTCTTTTCTTTAGCCATGCTGAATGTTTTAGCAGAAACGCAATACTGCAGCTATAGCCTAACTTATTAAGTTAAAGTATTTTAATGGTAGAATTTTCAAAGCTGCTGCAGGATTTTAATATCCAATTCCCATTAATTTAATGAAGTGTAGCTTTGACTATCCCAGCCTTCGTGCCTGGATTTGTTCTAATAAACTCTTATGTAATACTTGTCATCCATGGATCTCCTAGTGCTTTGCAAAGAAAGGGTGTTAATTCTTTATACAGTTGCAGTCATAACATAGAACATTCTTTTAACACGATTTGTGTATGACAAAATTGATAAAACTTTAATGGCGTGTGATTGTAATGAAACTCTAAAGTGCTGAAAAGCTGAAGTATCTGTGTTAAAATTGTGGGAGTGATTCAGTTTTATCTTATTGACTAAGGGAGGAATAAAAACATTCATTTTACTAACATCAGTCATTGAAAGTGTTCAACTAACTTTTATATCTGCAGTTAAAGATACCAGTATCTGGAACAAAATCGGCTGGATATCTCCATACCAATTCAGTAAGAGACCTCTCCCACAACTGGTGAGTATGAATAAAAGAGTACTTTGTGGAGTGTTCAGGATAGGAGGAGAATCAGGGACAGATTTTTGGTTTATACTCATCAAAATGGCGGAGATTATGGAAATAAGAAATCTGCCTTTGAAGAGCTTATGAAATATTGTGTTCACATGCTGTCATTATGGAAGTGACAATATCTATTAAATAATTTACATTTCTTATCTGAGGAATACAAAAGGATGAGGACATTAGACTGAGAACTTTGTGCCGAAAACGGTCCTCTGTTAACTGTAACCCAGTATACTGGAGTGCATAATTGGCCCACCTGAGTCTAACTTACCCACTTTTTCTCCCCCTTCACACAAAAACAAAATGCTAAGATAGTTGGGCACCCGGTTTAACACTGATTGTCCTTAGTTATTTTAACAGGCCTGTGATATTTTCTACTGTTCTCAGACCACAGCAATGCCATGACACTCTGGGTATGTCTACGCTGCAGCTGGGAGTGAGCCTTCCACCACTGGTAAACAGATTTGCCCTAGCGGAGCTCAAGTTAGTGTGCTAAAAACAGCCCTGTGGGTGCTGTGGCTCTCGAGGTGACGCAGGCTCGCCACCTGAGTTCAGAGCCAGAGGGTCAAGTGGGTTTGAGAGCCAGAGCTGCCACCTGAGTGGCAATGTCCACTGTGCTAATTTTAGCGTGGTAGCTTGAGCCCCGCTACCAGGAGTATGTTTAGCAGGGTTGGGAGGCTCCATCCCAGGGGCAGCACAGACGTACCCAGTAAGGTGAGCTAAGGATTGTGTCATTTTCTAAAATTGTTGTCTCTTTGTTCAAAGAAAGGCTGTATTGGGGAGAAATGGAAATTTCTTCGTACTCCAATATACTAATCTATGTTATGGGTGTGGGGCTCTCTCTATTAAACCGCAGCCCCCTCTTTCTCAAGGCCAAACTGATTTCCAGAACTGAGAGAATAATTAGGAACCAATAATTTATTCAGCAAGTTTGATTTCTATTGCGGATTGAAGAATTTCTGAACAATTTACAATTTCCCCATTTATTTTTTGTTGAAAGTTGGTACAAAACATTTGTTAGTTCAGTTTTCCCTGTGTCTTGTGATTAGATCTCCAAAACCAAAGCACTTTTGCTTAGTTGCACATGGCACTATGGGACTGTCTCTGTTATATGATTAGATAAGACCTACCAAGAGCAGGTGAAAATTCTTGTGGAAACCAAATTTAAAATTCAGTGGTTAGGGTACTAGCCTAGCACCTGGGAGACCTGGGCTTACATCTCTGCTCTGCCGTGACCTCCAGGTGACCTTGAGTAGGGCACTTAGTCCCTGTGTGCCTCAGTTCCCCATCTGTAAAAAGGAGATAATAGTACCTGCATATCAGATACTAGGTGAATGGGTCCATATAAGTACGTAAGGGCTTATTTAGACAGTTAGTGCGCAGCAAGCTGGAGTGTAAATCTACAGCGCACTAACGGTCCACGTGGACCCTGATTCTGCGCTTTGATTTGGGGAACTTTTAGTGTGCAGTAGCAGAGTCCACACAGACAGTGTATGGCATGCTGCTGCAACAGACTTTTACACTCCAGTTTGCCGTACACTAACTGTTCATCTTGACAAGCCCTAAGATAAATTTCAAATTCACTCTCCAAACATACCCAAGTGCAAACTTAAAATATATTTCCCAGAAACATTTATGCCAGTAAAACTTGATCACATAAGTATTTGGCCACATTTGGGCCCCTTTGTGCCAAGCAAATGGTAGCAATATAGTTGGTTTCTGACACAGTTCCATTTTGTAATAGATGAGACTTGCATGTGTCCTTGAACCAGATCACAGTGATTCAAACACAGGTCTCATCTGCTCCATAAAACAGAACAGCATAAGCCATTGTTGGGAATAGCTATATTATACTTGAATTATCTGACATGGTTCTTGATAATGGGCAGACAAGCCTTTACAGTCTAGAATCTAGAAAGAGAAACAGCAATGACAAGACACTGAAAGTCAAATTTTCAAAAGTGACTTAGGTTCCTAAATCCTATTTTAAAAAATTACACGTAGGAGCTTTTAAAGAAGAGACTTAGGCCCCAGTGTCTAAAGTCACTTTTGAAAATAGGAATATTTGAAAATTGGATCTGGAGTGACCAGACTATAGATTCATCATACAAAGGTGCAGCAACCTAATTGTATTACAGTATGTGTGGGATTTTCAGAAGTGATCAGCACTGGCCTGACACTACTCTCACTTAACTTAAAGACTACTGCTGACTGGAGCTGCTCAGGAACTTTGACAGAATGTTTTTCAGAAAATGCTGATGGATTGAAACCAAAACCGTTTGCAGAACTGTTATCTGTTTACCTAATTTACTGTTGTTCTAGTTTTCATCAGAAAGGTTTCTCAGCCCTAGGATAGAATTTCTGATAAAACCCAGAGAGCGTGAACAATCCCAGCAGCTCAATGGTTAGGGCACTTGAACCTGGGTGTTCCACATCCACGCAAGTCCCTGCTATGCCTGATTCATCCTGGCTATTCTGGGTTTCTCTCTTTCTCTGTCAAAATTTTGAAGGAGCTTTTTGTTCTGTTTTGCATTGGAACGGAAACAAATTCTGAAACCGCACACATTTTTCACAAAATGGAATTCTTGTTTTCTGGACAGCCCTGCTACTTCAATGGGCACAGTTAGGCCAATGGAGGCACGAGGGTCTGCCCGGTGCAGGCCTATGGACACAGCTTTGCATTCTCCAGTCACGAGCGCACAAGTGAGTGCGACTCCTACAGTGGAGCACCTATAGGGACATATACTTGAAGGAGAAAAAATTATTTGGCAGATTAACACTGATAGTCCTCTCAGAAAATGGGCTTGGAGCAAAACTTTGAAGAGCAGAGGGTGCACCTTTGTGTATCCCAGAAGTACAGCTTTCTTTCTCTAAATGAATTATTTTATTCTCTTTGCATACTTGCCTCCTCCTATGGGCTTCTATACTTGTATCAACAATCACGTTCAGTAACAATGTGTTGTCAAAGCCTCCCTAACTAGGATAATTCTTTAGCAATGTGATCTAGATCCAATACCAGAGATTAGCGAAGGACTACCTAATTGCAGTCTTGATAGGCAGAAGTGGCTGATTGTAAAAAGGAAAGAGAGGTGAAGTTTGTTTTTTTGGTTGTTTTTTTTTTTTTTTTTTAAAGCACACATTCCATCACCCTATCAGGATTTTATTAGTGTTGCAGAACCATGATATGTAGTTTCTTGGTCCGTTAAGCCATCAAGGAAAGCGTCTTTTAGAGGTTTGCATCTGCAAACCTTTTTAAAGCCCATTTAATTACACTAAATGATTTGGTTCTTGCTGCCTAGTGTTTTTATACTTGACATCACCACAGTATGAAATTGCTCAATTAAAGTCAAATGCTCTTTTGGTTTGTATCAGCTGGTGTCTCCGAGATGTCACCTTGCAACTCAGGGATGGTCAGAATATTCCAGTGTACCACTCGTGTGTGGAGAGCACCAACACACAGGAGGGGTGAAAACCAAAGACAGCTGCTTTGCACATCCTGTCACTTGCGATCTATTGATTGGTTGCATATTACTTTGAAATTGTCCATTTGTCACAATACTGAGTGTACAGTTAAATGGACAATCTTACAGTCCAATTATTTCTCTAGCACTGAGCTCAGTGCTAGTATTGTTAATTTCATTCTTTATTTGTCTGTATTGTAGAAACCCAAAATAAAGATTTTACAGTACTATTACTGTTCCAGAATGTCAAATTGTTATATCTTGTAAGTGCTGCTATGATTTTTTTTTTTTAAAAGGACTCTTGCTGGTAAATTGCATTTCTTTAGGATTATGAACCTCAAATCTGGACAGCTGATTTGCTTTCTAAGTCTAGGCGACCAGTCAAATTTTCAGATAAACCAAATAACAGGTGGTTTTCCCTTTTTAGGTGATGCAAGTCAGTGGCTAACCGTCACTGAACTATCTTTACAAGGAGAGACAACGAGACCTAGGTTGGAGAGAGAAATTACTATTATATGATTTACTAAACATGAAATATGACTTGCAATTTATATATTTCCACTCCTATTGCTCATTTAGTAAATAAGGCAGACTACAGGCAAAATAAATGGCTATCAGGGTTTCAAAAACCACCATCAAAGTAGACCGAGAAATACCAGAAGTCAGTCAGTCATTTTACTTATCTGGGGAGCGAGACATCCAGTGATAGTGACACCATGCTAGATGCCATCAAACACAGCAAACAACTTTCAAATCTTTTCTAGTTTATGAAAAAGTAGCATGATCGGCATCATTTTAAAAAAAAGCAAAAAACCAAACACTTGCATCATGTCTGTCCTACTCTATGGAGCAGAGACATGGAAATCTACCACAGCAATTGATAAGAAGTTCAACTTATTCCAAAGTAAATGCCTACAGAAGATGTTCAGAATCTATTAGAGTTTATTACGTCGTCAGATATGCTAAGCAGAACACACCAACTTAAAGCATCAAACACAGCAAAAGGATGGACATATTTAGGACATGCTTTAAGGATGCCATTAGCTTGACTTCCACATGAAGTGATAACATGGATACCAACTGGAAAGAGAGGTAACCTAGAGAAACATTATATAGAACAGTAGAGAAAGAAGATAAATTCATCAGCATGACACTCAGAAGCCTGAACAGACCGGCACAAGACAAAGATAGATGGCAAAAACTGGTGGATATCCTCTACACCTCAGGGTGCAGGAGTAGAAGGAAAGAAAAGATTGGCACTTCTGAGACACACAGTAGGACTAGTGTGATAGTGAATGAGTCAAAACAATCTTTCCTAATCTAAACTCTGAAGAACTATGTGAGAATTTAAATATTGCCATCCAAAGACCGTATTGCGATTTTGAAACAGTTGAGGCATCCTCTCTTTCCGTCAGTTGACTCTTTCATAGCCACAGATATGAAGAGTACTGAAGTCTTCTTAGAATGAAATGGTTTAGGAAACCAAACTCCAGTCTGACCCCCATTCTACACTGTTCCTTTCTATTTCCATGTATATCTTCAGGTTATACCCTGTACTTACACACAGAACAGTTCTACTTTTTTCTATCACCATTCTCTGCTCATTCATGCTGGAATTTTCCAAGAGGAGCCTTAGGAAGTTAAATCACTGAGAATTGATCAACTAACTTCTGTAGGCCTCTTTGAAAATCCCAGGCTTAAGTACTTTAGATCTTCACTGTAATCATCCCATTGCCTTTAAATTCCCTTTTTAGAGAAGGTGAGAAGATGTACACTATGTTCCAGCTGCAGCTTCGCAAGAGTCTCAGGAGAGCCATTATTTGTTCTTGGATCAGAACAGGTTAACCCTATGGTGCCTGGGTTCCACCTTCAGTTATCCAGGACCCTGGAGGAAGGACTCTCACTCAGCTATAAAGGACAAACTAGGAATTTTAACCATCTTAGTTTGTTTTATGGAATCAGGATTCTTAGAAACAAAGTTCCCTCTATTTCCCTGTAAGATTTTGATAATGCTGCCCTTTAATTTTAATGGTGCCTCTTCATCTTGTCTGATAAAGGAACATATGTTTATTTAAGGGCTCTCAATAGTCCATCCCTTATGTATTATTCCTTCATACACCCTAAGTCTTTTTTTTTAAAAGCCAGGGAATGGAGATTGCCTTGGAGACACTATAAGTACTGGTAAGTTACTGCAGTATAATAATTGGGAGCAAACTGGACTGTGTCTCAATTACATTTAAAAGCCCTACTTTCGGTCTTTCCCCCATTACAAATCTATTCGTGTACATAAACTTACATACCTGCTGATCTTGAAAGAGGTAGAGTAGAGTCATAGCAGTACAGTAGCTTCCTCTCCCCTGCATGTACTGGGGAAAAAAAGGAACCTGACTTCATACCCAATCAGTTAATTTCTACATGTGGTTTCCATTAGGCACAGCCCATCCCATAGCTTCTAATTTAAAGAGGGACACAAGTGCATTAGGAGGAAGCTAAAAGAACTGGGGAAAGACTTGAAACAGCTAACTGCTGCTAAAAGACAAGATAACCTCAGTAAAGGCTCCTGGATGACACCCCCTCCTTTGGGCTTTCCTTACAATGAAGGAAGAGAATCTGAAGCAGAAATTGTAGGTTTGCTACTTCATTTTGTTAAACAATTCATGCATCATAACTATATTGTATTAGCAATTACTAAACAAACCTAATCCAGTCCATGGCCACTGACTAGTTTTTATTTCTGAAACAATCTTTTAACTGCACTTAGAAATGACAATCACTAGTCTGGTAAATAAAATCCACTCTTTGTCACCATACAGTTCAGAAGTGACCAATGCCTCATCTTGCAAAATACTGGATTCCCTTTCCCATCAGTTCTCTTAAGATGGGTTTATTCTTTCGCGGGGTTTGCCTCATGCCTGTGCAGCATCTTACTAACTTCCATAGTAGAGAATTTATAACCTTTGCAGAAGGGAGGTAGCAAGACAGACAGCCTGACAATCAAGGCAAGATTATTTTTATGTAGAAGCAATTGTATTAATATTTATTGTCTTGTTGTAAATATAATTGGCTGGGATGATAAAATATTTATCTCCACATTTGTTTGCTTAACCAGGACATGGATGATTGTCTCTTTAATATTTGCAGTGTTGTTGTAGCCATGTTGGCCCCAGGATATGAGAAATTAGATGGGTGAAGTACTATCTTTTATTGGACCAACAACTTCTGTTGGTGACAGAGACAAGCTTTTGAGCTAACAGAGCTCTTCAGGTCTGGGAAAGATAAGCAGCTTGTCATAGCTAAATACAAGGTGGAACAGATTGTTAAGCTTAAGGAATACCTTGTTGCAAGAGACCATTTAAGATGAAGTGGGCAATTAATGTCTGCACTCATAGGACAAAGGTGGGTTAGTGAGTTACAGTGTTGTAATGACTTAATGTCTGTATGGTACTTTGATCACATATAGCACCATATAAATGCTAAGCAGTATAATGTGGCTGCCTTTTCAGGCCCACATCTCTAGAAGAGGAAGGGCATTCTTGTAGCTAAGACATGAGACTGAGATGCAGGAGATATGTGTTCAATTCCCAACTTTGCCACAGACTTCTTGTGTGATATGGGGCAAGTCACTTAATTTCTGACTTAGTTCCCTGTGTGTTAAATGGGGCTGATCCTACTGTTTCCCACCCTCTGTCTCTTGGCTCTTTATCTTGTCTGCTCTTCAATGCAAGGACTGCCTCTTACTATTGTGCAATGAGGTGCCAGTCACAGGTTGGGTCTAAAGGCACTATGTTAATATCACTAGTAAGCTAGTTATGGCTCTTCTGTTCCGCACAGCTTCCTCAAACTGCCTTCACCAGTTAGGGTCCAGTGCTGCACTGCTTTGTATCTTTTCTGTAGTCATTTCCATCTGTGCAAAGTGGCTCTGGAACATGTTTACACCCACTTTGCACAGGTGAAAATGACTACACAGCACAGTTGCCAACTTTCACGTGGTAAATAAGCACCTCGACTTTTGCAATAAGCCAAAAATCAAACTAATCCCATTTCAAAACAAGGCCAAAACAAGTCCATACTTAAGAACCTCAACATTGTATGTGACTAGATCCCCCTGGTGTACAGTAGGCCCATTGTGGACCCCTGATTCTCTCCCCCCACCCCTTGCCTCTACTTGCCTCTGCTTTCCCCTGCTTGCCGGTAACTGATCAAAGAAAAGAAGCAACACGCTACAAGCAGCAAGCCAAAAGCTGGTCAACAAGCAACTCACAAGCCAATTAAACCAAAAACAAGCCCAATTTCTGCATTTTTTCCATGGGTTTGGCATGTCTGCTACACAGGGTGTCAGACAGGAGAGAATCAGGCTGTTTTTCAAAATCTTAATTGAGTTTCTTCTTTATAAATCTGTCAGCAAACTGCTTTTTTAGCTATTTAATATATTATGAGTGAAGAGAATCAGCTCCTTTGTTTAAATATCAAAGCAGTTGTTTTACAAAGGCCGTGGCAGTTAGTCCACCAAGTATGCCAATTCAGTTTAACCAGGACAGAAAAAACCCCACTAAATAGATGTCCCATTAGTTCAGGAGGGTTTCTTACATTGTGCCAGCACCAGCTCACAAAGCAGACAAGTGCTCCTCCTAAGGAACTACTCAACCTACTTGTCAGGAAGACCACAAGAAAAACCTTTGCAGCTACTTCTGTTCATATCCTGAAAGATTTTGCAGTGAACATGCAGTATCTTTGGGAACTATTGTATTACTATTATGGATTGTTGAGGGCTAGGCATTGTATTCTAATTCTGCTGTATGGGGGAGAGTTACCACAGCTTCTCTAGGAATAAGATATAGTGGATAATTACTGAGATCCCTGGCATCGTAAACAGCTCCTGATTCAGGCAGGAACCATAGGCTCAAGAAGACAAAGTGCTTTTGGTATAAAAAGCTGAGCTTAACATTACAGAGGGGCAATCATTTTGATTCAACAGACATGACCTTTGATCCAAGGTAGGCTAACCTTGCTGAAGGATTGGAAGGACCTGAAGCTGCCAACACCAGGAAGAAAAACAACTTCTGGTATGCTGACAACCTTTTATTGTTTTGTGTTTTCTTTGGGTGCTTTTGCCCTTAAATAAAAATAGTCTGATTTGAAAAAGCTGTTTGGTCACTTATAACCACTGGTATACACTGGTCACAGCCTCTGGCGAGAGAGCAAAGGTCATGTTAGTCAGACCTGCTAGGTTAAGCACAGTGACTTGCAGGGAAGCTGTAATCTAAAGCTGTGGTCAGAAGAGGGATGCAGGTGTCTCTTGTGAAAGGTTGTGGCTAGAGTGCCAAGAGAGCATTCCTGGAGCAAATCCCTGGGGCATGGGAGGGTCAAAGGTGCAAAGACCAAATCTGCTGTAAATCACAGCATCTCAAACAAGCAGACAATTGCCTCATTACCAGCATGGTTTCCCAAACCTGTAGGGAAGCATTCCTTGAAAAGGAATAAAAGTTACCCCCATCCCTCCCATTTTACAGAGGTAGACTGTAGCAGGTAAATGATTATGGAGCTTCATCTTGTTTATTACCTATCATAAAATCATCAATGTTCCTTCTAGTCATTTATTATTTAACCTCCTTATAGTTTTCTTTTCCTCTTGAATAGCATTTAGCATCTAATTTTATAGAAATAGAATGTTATCAAAATGTTACTTCAGTGTGTGGCTGCATCAGTCTTATCACACAAGAATAGTAAATGCAGTGAAAAAGTGACAACTTCAGAGCAAAAAAGGAAGTATTTCCCTTCTACCCCCATGCATAGTTGGGCTGTGGAACTCATAAGCACACAAATTCATTGAGACCAATAACTTAATAAGGTTCAAAAAAGGATGGATATGTATATAGTGTGTGAGCATGATTGTTATCGCTAACAAATTCTGGCAAGTTAATTAAATCTCAGGGTTTAAACCAATCTAACTATTAGCAATCAGGATTATGTAGGCAGCAAATTATCACTCGTTTAGCTGTATTTTTTTCTGAAGCATCTGCTGTGGGCCACTATTGGAGACAAGATACTGAACTAGGTGGAGTTTAGATCTGATCCAATAGATCTATTATATTATAGACTGATGTGTCAAATGCATTGTATACACAATTCACCAACACTTAATATTTTGAACTTGACTTTTTCCATTGAATTACACCCTACAGCTTCAGGGATGTTTTAAATTCAATACAGTTCTAAAATAATGGTCCTAAATAGGGGAGCTAAGTATTTCTAGGCTTAGCAAATACTAACCGAGGGAGAATTTTTGTAATTATTACATACTTATTAATCTAAGTCAGTTTAACATTTGTAGGTGCTGTGCTGTATTGCAAAGTTCTCTTAACATACATAAGTGACAGTTTTCCCATAGAGCTGAACACACTATCTGAAGAAATGGAAAAGAGAAGTGATGCGCACACAGTAGCACATACAAAGGAATGATTCAAACCATTACAGATGCCTATTTCAGACAAGCAAAATCTTAGTGTGATCCTGCTGTACTGCTCGTGAGGTGACTGACCTTATGCAAGGGATGCTTGGAGAGAGGGCATTTAAACAGAAACCTGTTCTTCTACCATATTACCCTCCCATTCAAGCAACAATCTTGCATTCAGATGTGATTATCAGCCACTAGGTCTAATGATGAAGCTGAGACTCTACAGTCTCTGCACATGGAGAGGCAATTCTAAGGATGTGAGGTAGTTATGTATAGACATCCCCACCATGCACTCCTTTGAGGGTGAGAGAGATCAAGGCAGCACAGAGTCAAAATCATGGTAATAAATGAAGTGGTCTTTGTAATCCTGTTTCTAAAAGAAAACACACGAATGAATAACTTTAGTGTGGTTGTTTTAGATTCTCCTGCCCCTGTGTGTTTTTAATATATCATTCTATTTTTTTAAAAATGCTTTGTTGCTGGTGCTGCTCTGAGAACCCCCCACAAGCCAGGAAACAAGCTACACTGACAGCCCTCTCAAACCAACCAAATTTTCCCATACTTTTAGACACTTCTATTATTTGAAATAGTAAATGAGAAAACTGACAGAAGAACAATTTAACCTGACAGTGTCCTTTTAAACTGCAGAATAATCTTCCAAGAACAGCTGTGGCAGCTGTGATGTCTTGTGGGTTCATAAGGAGGCAGCAGAGTCTGGACTCTAAGAAGTAAGGCTTGTTTAGAACTAAAACAGCATTACATAAGACAAAAGGAGAGCTATGTATTCCTAGCTGCATCTCTGGTGAAGCTGTCTAGTTCCCGCTGGTTCTTCCAAGCATATGTTCTGCTGATAAAGGCCCAGCACATGCTTCTAACCCCTCCCCTTTCCAGCAAAGCAATTCCAAACAATTTAACATATATACAACTGTTTCTTTACAAATACCATAACATACTCAACTTTGTTAGCAGTGCTCAATTAATCTTTCAGGTGCTCTGCTTCTTAGATCTATGAGGCACCACTTCCGTCCCTGCACTAGCTGAATCAGCAGACTGCTCTGTTTGTTGATCTGAAGGATCCTTCAGAAATTCTCTTAGTGCTTTGTCCTGTAGATGTCAATAAAGTATCTGCCTCCCTATCCTCCTGTATTCTTTAAAAAGATGTTGCAGATGTCTCCTGTGCCTCCAGAATCGATGTCCTTTAGGAGTCTGTACTTCATCAGATCATGGGGCAACCTCACAAGTCACTATTGCCCTCTGTGCCCAGCAAGTACCACCATCAATCCACATAGAGCCTTCGAAGCCCAGAGATGTTAACACACTGGACCCTCTGTCAGAATACATCTTTTTTCTACACTTATGTTGGTCATTGTACAATAAGTCAATATTGCCATTAGGGAGTCTTGTTCTCAGCTCTCTGCAGGTGGCAGTCTGTGAGTCATTGGTGCTGCTCTCTATATAGTCCAGTGGAGCCAAATATGGAACTGTACCTGAGTCAGTGGCCTTTTTTCAGAAGTCTTAACTATCACATCATTATCCACAAGACCATTGGATTGAGGATACCTGGGACTCAGGGTTACTGGATTAAAGCCCGCTCTCTAGCAAATTTTTTAAATGTGTGTCCAAGCTGTCAATTATGATCCAGATAGGATAACTTCAGAGATTCCATGCTGGAAAATATGGCTTTCATGCCCATATTACAATTTTTTTTAAGAAAGTACCACATCAAAACAATTTCTGGTAATGAGAATAATCCAACATCAGAACAATCTTCATATGTAAATAAATCCACACCAGCTTTAGACAATGCTCTTAACTATTCATTGTTTATTAACATAGGTGCTTTTTTCTGTTTAGGTTGGTATTTTTGATGTTTCACACCATAACAGTTTTCTCTCTCATTGTTCATTTATGGTCAGTACAGTATCTCTCTTGGTTCTGTTTACTCATTTCTCCATACTCAAGTGTCCTTTGTGTACTCTTGTGAGCATGCCAGCTTGTAACATCTTAGGGCTGGTCTACACTACGGGGGAAAATCGATCTTAGATACGCAACTTCAGCTACGTGAATAACGTAGCTGAAGTCGAAGTATCTAAGATCGAATTACTCACCATCCTCACGGTGCGGGATCGATGTCCGCGGTTCCCCGTCGATTCCGCAATTCCGTTCGGGTTGGTGGAGTTCCGGAATCGATATAAGCGCGTTTGGGGATCGATATAGCGCGTCTAGATGAGACGCGATACCGATCCCCGAGCAATCGATTACTACCTGCTGATACGGCGGGTAGTGAAGACGTAGCCTTAGGCACTACTGTTCTCTCTAAATAATAGTATGCCACCAGCAGACAGTGCTGCTTTGAACTGGAAATATGGACTTGGAATGTAACATCCTGGCCACCCCTGAAGTATCAACCTTAATTACCCTCTGTAAAGTCTCATCATTAGCCACAGCTTCAGCTAATTCATTCCACATCCTGAGATAGGACAATTCTTTATCAAGTTGACGTACTCTAGGTCTGACTCCTCCCATTGCTGTTTCAGTTTTATCAAATGCTCTGGACAATGTGTCTCTATCTCCTCTACCCTGTGTATGTAGAGGCTCTTGTAACAGCTGAAGGGCTTAGCATATTTTTAAACCCACTATAGGTGCTTTATTCCATTTTAACAATCATAAAGTTTAGCAATTCTATTTGATTTTTTATCTTCCCTTCTAGTATACATCTCTCTCTAGTAGGAATCAAGGATCAGAGGGGTAGCCGTGTTAGTCTGGATTAGTAAAAGCAGCAAAGAATCCTGTGACACCTTATAGACTAACAGACGTTTTGGAGCGTGAGCTTTCATGGGTGACTATCCACTTCATTGGATGCTAGTAGGAATGAGATCCCCATTATAAGTGTTCAGTTTAACCTGTTTGATCACAATGTTCCCTATATTCTTCCTTCAACCGTTTAATACTAAAAATCTTGAAACATTTACCTTAGCACCAGTGTCCAGTTTATAAGGTTATAAAAGTCCTATTAGTCTCTAAAGAAGTTGAGTATTCATCTGTTCCTTTCCCCTCAGATACAACTTCTAGACAGAACTCCTCTTCTGTTCTGCTGTCTGCTCTCTCTGGATTACTCCTCACCATGAATGCTTTGCTTCCTCTTCTGCAGTTGATGATTCTGGTTGTAGACTTTGGTAAAATGATTGTATTTCCCACAAATAAAGCACTGTTCACCAAAATCTGGGCATTGTTGAGGTCTGTGCTTGTGTTCACATCTTGTGCAATCCTTGAAGCTATTCTGTGCAAACTCTACTGCTTTGCTTTTTTCCTGCTTCTGTTTTTTGTGTAGTGTCTTACTGCTTGCCAGCTTCCCCATCCCCCCACTCTATCCAGAGTGGCAGTGTCTGTTTTTCTTCCATTATTTGTATTGTTCAGAATGATTTCTGCCACTCTGACACAGTATTACTGCTTTAGCCAAAGTAAGTCTCATCTTCCAATAGTTTTTTTTGCAGCTTTGGACCTCTGATTCCTCTTACAATTTGATCCCTTATAATTGAATCTGTCAACTAGCCATAGTTGTAGGTTTGGCTCATTAGCTTCAGCTCTGTTAGGAATTTTTCAAGGGACTCTCCTTTCGTCCTCTGAGGTAAAATTTACACTTTTACAATGTTTCATTTGAGGTATGCAATACTCCCTTTTTCTGCAAAATTGTGTGTCATAAACAGACAGCTAAGGGTTAATGTCTCTTTCACCTGTAAAGAGTTGACAGACAGGGAACTAAACACCTGACCAGAGGACCAATCAGGAGACAAAATACTTTCAACCGTGTGTGGAGGGAAGTTTTGGGTGTGGGTCCTTTGTTCTGTGTGTCTTTTCTTGGGGGTATGAGAGGGACCAGACATTACTACAGGCTCTCTAAAGTTCTGTCCAAATAGTAAGTAGAACAGGCGATTTAGGCTTTTTAATTGTT
>NC_133770.1:100345303-100415980 GCF_003597395.2 Chelonoidis abingdonii | reverse complement strand
AAAATCAGGATGGAAAATGCTTTACAGGGTATTCAGATTCATATAGACTAGAGGGACCCCGCCCCCAGCCTTAGATTCAAAGTTACAGCAAACAGAGGTAAAAAAATCCTTCCAGCAAAAGAAACCTTTACAAGTTGAGAAAACAAACAAGACTAATCCGCCTTGCCTGGCTATTACTTACAATTTTGAAACATGAAAGACTGATTCAGAAAGATTGGGAGAGCCTGGAATGATGTCCCATCCCTCTCAGTCCCGAGAGCAACCAACAACAGAAAAAAAAAAAAAACATACAAAGAATTCCCTCCACCAAAATTTGAAAGTATCTTGTCCCCCTATTGGTCCTCTGGTCAGACATCAGCCAGGTTTATTGAGCTTCTTAACCCTTTACAGGTAAGAGAGACATTAACCCTTAACCATCTGTTTATGACAGCCTCTTTGGCTAAGTCACTGTGGAAAAAATCTTGACACTAAGACACAGGATTGGAAGTGAGGCCAGGGTGCTGGAACAGTTTCTAAAGTGGGGGTGCTGAGAGCCATTGAACCAAACAGTAAACCCTGTATATCATGGACACCACTTCAAGCCAGGGTGTCCAACAGCACCCCTAGTTCCTGTATGTATGAGTTAGGCAGTCTGGGTTCTATTTCCAGTTCTATCAGTGTCTTTAGGAGAGAATGGGCAATTCACTTAACCCATGAGTTGAGTGAGCCTTGCACTCATTTTATACATAAGGAAAAAGAGACCGAAGTTATGAAGAAGTTAAAATTCACTAATGTTTATAAAGTGTTGGGACCCTTGGTTGGAAGATGACAATATGCCAAGGGCTAGTAATTTTAAAAGCCTGGACTTACCAGATTTAGTGTAATAATCTTGCACTGGCCAGCAGAAGATGATTATCTAATTAGGTCTTTTCTGTGTTCAATGGCTATAATTCTGTACAAATGCTGTAATTACAGAAGACAAGTAGAGACATAGCGCTGTATCTCTGAAGTTTGTTCTCAAACCAGCTAACGCTGCTATGTGGTTTATTCCAGCCATGCTCCAGTTCCTTTGTGCCACTATTACATTTTACTGTTTATTATATAGCATACACAGTACTTACTATATGGCAGAACAGACCAGAATATCAGTCCAGGTCTCTAATACCAGAGACCTAAAATTGCTAAGCATTATCTAAATTTCTAAAAGTCAACAAAGCTATTTGTTTTCCACCACCTTCTTTTGACAGGTCCCAAATGGTTGGTATGCTACAAAATTTATCCAGGCATCACCATGGTACCTGTGCCCCTAAGAAGCTGCTGAAATACTTAGCATGAGAATACATCGCTGACCTGTAGAAGTAGTAAGTTGATTCTTTGGACTGGAGCTGCATTCCCCATTCCATTTTACAGATCTTAGTTTTTTCGAATTTGTACCTTGTCATAGTGAGTCTCTGAAATACACACTATTAATACCTAATAAACTGAATAGATCCTTTCTATGCCTTAGAAATAGCAATGCTTCAGTTACAGCTGTACATATTTATAATGGAATGGAAATAACTATGAAAGCTTCAGCTGTGTCTGGAATTGGTTCACAGCCCTTCAATAATACATTAATAGAAACTTTATTATATAGACCAACTTAACATGCTTTGTTTATAACTTACAAACTAATAAACTTTTACATACATTTATACAAATTCAAAATGATTTTAAAAAAAATATTGTACAAATCCACCTTAAGGCACAAAAAGTTAACAAAAAATGCAGCACATTTGGAAATCTCAAAGCAGCCAATTCAAAGGAAGCTGGCCTTGTAACAAACATTATAACTCATTTAGTTTAAATATGTTTTCAAGTTTCACTACCATACAATAGAAACTAAAAGGCATAGGACAACAGGTATGCAGTTCACTATCTTGACCTGTATTTCTGAAAATCCACTATTAACCAGCCTATTGTATAGTTACACACAGGAATTAAAATAGTTTTAAGGGTCCTGCATCAAATGATTATGTAATGAAATACCATGAACTGAAATTACAAACTGTTAGTTGGTATTCAGATATCTGAACATGGCAAAATCAGATGTTCCCTCTTTAGTATCTTCTATTTTAGACAGTGTAGATTTAGAGTATAAGCATATGTTCAAACATCTCATTCTTACTGCTCAGTTTGTGTTAGTCAAGGAATTATAAAAAAAAAGTTTAAAATTTCCCCGGATACTATGGATATGGGTCAGAAATTGTCATTTTAGTTGTGCTTGACGTGAGTTTTGAGAGTTGACATATGCTCACCAACGCAGCTGCTTTGGTCAAGTGATCCAAGTGTAAGGACAAAAGATACTGAGGGAGAACTTCAACTCCTGAATCCATGCAATGTTTGGTGGGGATCAGCACTGAGTTCACCAAATAACATACCGTAATCTGACCACTGCTGGTCATTTCCATAGTCTAGAAAGACAAATCTAGAATGTAGGCTAGGACACAAGTAACCTTCCTTTGTTAGAATTTTGTTTTTATTATTAGTTTTTCCACAGCTATCCAAAATCTTGCTTGAAAACTTAACTCTGGTGATATAAAAACTTGATGGGTATTGTTTGCAGGAGTAATCTAAATGCACAACTCTAAATGCTTCAAACAAATCAATCACCTGACTGTTACAATATGAATAAGTTACTCAATTTGGATCAGTTCTGAGTACACAACTACTGTACATTAAATGAACGGTCTTCATGGAAAAAGATGCTGCCCTATCTACATGAATATTCAGTTTATAATTCAGCAGGGACAAAGCAAGCTAAGTATGATGGAATATAGTAGTTTATAGATGCAATTTTCCTGATGTGGCTTCAGCTGAAAGCAGTCAGACAAACTACTGGCTCGGAGCCATTAAGTAAAGAAATATACAGCTTCTCGCTCTAGGTCACACTGCTTTTCATGCTGTTTTCTTCTATATGTTTGTAACATCTCCCCCCTGCTTTATTACAACCATATTAACAGCTAGCTCATACAAACATTTATAATGAAACCTACTTGTGCTTATTAGTAACCTACCATTTATCTTTTGTCTGAAGACAGAATTTTCAAGATTAGCACTTAGTACTGGGAACTCCGGGTTGGTAGTACCAAAGAATTAAATGCTAAGCACATTCTGGTTTGTGTTCTATGAGAGTAGAAAAAAAATTGGAGTATTGTGAAAATGAAGAAGAATCTAATTTAACAGAGTTCCTATTTGTGGTGTCATAGCAAGAAAACTTTATAAAGGATTTATCAAGGAATTGTGAATAATGGGGAAACAAAATAAATAGTTGAACAGTTAACAGTACATGAGATAATAGCAGTAAACTTCAATTACATTAAAATGGAACTTTGGAACTGCATTGATTTTTAAACATCTCAGAAAACTAAGGGTTCAGTCTGAGGTCCTGGCATCTGTAAGTCACAGAACCGGTCAGAAGTTTGCTGCCCAGTTGGTCCCTAAATTATCCTAAAGAGGGACCATCTTCACTGACAGCTATGTCACATCTATACAGCTGTCCAATCCTACTCTTTGTCCAGTCATAGATATACCACTTTACCCTGTATCTGAAGGATAGGTGCTTCCCAGACCTCAATTTATTCTATTCAGGTAACGGAGAGTTCCTTCCTCAGCTGATGGGTAAATAGAAAGGGTCAACTGAGACTACGGACTTTCTCTCCTCCACAGATGGCAATCAGAGGAATGAGAAGTCACACCAATGACTCTTCCAGAAGAACCTCAACTTCAAAATTCAGAATTAAAAAAAATTGTGTAGATTCAGTTGGCCTCACTCTTCTGACACCATTCTTAATCAGAACTTATAACCCAGTGATTTCGTGGCTATCAATGTAAAAAAGGAGTGTCAGAGGCAAATCTGGCCCTGTGTATTCACAGCTAATGGAAAATTAATCAAAAAATGAGTCTTTTAGCATTTCTTTTTTCATAGATGCAACTCTTCCTACCATCAGCTTCTCCAGAACAGGAACAGCTAATAAGTATTCCCTACTATCTGAAGACAAGTTTGAATGAATCAACAACAGTATAAACTCCACACCTTCCCTAACAGAAAGTAAGCCATTATTGCTGTTGCAGTCCTGTCAGCCATCTTGGAAATCTTGTTTAAGCATCCTGTGAAATTAAAAGCTTGGCATAGTTTTCTTAGCTGCCTTTTATCAATGTTTTCCTTTTTATCTAGAAAGTTTGTTGCACATCAAGGCAAGATTCACTTGCATATTAACTTTTTTTTTGTAGGAATGATTCCCTTTAAGTTACAGCTACAATGTCCCATACGGTTCAGTAAATGAATTCTCCTGGTATTTCTTGCAGCAATGGTTCTTCAAATTTAAATCGTTTGGAAATGGCTTTTTGCTCAGTTATTTTTTCTTTTTCTGACTGCCTACATTGTCCCAGTGTATATGAAGTCACTACAATTAGTTCCTCTGTCACTACTGATTCGTCTCCTTCAGTTTTCTCAGCATCTGTAGAATTTTCAGAGGCAGAATCTCCATCTTTTTGGATGACAGTATTTACCTCATCTTCTGTACTCTTAATGCTGCACACAGGGTCTGGAATATCACTTTGTGCTAGCCATGGGTGTTGCAGACATTCTTCAGCTGTTGCCCGTTCCCTATGGAGAAAAGAAGGCTCAATTCAAAAGAATGTCAGAAGGAGTGTCAAAAGAGGAACACTAAACTCAAGACCTTGGATAAGAACTAGAAAGATTAACCAGTTTCTTCTAGGGATATGACTTTGCATTAAATTGGACCAATCAATTATGGAACTGACTAACAAAACTGTGCTAATATCCATCAATTGTAAAGAAAAAAATCAGGAGCAACAGCCACCCAGTAAAATAGCTGAGGGTTTTAAATCCTCAAATCTTTGTTTTATATACCTTGCTAACTATGAAATTCTATGAAATCTAAAATTTAGAGCAGCAGTCTAATTATACACAATGATTTATACCAAGCTGTGAAATACTTGCATCCTTGATGTTGCTCGCTGTTTTTCCTGTGGAACTATGCAGACAGTTGCTGAGCCAAAGGGAGGAATAAATAAAATACTACAGATACTTTTCAGAACAGAAGCAGCATTGTGGGGGTTCATATTTGCCTCCCAATGCCAACCAAGTCAAATCTGCTCAGTTCACAAGTAAAAATATATTTTAACAACAGTCAGCCCAACAAAAGACAGTAAAACACGTCACTATCCACAGACTCTGAAATTAACTGCAAACTCACTAACTTTGCAAAAGTAGTTAGTGAACAAATGCAAAAGAGAAAAGATACTACACTACACATTTTACTTTATTCATTTAGTTTGACAAGTTCAGTTTTAATTATTGAAATTACTGCTACTACGATTTATGTAGTGTATTTTGTAAAAATATAATGAAGTCTTAGCAATACAAGACTCATTACAGCATTCATTTATGAGAAATGGGAAATGTGTCTTTTTGTAGACACAAAACGTGGTTATACATAATGAAGTGCAAATTAACAACATTCCATTGCAGGTCTTCATTTACACTATCTCTAATCTACAAATGACTCAGACAATGCTTTAACCGGTAGCAGTATTTAGAACTCAGCAGTCTGTTCCAGAGACTAAATTTTTACTGAACTTACTCAGGTTTCTTAACCAAAAGGGTTTTGATGAAATCCACAGCAGACTCTGATATAAGGTCAAAATCTTCCTCGGAATAATTTATGTTCATTTGTGCTATATTTAAGAATGTTTCTTGTTTATCATCTCCTAAGAATGGCGATATCCCTGTTAGCATGACATATGCTAGTACTCCAATGCTCCTAAATTAAAAAAAAACAGAAAACCTTAAGGTAAAAAAGACTTTTTAAGTTCAATTTTGTAAAAGTTGTAAATATTAAAGGCTACACTTACCACATGTCTGTTGCTGTACTGATTGGGTCATAACTCAGAATTTCAGGTGCTATTATGAAAAAAAAGCATAAAGTATATTCTATCTGTTCAAAATAGAACTAATCTATATTTACTCATTTATATGCAAAGTCATACTTTACAATTCAAAACTAGGCAATTTCAAAGACTTAACAATGCAACCCATCTTGCATAGTCTGGAATATTTGAACATTTGAAAGAAAATCAGGACTACATTAAATTTAAAAAAAAATTATAATAGATTACGATTATTTGATTTTTACTTTTTTTTATTCTGCATACCTAAGACTGACTAATCTTTCCTAGTAGCAACTAAAATAACTGAGAATGTGAGCAGTCATTGGTAACTCCACTTCTGTGGAAAGGGAAGACTTTTACAAAGTTACCTCCTATCGTCTTAGTTTGGCAAGCACTCTCAACTCTGTGGTGGACTGAACAGTTCTAAAAATCAACATTGTAGTTCTACCACCCAGCCCAGGCCCAGTTAACAGAGCATTAATGAGTATGCTACCAATAGCAGTGCAGATCTCACTACTGAACATGGCAGAAAAGCCATTTTCCCAGAAGGAAATTCCTTCTACAGCCAGATATCAATTGTCCCCCCATTTCCCCAGCACTGCAGGAAACTCAGGGACCAGCTCATATTATAGATTGCAAACAAAGCAAACAAATGTTTCTTTCGCTCACAGAACATAACTTATTTCCAAATAATTCTGACAGTGTAAGTTCAGGTTATAGTTTTTAAATGCTAAGGGCAAGGGTGTTAGTAGCTCCAGTGATTTCATTTTAAAGCTATAATTTAATGTATTAAGATTTTTCTTATGGTCTTGTATTTGTACTGGACTTTTCTTAATGTCTAACGATGCCATACAGAAACATTTTATCTTCTAGCATTTGGACCTGTATAAATGGTAAAGGCATCTTTTGTATTGTTACAGAGTAATTTATATGATTGATTGTCTAAAGTTGAAGGTTTTTCCTTTCTTTTGTAAATATTACATCCAGACAATATCCAAATCCAAAGACGCAGCTCAGAGTTATGAACAGTTTGGGAATGGAGGTCATTCGTAACTCTGAACAAAACATTATGGTTGTTCTTTCAAAAGTTTACAACTGAACATTGACTTAATAGAGCTTCAAAGCTTTACTATAAAGAAGAAAAATGCCGCTTTTAACCATCTCAATTTAAATGAAATAAGCACAGAAACCGTTTCCTTGTCAAACTGTTTTTAAAAATTTTTTTTTAGTAGTTTACATTTAACACAGTTACTGTACCGTATTTGCTTTTTTTTCTATCTCTGCTGATGCCTGATTGCATACTTCTAGTTCAAAATGAGGTGTGTGGTTGACTGGTAAGTTTGCCACTCTGGTGTTTGCAGTTCTGAGGTTCTACTGTACTTACCCACATATTCAGGAGTTCCCATAATTTCTCTTAGCTCTTCACTGCTTTTCAGTATTCTGGAAAGGCCAAAATCAACTATCTTAATGTCTCCCAAAGGAGATTCACTAGTTAACAGAATATTCTGGGGCTGAAAAACAAAAGAATCAAACAAATGACCAGGCTTTTTAAGCACTCAAACCTACACTTGACTATAGTATTGTAGGAGTGCAGTGTTGTTTTGAGCACAAAAATAAAGAGGATGCATTTTCCAGTACATTTTAAAAAAAAAAAGCAGCACTGATTTTTTTTTTTTTTTTAAAAGACTCCATTAGTTAAGGACTTACACTTGAAAAAGAAGACATCAACACTAGGATTTCTCAGCCAAACATCTGCCATTCTCAGACTAGGATATGAAAATACAACAGTAATACAGTTTAACACCATCTATATATGGAAACTCCATCAATAGTTTTGCCATCGCGTACTTGCTTTTGTTACTGTGGAGCTCTAATTTATTAGAAGACACTGACATTTTAAGCCATTTTTTATTTCAATGTCTTCAACTCTAAAGATATAAAAAAGCATGTTAGTTATTTTGGACAGTCTGGTTTGAGATACAGCTATTTTATCTATTGTGACTGACCTCAATTCTGCTTTTGATATTAGAACTAAAAACTATTTTATTTTAGAACATTTAAATTTGTTACTATCTACAAGAACAAAGTGTTAAACAAAACACCTATTTTTCAGGCACTTGGACTGTTTACTTTAAGAATCAACATGTAAGTCAAATGCTAACCTTGGATAAACTTGTGTTTTCTCCTTAAGTACTGAATTCCTTGTGTGTTATCCTTGAAAATTATGTTTGTAATCATTAAAGTTCCATAGTAAAATATTATCTGAGTACTACCAGAGTCTGTCTTAGGGGACCATGAAGACAAAAATTATGGATCTTCAAGATTTTGATGACCTAAGTATATCGGGAATACTCGTTTTCGTAAGTTTTTCTTTTTCTCTGCAATGATTAATTTATGTTTGACATTGATATTTCCAAAAGATCACATTATTCACAGTCCCCATCTGGTTGATCTTTGGGTCCTACAGTACAGGTTCTTATATTTCTGGAAGACCCCCCCAGATCAATCTGTGCATTGGGAAGGCTGTGGGGAGAAGCAAGCATCAGCCAACCAGCTGCTGGTGGTTCTAGAATCTGCACATTAACCGTCTCCAAAATCTCCAGGCCAATTCTGTACAGCATTATGGTCATGGTGGAAAAATGTTAGGAGGATGAGGTAGATGAGGCTTCCTTTGGACAACTAATAGAAGTTTCCAGATCACAGGCCCTGGTTCTCATGGGGGACTTCAACAAACCGTACATCTGCTGGGAGAATAATACAGCAGTGCACAGATAATCCAGGAAGTTTTTGGAGAGCGTTGGAGACAACTTCCTGGTGTAAGTGCTGGAGGAACCAACTAGGGGCCTCACAAATGGAAGAATTGGTAGGGGAAGTAGAAATGGGTGGTGACCTCGGCAGCAGTGACCATGAGATGGTCGAGTTCAGGATCCTGACAAAAGTAAGAAAGGAGAGCAGCAGAATACAGACCCTGGACTTCAGAAAAGCAGACTTTGACTCCCTCAGGGAACAAGATGGACAGGATCCCCTGGGAGGCTAATATGAGGGAGAAAGGAGTCCAGGAGAGCTGGTTGTATTTTTGGACTAGATGACCTCCTGAGTCTCTTCCAACCCTAATCTCCTATGATTCTATGTTATTAGGTGGGAAAGTAAAGTATTTTGCAAGCACGTTTAAAAATACTCAGGCCAGTTATGCCTGCTACATTTTTAGGACACTTTAGGACGTTTTAAATACTGTACTAGCCTTAATAAATTCCTCCATTCTTTCAAAAGTGAGTTGTCGCAAAGAAGGAAATACATAGAAATTCTCTCACCAAGTGGCTAGGTCAGGGGTTGGCAACCTTTCAGCAGTGGTGTGCCAAGTCTTCATGTATACACCCTAATATAAGGCTTCGCGTGCCGGTAATACATTAACATTTTTTAGAAGGTCTCTCTGTATGTCTATAATATATAACAAAACTACTGTTATGTAAAGTAAACAAGGTTTTCAAACCATTTCAAAAGCTTTATTTAAAATTAAATTAAAATACAGATCTTATTAGTTTAGTGTGATCCTTGCCCTTGCTGAGTTTCCCAGTATCTGGTGGCACCTATTTAGATACTTTTAAGCTGCACACAGGCTTCCGAGTTATAAATTGATAACCGGCTGGCAGGAGGTCAGTGGCTGGAACCCCAGAGCGGCATCTGAGGTGAGTGGAGCTGGCGGGTGGTAGGGTTGAGCAGGGCCAGAAGCCTGGACCTTGTCTGGCAGGGGGCCTGCGCTGCAAGCAAGGTGAGTGGGGCTGCAGCGGGGACCCCAGCTAGTAAGGGGCCAGCAGCCGGAACTCCAGAGCAGCAGTGGGCTGAGCAGGTCAGCCCCCCAGCTCTGGAGTTTCAGGGCTGGGCTGAGCATCTCCGCTAGCCCCCCTCTGGGGTTTCAGCCGCCAGCTCCTCCCAGCTGGGGTCTCAACCCGCTGCCAGCCTGGGGAGAAGGAACCCCAGGCCAGCAGCAGGCGCTGAGTGGGACCAGCAGTGGGAGCCCAACTGGCAGAAGCCGGCAATAGAAACCCCAAAGCGTTGGCGCTCTGGGGTTTCACCTGCCAGCTCCTGTCAGCTGGGCTCACAGCCTGCTGCCAGCCTGGGGTTCCTTTCCCCAGGCCGGCAGCGGGCGCTGAGTGGAACTGGCACCAGGACCCTGGCTGGCAAGGGGCCAGCAGCGGGAATCCCAGAGCTGTGGCGAGCTGAGTCCGCTCCAAGTGCCATCAAAAATCAGCTCATGTGCCACCCTTGGCACACGTGCCGTAGGTTGCTGACCCCTGCACTAGGTTGTCACACTGAAGCTTATGGTACTGTACAGGAGCCTGTTCTATAATTCTGGTTTGTTCTGTACTAATTTGTACTGAAAAAAACCCAAATATACTGCTCCCCATGCTATGACAATCAGAGGTGTGATGCAACATGTGTAGATGTACACAAGCTAGCTTTCACATAGCAAGGTCAAATGACAACAGGGAAGCTGCAGCAGCACTGTAGCATGGGCTAGCCACTCAGGTACCTACCCAGGGTCCCATACAGGCTTACACAACCCATGCTGTCATGGTGTCATTGCCACTGTTATTCAAGCCAGCTAGAAAAAAAGCAGCATTTACATAGGCTATATCCCAGTGGTTCTCAACCAGGGGTACGCGTACCCCTGAGGGTATGCAGAGATCTTCCAGGAGGTACATCAACTTACCTAGATATTGTCTAGTTTTACAACAGGCTACATAAAAAGCACTAGCAAAGTCAGTACAAACTAGAATTCCATACAGACATGACTTGTTTATACTGCTCTATATACTATACACTGAAATGCAAGTACCATATTTATAATCCAATTGATTCAACAACAGATGGGAATAGCTTACAACACAGAGTGGGGAAAAAGAAGGGTAATGGCAATAGGAATATATGGTAATGTAGATAAGCCAAGCACATAATATGTAGTTTTGCCTTCATTGTTATTTATTATGGCAGCGTCTGTCATGGTTCCATAGTTAAGGTTAAGTTGAATTTTGCACTTAAAGCGGGGATTCAACCACTGTTATGTATGAAGAATAAACCGTATCCTCCCCAAACTCATAACATTTGAATGCAAAAAGAAGTTTGAGTGTTAACAGGAAAATCAGTTTATTAGTCAAAAATTTAAAAATGGGTCTTTTTAATAAATTAAGCACCCCGTCAGACCATTGCCAAAGGGTCTTAACAGAATAATGCAGACTCTTCAAAATTCCCCTATGGTTACAACTCTGAAATCTGTGCACTGGTTACATTTGAAGATTAAGGATTAAATGGTTATTGATTTGCCATTTTTTGTACCTGAAAATTACTTTGATAGGGGTTGAAGAATAACATTCTTCTACTGAGAAGACCATTATTGTGCTCAATGGGAGTGAAGCTAGAAGTATGCATAGCAAGGACCCTGCTTTCAAAACAGAGATAAACCAAGCTGTCTCAGGAAAGACAGTGAGTCCTGAACAACGTACAAATTAGAGCCGGGAGGGGAACATGCAGGTCAGGAATTGGGAGAAAACTGGCCAGTATGTTCTGGTCACTTTGCATTGCTTCAGCAGAGTAAAGGAAATTGTACTGGTGAATTTGGCACTAAAAGTTCAAAGGAGACTGAAATGCTGATACTATATATCTTCAAATAATCAGAAATAATTGATTCACATTCATTTATGAAATTTTTAATATTCAAAAGAAAAACAAGGATATTCCTAGCTAAAGACTACACTGAGCTGGCAATAAAGTGGATTACACATCACTCACTCAAGAGTAAACACACAAACATTGCAAACTCAAGAAATTCAGAGTTCAGGTTATTCTTAAAAGAATGGAAATACAGGTAGGGTACCAATATAACCTTAATTCTACCCTGTAGTGATGCCATGCTATTACTAAATAATTAAATACTATTATACACAGTCATATAGTCCCAGATTACATTTATTTCTTCTTCATAGCCTCAAACTTAATTTTTTTTTAAGTTTAACCTTAATTGTGAACTTGAGTTTCTAGTGTTTGTTTTTTGAGATAATTACAATGTGTGTATAATGCTTTACCTTTATCTAAGAGATGCATTCAGCCTTAAGAACTTGAGTTTCATGTAGTTATCTGATCATTCTAAGAGACTGATTCATTTTCATTTATACCAGGCCACTTGCTTAGCCACTGCATTAGACACTTTATGGTAGGCATAGCAGGAATGGAGTTGCAGCACTGATGTGAAGACTGCAGTAGTTTTGCTAGTGGTTTTGGGGGAGGGCATTTCATGCAGAGAAGGTGCTCAAGCACTTACAGGAAAAGCAGATAAATGGGATGAAGGAGGGTGCTGCATGTCGAGCATTTCTTGACCTTTTTCCTTCCTGACTTCACTCCACTTTTTCATTTCTTTCTTACAGAAAAATGGTGCATCTTTTCCTATGGTTTTCATTTCTTACTCCCTTCTCACCCTGCCTCCACAGATTTGGTTCTCTTCCTCCTTCCCTACATTTTCTCCTTTTTCCATGTGCTTCTCCATTCACAATTCCCCTCCCCCAAAACATCCCCACACCCAGAGATTAAGTTTATCAACCAAACACGGATTTAAAATAAACTACTCTGGCTCTTTTATCCAACATAAACAGACTGGGGTGCAGGGGAGAGGGAGTGAAAGAATTTCAGCCTAAACCTATGTATCAACTCCAGATTAAAATAAAAGCAGTACAGCAATGCTGTGATGTTTGATTCTATGTTTGTGATCCAATTTACTTACTCTCATTTCAAGTCAATAAAATCATACTGCATCATTGCATTTTGCTTTTTAAAAAAAAGGCCGAAAACCTCTACTGAAGTCAGGATATGACAACTACTCAGTGGGACAAGAGCCAAATCCTGCAGGGGAAAAGAGGGAAATGTGGCAACTCTGAACCCATAGTAAGCCAGCTCAAAGTTAGACTTTTCTACAGTGTAAAATGCAACAGCATTTATTCTCACAGTGGAAGTCTTGCAAATATCATGGGACAGACATGGTCTGAAGGAGGCTGTCAGTGCCATAGACTAGTCTGAACGGAGTTTAACTTGAGTCTTAGAAGACAATTCTTCTACACTGTAACAACAGTCACATACAGACAATTTTTTGATTTATTTCTTTTGGATGTAGTTTGACCTAGTGTGGAGGTGTCAACCACCACAAAAAGCTGGATAGATCTTTCTAAAGCTCTTTGTTTGGTCCACACAAAAGAAATGAAACTAGTGTTAGAATAAGGAAAACATTTTAGGCCAAATTCATTAACCCTTTGGCTATCGGAGCTAGACACATTGTTTGCCAAATATGTTCTGTGCAAGCAAGTCTCCCAAATGCGAACATAAACTAGTAATACTTAACAAATCTCAGAGTGTTTTAAATTACTGGATAAACTTATCGTTCCCATTTTCAATATGAAGGAAGAGAGAGTTCAACGTGGTAATCAAGAGCAGAGCAGTGAACAGAACTCAAGTTTGATTTCCAGATCTGTGCCTTGTAAAATGGACTATCCTGCATGCCCTTAGGAAACCACTGCCATCCAAAGGAAAAGGTGTCAATGGATCGTCACACACACTGCCTTGCTAGGTTAAAAGCTAACCTAGAGCTCATTGGCCAATATTACGAAATGAGACATTATTGGGCTTTCCAAAAAAAGGGGTCATAAATTGGTCTTTTCCCCCTTCAAAGGCTTAATAGACTGTAAAAAGGATCCATGTTAGTAAGACTTCATTACTTTCACAAAATATGCTAAAAAGGAGTTTACTAGAAGTGTACTAGAAGATTAAAATTCAAATACACTTACAAGTTAATTTTGTGATGCATTCTTGCTTTCTGTTTATCTACTCACTAATCTGCCTCTGGCCCTAGGCCACACATTTGAGCTGCCATTCACAGGGCCCTGCGTTGGAACCCAATGGAGCAGGGAGGGCCCACTTTCCCCTATTGCTGACCCCACAGACTCTCGCCATTGGGCCACACTATGGGTTCAGATGCACAACCCCCCATCGTGGTGTTACATAATTTGTCACATTATGACAAATTGTATTGTGTATGGCCAATCATCATGCTTACACATGCAAAAATAACAGAGATTGTATATCTTGTGTAAATATACTCACATGATCAGTCCTTATGAGTCTTATAAACTCTAAAAACAAGACAGATCAGAGAGGAAACTGTTTCTTTAGGTTGTTGCTGATTACTAGAAGTATCCAGTGAATGACTGTTGGGACAGATGACTTATTTTATATTTGGGATTCGAGTTTTGAGTTAATTGACTGTAGACGAAAAACACGAACCCAAAGATAAACTGAATAAAGGTTTATAAAGAAAATCAGATTGGCCAGGATCAAACAGCCCTATGGCTGCATCTCTGATAGTAAATATTGTGAGACATCTACTTAAACTGATAAACTAATTTTCTGGATGGTGTTGTGCGTTCCATATTGTTCAGTTTAAGACTTAAATCTGCTGGTAGCATTACTTACAAAACGCAGTAAGGTATAGATAAACAAAATCAACAGCAACAGAATATCGCAGAAGAATTAATATTCAGCATTCACAAACCATCAGTAGATGTTTACACTAGAGATTTTGAAAGTATTCTTATGCTGCTGCTTCACTTAGATATAAACAATTTGACAAGTCTCAAAAGTTCCAGTTCACTTGGGTTCGATTTACATGGTGCTCACCCCCATTTGAGGGTGGGGCTTTTGTGGGGCCAGGAGCAGTGGAGACTGTGGCAGGGGAAAGAGAACGATTTCCAAAGGGAGCAGCTAAAGAAGTGCTCCACATGACCTCTCCCCTTTGTTCCCCACCATTCCTTCACTCTGTTTGAAGGCTGGTCTTTTCCACCTCCCCTCCCACACTTCCTTGTGCCACAGGGTATGGGGAGGTCACCTGGGCCAGATTCTAGGAAGCATCCTTCCCACTTCCATGGGGGGGAGAGAGGGATGGAGCAGGATCAGGTGATTGGCTCCAATCGTGGATGATACAGTTTGCTACTTGGGTAGGGTAGCCATTGTCTGCTCCCTGTTCAGCTCCACCTTTTCCACACTTAAACTGGTCTGCTGGATTTCCTATGATGCTGGGAACTAGGCTGTTCACCAGTTTTGCAGTCTGAAAGCATATTTTCCCATATGGCAAAAATGGCAGATTGCCAAATGACTTTTTCCACCTTCCATCCAGCATCTGATTTGGGATTTAAATTACAACTGTTGTAACTATGGCAGGTTCCAGTACAGCTGGTGGTGAGAAAGCCTAAAGTAACCCAGTAGCTGCTTGGGATTTGGGGCTGGGCAGTCACATTGCATGGTAATTTTGTATGCCTCTCTCGTGCACAGCTTGTGACTCCTCATCTCAACGACTCCTGGCATGGAAGAGAGGAAGTGGGTCAGGCTCAGGCATCCAGCAAGGTCCCTTGCCTGGGCTGAGGATTTAGAGGGCACTGGTTCCAGTTGAGACCCACACTGGAACAAATGTACCAGCCAGTTTCAGGTGGTTATGCCAGTTAGGTAATAACTGGTAAATAAGATGCAGCCTCCACATTTAACCACATTACGGGGCCTCACTGTTTCTGCATCCACATCACTGAGTTCAGGTCATCAAATTTCCTTTGCTTTAAAAGATTTCAAAACATAGTATGTATGACTGCCTGTACAGCCCTATGTTCAATCCTTTTACAAGATTATGATAAATTTCATACAAAGTATGCCTTGTTAGGAATAATCAGAAAATTCATAATTTACCGATCATTATTGTTCTGGTAAAATATGTGCGACAATGTTGTCTGCAAAGTTAAAGTTATTCTACTGTAGGATATTACTAAAGACATGTTCTTAGTCTGGGGAAGAGAGTTTCAAACCAGTTCCCCAGAGACAAAAGGTTAGGCAACACATCAGACAGGTGTCAACAAAATCAAAATATCAGCGAGTAGCCGTGTTAGTCTGTATCCAGAAAAACAACAAGGAGTCTGATGGCACCTTAAAGACTAACAGATTTACTTGGGCATAAGCTTTTGTGGCTAAAAATTCTGCATCTGAAAAAGCTTATGCCCAAATAAATCTGTTAGCCTTTAAGGTGCCACTGGACTCCTTGTTGTTATTTTCTGTTAGGAATTTAAAAGACCATGGTACTCATTCAAGGTGTATGCCAGGACAGATTCTTTGTCTGACATGGCAAGATCTCTTGGACCCAATAATATCCTTGACTAACCTTCCTGAGTTCTCATGCTCCCCTGTCATTTTTGGCTGCTATCCCCAGAACAAATTATATCAGATTTTGCTGTACAGTAGACAAGTTGAGCCTATCAGAATGCATAATATATAAATGCAGGTAACTAGGCTACTTCTGGGTAGGCTCGAAGTAGTTTTATAGTAGTTCTACATTCGAATTTGCCAAGTAGTTGCATTTACAATCTTCATTTTATCATTCTGTACTTAAAGATTATATTGCTCAATAACCCACAATAATCTCGATAAAACCAGACAAGTAACTATGGTATTTATTTTGAAAAACAAAAAACAAAAAAAAACTTTCCACCATTGAAAAATGAATTCCATCATTAAAAATTGTGCAAAAATTCAGAAAATTCTAAGTTAAGACTCCCACAAAAATAAGTCTTCTTGTAAATAGGTAGCACCAGACTGTATATAGTAATGCAAAATGATACTCCCTATGCAGAAAAAGTACCAGCTTATAAATTGCCATGGGAACCATAAATGAGTTTCCTGACCAAAGAAACCTAATCTCAGTCAAGGTTTTATCACATGGTTGAACTATTTAACCTGAAGTCAGCTTTAGCCAGCAGTTACTACAGTTTACACACCTCTACGCTGATATAACATGACCCGATATAACATGAATTTGGATATAATGCAGTAAAGTTCCGCTCCTGGGGGGGAGCGGGACAGCATACTCCGGCAGATCAAAGCAAGTTTGATATAACACAGTTTCACCTATAACACTGTAAGATTTTTTGGCTCCTGAGGACAGCATAATATCAGGGTAGAGGTGTACTTCAATCTCTGCTTAATGAATGGCAATAGTTGCCAAATGTTGACTTAAGTGGCTTTTGAAGTTTTTTAAAATACTAATTTGTCAAATGCAGTATCATAATGCAATGCATCAGTCCATATGCATCCAAGTACAGCTGCTTAGCAGCCTTTTGTGAGCACTTAATAGTAGAATGGTAAATTTATTTTCAGTGCAGTTACAGCACACTGTGTTCAACTAATTTTTAACTATCTCTTAACCAATTTTGTCCAAATTTCACAAAGCACAAACTGTCACCCAGGTCTATATAAACGCTAATTTACTTTTTAAAAATGTTACTAGAGCACAAAAAGATACTTAAAAACAAAACTAAGCTTCATGCAGCGTTCCCTCATTAAAGCGGAATTTAACAACAATAAGACAGAAACTTCGTCCATTTGGTTGCGTAACATATTAGCAATTTTAGGTCCATATTTCATAGACACTTGTAACTTTCACAAAGTTATCATGTAAGGCAAAAGGTGAATTTTGTGCTTTGCGAAGTACATAGACATACATACACTTTGTTTTTATTTATAAATTAGCATTAGTAAGGCATTATAGCACTGAGTCAGCATGTATTAACAAGTAACTATGGATATGTCTACATAGCAATCAAAGGCCTGTGTCACCTGACTTGGGCTCAAAGGGCTCAGACTGCATGGCTATAAAACTGCAGTGTAGACATTTGGGCTCAGGCTGGACCTTGGGCTCTGGGACCATGATGCAAGCCCAAGTCAGCTGACCTGGGCCAGCCATAGGTGTTTTATTGCAGTGTGGACATACTCAATGGGACAAGTAAACACGCTTACCTTCAAGTCAAGATGTACCACATTATTTCTGTGTAAAAATGAAACTCCTTCTAAAATTTGCCTCATAAGCCGCTTAACATCTTTTTCTTTGAAGGCTTCTTCCCTTTCAGCCACACACTGGTCAAAGATTTCACCTCCAGCAGCACTATGGAAGAAAAAAAATCTATTTTAATTTCAAAAGAAATGACACTGTCGAAATCTTCATTCTATTTTGGTTATGACACTAGTTACTGTTCTTTAGAATGAATGACTTTTACACATAAGCCTTACAAAGTTCTGCTTACCTAAAGCAAGCAATTTTGGCAAGCAAATTCTCTCAATATCAACAGCATGCTCACTATAATGTGAGCACTTAAAGATGGCAAGAGTGAGTGAATGAACTTTGTACATAGGCTCAAATTTTCCCTGATAATTACATATTGATACATCAGTAAAAATGTCAAGTGTTTACAAATCCTAATACCATATAATTCTAGTCTTCTCAGTGTAATAGCAATGGAACTCAAGAAGAAGGAATTACTGTTCTACAATAGCAGCAGAGAATCCTGTGGCTCCTTATAGACTAACGGACGTAAGTCTATAAGGTGCCACAGGATTCTCTGCTGCTTTTACAGATCCAGACTAACATGGCTACCCCTCTGATACTGTTCTACAATACTGTTCTTCTACTCCATTGACATTTACTATGTTTTTTCCTGTAAAAAAATCTTTATGCACAACTGGACTGAGCAATCTGGAATGCCAGTGATGCACTAGGCTCAAGATATACTCAAGAGCTAGCTCTTGTCAAACTAGCATGCTAAAAATAGAATACTGCTGCAGCAGTGCAAATAGCAATGAGTGTCCATTGGAGATGC
The DNA here is from genome assembly GCF_003597395.2 of Chelonoidis abingdonii. Taxonomy (NCBI): domain Eukaryota; kingdom Metazoa; phylum Chordata; order Testudines; family Testudinidae; genus Chelonoidis; species Chelonoidis abingdonii. Next base: position 100,397,321 of record NC_133770.1, on the reverse strand, counting down.
TAGATACGTACGCAGGGCAGCTAGCCCTTTCGGCTGCTTGTGCTCCCACAGCTACATTCTCTTTTTAGCGACCTAGCTCTTGAATATGTCCTCTCAAACTAGGAATCTCACACCCCCAAGCTTGAAGTGTAGACATACCCTTTGAAGTGCACCATTTCCTTTCCTTTCATCAGCACCATCCATAAGACCACTCTTTAGAAAATTACTTCTCTGCTTTGCAGAATATTAAAGACCTAGGCCAACTTCCTTTTGAAGTCAATACAGAGGCTTCTGTTACTTCAGTGGGAGATGGATTGGGCCTTTACACATAAGGAACTGATCAGTCCTAATGCCTTCCCTGGAAAGTCTTGATGGCACATCTCTGGGTCACCTGTAGTGATGGGCTCAAATACACTATGTCCACTAGTTTCTCAACTGTTGAGTACTTACATGTTAAGACTAAGAAACATCAAAAATGCCTTCTACCTCAGACTTCTGAGATGAAGATTGATTGTACCAAGGGCACCAGAGCACTCAACAAATAGCTGCATCAGTGGGAATACAAATGGCATGATTGGTAATCTACATTCTTGCACCTTCCCAATGTTTTGTTATTTGCAGAAGAGGAGGTATGAGGGGAATGAAGAGAATTATACCACTTTCTGAGAACTGCCTTTGGAGGAGTCTAGGCTTTCCTTAGATTTTGAGGACCTTATATACCTAACTACAAACATCTTGAGTCAAAGTTGCAGAACTACTATATATTTTTCATAATATCTGGACTTGCAACATATTTTGCCAACACTAGAAGGATCTGATGGAATAAACTATGCTATGGCTGAATTTTAGTGGGATTATAGGTTAAAAATATTCAAAGGTTGACAAAAAGTTACAAAACCCAGAAACTCATTTATTATTGAAAGAAATCAAAAGACAGAAAAATGTATTGGGGAATAAAGCAAGAAAGGTCAGGTTACTTGGCTGTCTTGCAGCAGAGTAAGCACACTGCAGTAGAAAACTCAGCTCCATCTGCTGTGACGTTTAGGAAAGATCTCTGATGGACTTGACGCCTGAATAGTCACTGAGGGGCATGCTAACTTTAAGGGGAGTAAGTTACAATTGCTACAAATTTTCTTTGGTTACAGAGCTGCTTCCACTCCCCCCACCCCCACCCCCTTTTTTTTTTTTTTTTTTTTTTTTTTTTTAGTTGGGAATTTTCCATCAGCATTTTCTGACAAAAAGCAATTTCTGCATGCCCTTTGTACTTAAATTGTCATTCATGTTATCTCTCCATGAAACTAGAGTGTGTTGTGTGTTTTTTTTTTTTTTTTTTTTAGGAATTGGTAGAAATAAGGTACAAACAAACAAACTATGTTAACAAAAAAATGTTATGAGTGCAGCCATACAGACAAAAACATTTAAAATCTGAATTTGCTTGTGCAGATCAGTACCTCAGAGGTTCAGCTAGGCATGTAAATGAGGTTGCAAATTTATTTTAAAACACAGTTATTTTAAATTATCACTATTTTCATGTAAAGATTCAGTTCAAGACTCCAGCTAAAATTTGTGCTTCAGATACATTTTTGAACACTGAGCCCTCCTGCTTCCTAATACTTTTTAAAAGTTGAACACAATGGAAGTTAGGCACCTACGTGATTTTGAAAAAAATCACAGTAGGTACCTATTTGCATTTTTAGGTCCCTAAATAGTTCTTCAAATCTGGCCTTTAGTATCTGACGAAAACCTAATGTGCTGGGATTTTCTCTTATATTTTGGACACGCTATATAATTTCAGAAGACTTAGAAAAGAGCAGTTGCAAATATGAAGCAGAAATGTTTTCAAAATTCACACAAAGCTTTTCCTGAATACTAATTTTTGCTCTTTAGAGGACAGAAAGAGGACAACTTCTTCCAGGCAATTCACTCTCTGAACATGGTGGTGACATATTTGGATAGAATTTAAACACACTGTGATTTGTTGTTGAATAAAATAACTAGTGACCCTTTACAGAAATACAAGAGGGGAAATTTTTGCAAGACTGTTGTGTGTTTCATTATGGCACAGTGAGCATAACAATGCCCTTAAGCAAAAACAGTCTGCTAGCCATGACCCAACTCAGTCACAAGTCATTAGAAGTACAATGTCATAATGAACTCCAACAAAAGTCTACTGACTATTCATGCCAAGTTGTGCCAACTGCACTACAGTACATTGTTTTAAGCATTTCCGAGCTATACTGCAGTTCAGTTTTTTGGAAGCAAAAACAATAGTATGCTTACAATAAATTTACAGCAATGTCAGATTATCATCATAGCTAATTTATAACACACTATTTGGACATATATCTATAATGAATTCATTATACATCTCCTAAATAAAAATAAAGTTGCTTAAATCCATTATTAACATTTATCATTCTTACTTCCAACAAGAGAGTTTCCTTTTCTTTTCCTACAATTTAAGTAGGCCACACAAAGCGGAGAAATCCATGCACGGTTCTCAATAAGTATATGTATGTATACTTCAAAAGTCAAATGCTCTAAGCACACAGGACGACCTATATAGACACTGCTGAGATATGGAAACAAATGGAGACATCTTGTATATACTATTTTTGGTGGCCTACGGGGGGGGGGGGAGACCAGTCTTTTTGCTTTGTTTCAGAATTGACAGTTATAACCTTTTCACTATCTTAACAAATAAAGTTCCAGGATATTTTTATATATATATATTTTGAGGGGAGGGGGATTGGTTTCACTAGGTAAAAAGTTTTTACACTTAGACTTTAAAGTGCTATTTAAAGCAAGACCCCCCGCCCAAGGATAAAGTGTACTCAGTTTCTAACTATAAAAGGTCTACACCAGGAGTCGGCAACCTTTCAGAAGTGGTGTGCCGAGTCTTCATTTATTCACTCTAATTTAAGGTTTCACGTGCCATACATTTTAACGTTTTCAGAAGGTCTCTTTCTACAAGTCTATGATATAGAACTAAACTATTGTTGTATGTAAAGTAAATAAGGGTTTTAAAATGTTTAAGAAGCTTCAATTAAAATTAAATTAAAATGCAGAGTCCCCCGGACTGGTGACCAGGGCCTGGGCAGTGAGAGTGCCACTGAAAATCAGCTCACGTGCCGCCTTCGGCACCCATGCCATAGGTTGCCTACCCCTGGTCTACACTGGTGTAACCCCGTAAGTTGGTTTATTTAGACAGGTAGTTATTCTCCTATGTAAAAAGGCTCTATTGGTACAAAATGGTGTAAGTTATTGTTTCAAAGCAGTAAAGTGAAGTAGAATTGACAAGATCACAATATCATTACTTAAAGAAACACTGATGGATTTACACCTTATTTTGCAATATTAAGTCCACTCAGTGTTGGTAAAAATAATTAAGAACAGTACCATATACCCAATTAACATACAGAAATGTTTATCACAACAACATTTACTGTTCAAGAACCTAAATGCCTTTCAAATTGCAGCTTGTTGAATGAAGAGTCATTATGGAATTACAGTTTTGGGAGCTTCTCCCAACCCCTTCATCTACCTCCACAAGAAATGCTCATGGGAAAACAAAGCACAGACGGCAGTGTAGCAGAATCTACTGGTGTTATAAAATTTAGATAGAGTAAAAAAAAGAGTAACGAGCACAAGTTTTGGATGCTTATGTCTTCAACACTACACCTGTAATCTAACAGGCTCAGAGGAAGTAGAAGAACTCAAGAGGCGAGTCTTTCAAAACATTAATGCTATAGCAGTTGGAGTCACTTGCCTCTACTATGCTGCCTTGTTTATGAAAGCAAGTACCAAGCAGTACTTTCTGAAATTTCAAATGAAATCTTATTGCTAATCATTACTAAAATGTAAATATGTAGTCAGTTTAGCAGTGAGAAATGAAGAACTTAAAACATTTAAAGGTATCACTGACTGTGGCTACAAATCAACAACATTTTTGCCTTTAAACTCAACCAAGGAATGTGCTTACTTTTCCGCCCACCACATTTTAACAGTGCACTATATCAGAATTTAATAAAATTTACAATAATGTAAAAAAAGGGACTAAACTCATTTCCTAACTCACAATATACTGAGATTCTTTGTTTAATCCATCCCATCAGAAAAAGACTGAATTAATAAAATATGCCTCAGTGTACTTACAAAGTTAAACGCCTCTGGTTTTTTGCACAAGAGTAAAGGCAATGCAGGATTACAGGGCAATCCACTAAGAAATGCTTGGCCTCAAGTCTACAAATCTAGGGAACATCAATGCAAGTATCCCACCCTGGGTGAGGCTGTAAAGGAGGAGATAGTGTGTAAGATGGAAAGGATCCAGAAGAAGCTTTAATAGACCAAAAGGCATCTTTAATTTAACTTGGAAGGTAACTGGAAACCCATGTAGTTTCTAGAACGCACAAGTCTGTGCTCCATGATCCTCACATCACTTAGCATATGTCTCTATAAGAACACTCACTGTGCAACAAGCTTGGGTGTAAATCTATGGTGTTCCAGCATGCCATCCACTAAATGTCCATGTGGACCCTGCTGCTGCTCACTAAAAGTCTGAAACAGCCATAGAGCACTTTGGAATTTTTGGTATAGAGCAGCAGGGTCCACATAGACGGTGCACAGCATGGTGGAATGCTGTAGATTTGCTGAGCAATAAGTGCTTGAGACAGACCCTTAGAAGTAAGCAGGCAACTGCATTCTATACTAGCTAAATTTACTGAGTGTTCCTTACGTGTAACCTCATACAGCACACTGCAGTAGTCTGGATATTATGGAGCTGAGTATATAATTGGGGGAAGTCTGCGTCTGATGAGATGGCATAAGGAAAGAAAGCATTCAAGGATATCCAGAATCAGCCAAGAATACAACATGACCTCAAGATTGCAAAAAAAACCCCAAAACTTAGTTTAAATAGATATGGGGTTCTCAAACTGGGGGTTGGGACCCCTAAGGGAGTCACAAGGTTAATGCATGGGGGAGTCACAAGCTGTCAGCTGCCACCCCAAACCCCACTTTGCCTCCAGCATTTATAATGGTGTTAAATATATTAAAAAGTGTTTTTAATTTATAAGGGGGGGTCCACACTCAGAGGCTTGCTACGTGAATGGAGTCACCAGTACAGAACTTTGAGAACCACTGAAATAGACAATCACAATGCAATTAACTCAAATTTAAGAGCCAGAAATTATCACTGATCTGCTAGTCTCAACTTCATACAAAACAAAGGAATAGAATTTCACCCAGTAATTCATGGTCAGTCTCTATAATCTATGGTTAAACTGGAGTGAGTATTTTCCAGAAAGTGGCAAAGAGTTCTGTGGCACCTTATAGACTAACAAATGTATTGGAGCATTTCGTAACATGCATCCGACAAAGTGGGTATTCACCCGTGAATGCTCATGCTCCAATATGTCTGTTAGTCTATAAGGTGCTACAGAACTCTTTGCTGCTTTTACAGATCCAGACTAACACGGCTACCCCTCTGATATTATCTTCCAGAAAGATATCCAATCTTCATTTAAGAGCTTTCAAGAATCTACTACATCTTTAAGTACGTTGACCTGCAAAAAGTTGCATCTTATTTCCAATCTGAAATGGTCTTCCATCCATTAGATCTTGTTCTGCCAATAGAGAAGTCATGCATCACTTCCGTTACTTCCCACAGCCCACCAACACATATTTTATCCAGTCAGAGCTTCAACCAGCTATGTCAGCAGGGGCAAAAATCTGAATGATCACAGTATCCAGGTCCAAAGAAAGAGATGGAAAACAATTTCATCAGCATATTGACAGCATCACAATGCGAACCATCTCATTTTGTGTTATTGGGCCCATACACTCAATTAACAGGAAGGGAGACAACACAAGTCTGTTGTACCCTGTCCATCAGAACCTTGCAGATAACTACCCAATGTAGGTGACCTCTCAGAGAAGAAAAAGCGTGTCATTCCAGTGCAACTCCATCGATCTCTGCCAGTATCCAAACACTCACTGGGGTCAAGAGTATAAAAAGGAAGCTAGATCTAATGTTCATATATTGCCTGAATGAGGCCAGAGTTTCCATATAAATACCCAGTCCTAAAAGCTAGCGTGAAAGAGAGCAAGGAAGTCTGAGGACTCCAGGTATTGCCAGAATTGTCCCATCACAATTTTTCAGTAGTTCCCTCCCTCCTCAAAATAGAAAGATTAGTGAGTTTCTGTTCCTAAAGATGATTTTTGTACCCTCCTATTCAACAATACAGATAAATGAGATTCACATACTTGTTTCAACTTTGGATCTAGTCCCACTAATCAACTGGAATCAGATCATCCCTGTCCAGCTGAGCGCCCCACTTAAGTCTTGTTCTTGCAAAAAATCTGCAAATCAACTATTTTTCTCCAGGGGAGAAAAGCCCCTGCCAAGACAGAAAACTGCACAGATATGGCCAAGTATCTTCAGTGGCAGGATTGTGGGGCTAGAACTCCATTCCTCCCCATAGCCCAGACAGTAAGGTTTATTGGCACAACCTCAAGCTCCTGTTTCCCGTCCAATCAGGCATCACCCTAAAGAGATCTGTTGATCTGGTGTTACAATTTCCCTTTTGGAAGGCAACATTCCAAAATGAATAACTGATCCAATGTCAACAAGATTTTAACAGCTAAGATGGCACAACTCTAAATCACAGGTCAGCGCACAGAACTCACCAAGTAGCTCCAGAACCTTAGTGAGTAAAATGAGCCAAAAAAATCAAAGCATATGTCTTGTTTTCCTCCATTCCCTGACACATCTGTCATTACAGATTTTCAATGTTGATCAATTAAGTAATTTTATTAATGAAATTATGTAAAGAACTCAACTGTGACGGTAAACTACTGGATGAGGAAAGTGGCCAGTGGAAGCATGTGATTATGAGAATAAGTCAAAAAAAAAAAAAAAAAAAAAAGACTGGCTACTGAAGGAGAAATAGAGCTGAGGAACAGGTTTGCTGAGGTGCAAAATAAAGGAGACAGACAAGCAGTAACAGAAGATGGGAAGGCAAGGAAGAAGAGAAGAGTGACTAGTCCTAAAAGAAGAGGGGAAGAGTCAATGGAGGTAGCCACAGTTTGGAGCCCCAGGAGGATAGAGAATGACTCTAAGGGCTTGGCTACATTGGCACTTTACAGAGCTGCAACTTTCGCGCTCAGGGGTGTGAAAAAAAAAAACCCCTATGCGCTGCAAGATGCAGCGCTGTAAAGTGTCAGTGTAAACAGGGCGGCAGCTAAGAAGAAGATAAGATGACTTGCAGCCAGAAAGGACAGAATGGGGAAGGCTGGAGAATTACACCAACACCTGGAAAAGACAGGTCTATGTGATTGGGACTCCCTATTAAGAAGGGCAACAAGGCTGTCGCCAGAGCTGACAAAGAAAACTGAAGGGTGTGCTGTCTGCCGGAAGCTAAAATATGGAATTTGGAGCTGAGGCTGAAGACGACCTTAATGGAAGTAGGAAAGAATCCACTTATTATCCTTCACACTGGAATAAGTGATACTGTTAAATTCTCACTGGGATACATCAGGGAAGATGGCGCCAGGCTGGGGAAGATGCTTAAAGAAATGGAGGCTCAGGTAATCTTCAGTGGCTTTCTATCTGTCCCTACAGGAGAGCGAAGGCAAGACAAGATTATGATAATCAACAGACTGCTCAGGCAATGGTGCTGTAAAGGGGGCATTGACCATTGGCAGGTATTCACAGACAGAGGACTGTACCCCATCTGAGTAGGGACAGAAGTAGACTTCTGAGATGAAAATTGGCACAATTGATTAAAAGACCTTTAAACTAGGAATCTAGGGAAGACGGCTGGGAGATGCTCATGTAATCTCCATACCTGATTCTAATGTTGAGTGGGAGGAAAATCAAGTAAGAGGATACACCTTCCTCTGCAGCGTGGGGCATGGCTCACCCACTGGTTTGAACTAGAGTAAATGGTGTAACTTTAAGTCTTTGAGTCAAGACTAGAGGTCTGCAGTAACTCAGCCAGAGGATAAAGGCCTACTACAGCAGACTGAGGTTCTGCGCCCTGCGATGTGCAGGTGGTTAGACTAGATCGGGGTCTGCAACCTCTGGCACGCATCTCACCGGACCAGGCCAGTTTGTTTACCTGCCGTGTCGGCAGGTTCAGCTGATCGCGGCTCCCACTGGCTGTGGTTCGCCGTCCCAGGCCAATGGGAGTGGCAGGAAACCGTGGCCAACACATCCCTTGCCTGCACCGCTTCCTGTCTCTCCCACTGGCCTCAGACAGCGAACCGCAGCCAGTGGGAGCCGCGATCGGCCGAACCTGCCAATGCAGCAGGTAAACAAACTGGCCTGGCCCGCCAGGGTGCTTACCCTGGCAAGCTGCATGCAGAGGTTGCCGACCCCTGGACTAGATTATCATGATTAAGGATAAGATTCTGTCACAGATTATTTGAATTTCTAGGACCTCCATGACTACTTCTAGGGCAGCAGTCCCCAGACCCACCAGAGCAGCAGCTGGGATTGGGTCATCCCCCCCCGGCGCTGGAGCAGCAGGGGTCAGCCCCTGGTATAGGAACAAGAGGAGGGCTAGAGCAGCTGCAAGCCCTAGCATCACTCTCTTTGTCCACACACACACGATATTTTTAGTAAAAATCAGGGACAGGTTACAGGCTTCCATGAGACTACTGAGGGCTTAAAGGGGGGGAAAAATAGCTTTTTAGATACTCCTGCTATTTTTACTAAACAACTGAATTTTGATCAGGGATCAAATACCAACATCAGGACACTGCTGACTGGCACATTAGTCATATATCAATTCCCATCTCCCAACACACAACCGACATTTCTCTATTCCTGCTGGAAGTAGAAGGGAAAGCCTTATAGACTAGTTTTCATGTTCATTGTCAATATTGTGGTAGACCGTATGAAGGTAGAAAAGTACATACGATTTTTTCCCCCATTAACTTATTTCCATTCTTAAAAGTTTTGCGTGGATGAAATGTATCCTGCCTCAACTTTAACTGCCACTTCATGTAGTTTGCTAATCAGATAAAGGAGGCAGCATCATCAGCTACTGCTTAACTTATAGTACCAGTAAAGATATGTTATAGTTCCTCTTCAGCTTGGACTTTCCACCAGGGATGCGGAAGAACATTATGATCCTATTATATTAGAGCAGAGGTTCCTAAACGTTTCTTATTGCGTACCCCCTTAGAAATCTAACAGCTGCCCGTGTACCCCTACCCATCTCATTACTGATACTTTGTGTGTTCATCTTAACACTACTTGCCTTTGGTCATCTGTCCATATTTCACTATTTATAGTGTGACATATTCAACCAAAAAAACCTCTGACTAAGTTCGGAACTCAGTTAGACTGGATAGTTGCTGGACAACTGAACCCACACTGTATGGTGACCGGAGGTGAGAGCTCTGTACATTAGCATCTCTGTATCTGTGTTCTCATTGGTACATCTTGAAGCAAATTAACTACCATATTTTATATAACAAATTCCCACAGAATTTTAAAGCTTCGCCTGAGTAGCCTATTAGGAAAAAGTAAAATAAATAAATAAGTAGAATCCACTGTTGCACAATTTCTCCCACGTACTCCCCCGCAGAGATGTGTCTCATACCCCCAGGGGCAAGCATACCACATTTGGGAACCCCTATATCAGAGGCAACTGTTACCTTGTTCCCCGTATTGGAAATAAAAAAGTCACCTTCTATAGTAGGTAGTACGTATTTATTGTAGTAGGTTATTTTTTGCACACAGGAAGTTTTCAGTTCTATGGCAGTATGCCTTGTTTTTAAGTGAAAAAAGTACTGAATTTATTTTCTTCCCACAAATTACATAAGGAGGCAGCTAAATACCATGCTGCATGAGTGTCATACTTATTTTATACTTCTACTGGAGTCCTTGCAAGCACAAGAAAGAGCAAAAAGGAATCTGCAGTGTCAAATGTTAAAATAGCTCTACAAGATACTTCGTAGAAAAGTGGATTTCCTTTTAGGTTTAAAAACTCTTGTACTTTATTTACAAGGGATATTTTATTTACTTTTGACTTCTTTAAAAATAGTGTTAAAAATGTAAGACAGCATTTGAGGCCAGAATTCACAGGTGTGTTTAGGACCAATTATAGAAAAATGTCATCTTTTACAGTCATGTAACTATCAGTGTCTTAAAACAATGCAAATTTTGTCATTAAACTTTAATGAATTCATATTATCATGCACAGATTAATATTAAAAGAACAGTCTTCATGTGTACTGCACCGCAAAAAGATACACAGTTTCATGAATTCATTTTATTCTTCATGAAGTGCTAAGACCGTACTTCATACTACATAAGTCACATATTGACTGTTCTTGGTCTGAGAAGTTTAGTCTAAATACTGCAAGCACAACCTAATATATTAAAAAAATATTTTCTATACATTATTTTCTACAAAATCAGTTGTTTAGAGAGACAGCAATGCGAAGTAGCAGAGATATACCCAGAGGAGCCATATAATTCAGAGTATTGTAATTAGCAAGTTTCATTTCCATACTGACATAACATACAATTGGCATAACATTACTGTTTCTGGTACAGCGTAGCCAAACTGTTCTCATGTGTAAGCTACACAGTGATTAATCTGAAGCTCCTGACTGGAACTTAACGGGTGCAGTTAAGCCTAGCTGTCACTATCTGTTTGCATGCAGTGTTGTTGCAGCCAGGTGGCCCTAGGATATTAAAGAGACAAGGTGAGTGAGGTAATATTTTATTGGATCAGCTTCTGTTGGTGAAAGAGACAAGCTTTCGAGCTTACACAGAGCTCTTCATTTGAGAAGACAGAAGGACCCCTTACAATAGTTATAAGGGTAGTCATGTGTTAATGTGTAAACGGATATGACGAATTGACAGGAGTGACAACCAAGGAAGATATGAGTAGCAATTTGGGGCCAAAGTGAACACAATTTGCTTCAGTTCAACTTTTGTACTAGAAAACTAGATCTGAGGGAAGTCAAACTATCCACTGCTAGAATAGCCTTGCTTTCCACGTAAAAAAAGACCCGCAGAGGAGGGAGTGTCAGTTTACTCTGTACCCATTGGTAGAAGATCCCAGATGGAAATATGAAAACTGTATACCATTATTTCTACTCTGGTGGACCTTATTACTTTTAAACTTGAAACAATATTAGATTTTTCATGCTACATGTTCACAGCCAGCTGCACTAGGTACCTTGTTGGGATCCCTGTGAAAGTTGAAATACTATGCACCAACAGGTCGTACTTTGGCCACCACCATAAAGCAAGTGGACTAGACATTTATATTTATACCACCTCAAATCTATTTTTTCTGGATTAGACAAACTAATTACATCCTATTTAAATCATGTTAGGCATAAACGGGCACCTATGCATCATGTCAACAAGTGCATTATAAATATCTTGATGAAAATAACTAATTTGTTATTTGCGTTAAAAAATGCTGTTGAAAACCACTTAAGGAAGGATTTATAGATTTGGACAAAGTCTCCCTCTCCCATCCTTCAAAGACATTGCAAAAGTATAAACAGATGACAGAGACAGCACTGTTTTTGAGACTATTTCCTAAATATTCTTCCCTCAGAAAACAATTTAAATCACCACTTAATACAAGGACTTATTCATATATATAATACTGTGGATTTTTTTTGTATTTACTGCAGTACAGGGGTTTCCTGGTACGTCTCCCCTTCATCTCTTGTTTCACATATCCGTCACTCATCAATGGGGGAACATGTTCTGATTCACATCAGTCCCGATCCGTTGCTTCACCTTGTGTGTGTTTTTTCTGTGGGTTCTTAGCAGCCACCGGCAGCCAGCATCTGACAGCGCCTCCCATCCACCAGTGGCCCTATGGGCCGCCAATCAACTCCTTCCCTCCCTCCCAGTGCCTCCTGCACACCCCGAAACAGCTCTTCCCCAGTATGCGGAAGGCGCTGGGAGGGAGGAGGAGGAGCAGGGACAGGGCACATTCAGAGGAGGGGGCAGAACTGGGCAGGAAGAGGCAAGGTGGGGCAGGCCATTATTTCTTATCGGGAAAAATTCCCCAGTATCCACCATTTCGGTATCCGTCGCCCTTTTCAAGAATGCAACCCCGACGTATATCAGGAACCCCCTGTAGTGTTCAACCACCCCAATTAAGATCGGGGTGCCACATTTTGCTACATGCTGTACAAGAGTGTTTAGGGCAGGGTACTGTCTCTATAAAGAGTTTGTGGTCTAAACTGTATGTTTATTAATCCCCTGAATCCAGAAGGTCAGAAGTTTACTAACACTCAGATCAGTTTTGTTTCAACATACCACTAGAAAAGTATCCACATATATTTGCTGAAGTCAGTGGAAGTGTGTTTTTGTAGTTTACAATCCTAAACGTGCTTTGTATGTGTAATGAAGTATTAACTCCTCCTATCAAAAACCCAGTAGTTCTGTATTACGTGTGCCCCAAAAAAACCCCAATTGTTTACTTCTGGATTTGGTGTCTAAGTATATATCACATCCCTGTTGGATTCAAATTTTGAAACTAGCTATTTTGTTTAATTATCACTGGCAATAAGCTAAATAGAGACATCATTCCAGTTTTCTATACCTCATTCAATTACAATCCATAGACAATCTACATACTGTAGTGCAAGTAAAGAGCTGACATTTTTTAGAAAATATCTATTATAATGAGGTTCTATAGCAGAACCTCAGAATTATGAACATTTTGGGAATGGAGGTTGTTAACTCTGAAATGTTCATAATTCTGAATAAAACACGGTTGTTCTTTCAAAAGTTTACAACTGAACATTGACTTAATACAGGTTTGACACTTTACTATGCAGTAGAAAAATGCTATTTTACCTTTTTTTTTTTAGTAGTTTATGTTTAACACAGTACTGTACTGTATGTATTTGCTTTTTTTTGGTCTCCGTTGGTGCCTGATTGCATATTTCTGATTGCAAATGAGATGTCTGGTTAACTACTCAGTTCATAACTGGTGTTCGTAACTCTGAGGTTCTACTGTAGGGTACTACTTATTTTAAAAACAAATCCCTATTAATCTTCTACAGCCTCCCCATTTAATTGGGCTTCTCAGATGTATGGGGATGGGTAAGCAGAAGGTCCTGAACACAATTTCACATAATCCACATTCTAGCCTATGAACAAGAATCTGAGAAACGTGAACACCAGGCTTCTCACCAAGGCAGGCAATGAGTTATACTAATAACAGATAATGCAAATGGCTTCTGAACTGCCAGCACCACAACTATTCTCTCCTAGTCATTTAACGAACATTTAGAGGCACAAGAGGCTTGGGAGAAACCATAACTCTTGCGGTTTAGCCGCAACAAGTATTTATTTCATCACCTTTTTGGCAGTGATCTATGGACATTTTAACATAATTAAAGACTCAGGACTTAAAAGGTTTCAGCCACTGCAGATTCATCTTGTGAAACTTTGGGTTTTTATTTTTTTTTTTTGTGGGGAGGGGAGAGAAGTGGAAAAAAGGGAAGAATGGGCAGATGAAAGGAGTCTCAAGTTACTCAGACTGGTCTGATCCCGAATTTCCCCGCCCACACTTCTGATAGGTTCTCTCCCAATAGGGTACTGTTGAAACACAGACTTTTATTCCTGCCAGACAAGCCATCTTAAAAAATTGTTGAAGCAGCTGCTCTCACTTTTGCTCAGAAAGCTAAAGACTTGAGCGTGGTGACAAGAGTCATTTTAAAGAATTCTTATGTTTGAAACGGCTTGATCTAGTGTTTAAGAAGATAAGGAGCTAGAACTGTCTGACAGAAGAAGTAAAGTTTTGACTGAACTGCCAGACCACAAGTTATTTAGCTAGCATTGGTTCAGTTAGAATAAGCCTACTGGAAGAGCATAAACAGAAGGCATTTTTATTACTTGTACTAAAGCAGCCAATGGAGAATTTAATGGAGATTTAGACTCTGTTTTGCTAAGTGGGGTACATACATGTAGTAACAGCCCCAGCATTGAGGGGTTTACAGTCTAAACAGATAAAATTTCTAGGGAGCACGGGGAGAACACATATTTTACCCCCAATTTACAGAAAGGGAAACTAAGGCTCAGAGAAATTGTGTGACATTAGGAAAGTCACTTGAAGTCTGTAGCAGGGCAGGAAATTGAATCTAGATCTCAGAGTCCCAGCCTAGAGCCTTAACCACAAAACCTGCCTTCTACTCTGGTGCACAGGAAAAACACAAACACAGTCTTATTAGCAGAACAATCCAGTGCAGAAGACACACTACAATAGGACATCAGCAATATCTGTTCCAATAGGAGGGTTTCAAGATGCCATGTATCTTCAGTGGCAGAATACAAACTGGAAGCTGCAGTTGAAGCACAGTGCCATTGCTAACTTCTTCCTTCAGACTAGCTTTTAGTTCAGTCTGACTAGCAAGAGGCAGAGACTCCAAATGCATTTGCAGATCCAATGAATAAATCTTTTCTGTAAGAGGTTCATATTTCCACTTAAGACAGAAAAATAATTGAAGTTTCAGCTCTCTCTAGGAACCTGTCTGCAATAATGCTGTAAGGCAGTGATTAAAAGTACACCACCACAAGCAGGGGCACTCAATGGCAGCTGTCAGCACAGGGAAAATGCAGGCACATATCTGGTGCCTTCCACCCCAATTTCTACCAGGAGAGAGAATCTACTGTCTTGTGTCTTCACATGATATTCATTTTTCTAATGAAATAATGTATCACATGACCACACAGCTAAAAGTATATTACAAACAGGGCAACCTATTACAAATAGATTATAAATTCAACTAAGTTAGGGAAATTGATATAGTCCACAATAGTCACTTGATCCCACAAACTACTTGTGATTCCTGATTCATCATTCTTTCGTCCAGATCCAAAAAACAGGTGATTATAGCAACTCAGCAGGGAAATATCAGTTTTCAAAATTCTTGTCTTTTGGGTGCACGTTATTTAGATTTTTCACTTTCAGCAAATAATTCAGGAAATTAGTGTATGAATGTGTCTCTTACTCACACACACATACGGGAAAAAAGTGTAAGACCCCACAATATGAGATTAGTACTTACTATTCCAGAACTAAGATCATCTCTGTTGCAGTCTCATAAACTTCATGTAAATTAATGACCCAAAGGTTGCGTTGTGCCAACTCAAGGACAGCTATCTCATGGATTATTTCCATTCGACAGTCTTGGCCCTTTCTTCTTTTTCGCATGAATTTGGCTGCAAACTCCTTTTCTGTATCTTTCTTGACACACTTCTTCACCACTGCAAACTTCCCTCTGGAATTAAAGCAAAATATTAAAATCAGATGGATGATCCTTAATTTAAGTATTAAAATCACTATTCAAATTTTAATATTTTAGAAAACTCAAAAGAAACTACAGTGGGAACATTTACAATATGTTCCAAATTTAGAGTTTTTACCCTGTATCAGTGATATTCCCTACATTTAAAACAGGGGATACTACTGGAACTAGTAACACATCAAACTAGAATATATTTTAAGTTTATTCACTGTACCATATTGTATCCACAAAAATTTATTTAGCCCTTCAGTAGGAAAAAAAAATCCATCAATTTCAGGAAGTAATGGTTACTTATTTGCAACCAGAGTTCTTCAAGATGGCTCTGCATATTCCACTTATATGTAGTGTGCTGCACAAAGATGCCTAGTGGGAGAACCATTTCCAAGCAGTGTCTGCTAAAGTGCTTGTGCTCTTATTCCCACTCAACCCCAGCATCCATGAATGTTCTGAAGCAAAGCTATATAAGGAGGCACAGTGTCCTCTACCACCTCATCTCTTTCCACCACCAAGCCAGAAATACAGAACAAAAAGATGGGGGGATGGGGATGTATGAGTATGCAAAGCCAGCTCAAAGAACACTGAAATGACCTTAATTTCTGCTTTGAGTAGTTCTGCATATTCCCACTTATGAGTAGTTTGATAAGTAATGCTGAGAATAGCCTGGAGGAACCAAAGCCTGAACTTAATAGAAATTGAAAAACTACTCTTATCAAATCTAGCATCAGCCCCTGAAGCAGGGGTGCGCAACAATTTTCGCTGGGGGGGGGGGGGGGGGGGAACGGAGGGGCGAGTCAATTCACGAACCATGCCAGGAAATGTGTTTGACCCTACAGGCGGCACTCCACAAATTCTGGTAAGTCGTCACAGGCTGCACATTTCTACAGTATTAACAGAGTGAGCACCCCCATTTGTTGATGTAAAACACAGCCGCTGTGTTTTATGTCACTACTTGAACAACCTTCCCACGTATGTGAGGGAGGAACAATGTGAGGGCCGAAGTTTCTTTTAACTCCAACATGTTTATGTGCAAGCCCCTCTACTGAGAAACCCAGTGATCTTCAAACTGTACGATGACTCAGACATGCCTATCCCCCCAACCACTGTTTGACACATCTGAAGTTTCCCTCACTGATGGCGAAGGGGGATTGAACTGGAAGTCTCTGAGGACATTAGCTCTGACTCCCTACCACATCAGCGAGTCCGGAATGTTTCAAGAAATGTTGACTGTTTGCAAATGGTCTCAGGTCAACGAGCCAAATCTGGACATGCAATGATGCACTGGCCTAATTCCGAGATGCTCAAGGAGATTCACTTAAGTAGTAGCAGCCAGGAGACTCAGGAAGAAAGTTACTTTGAGTTCTGACATATTTGAAAGTTTAAAATATACTGTACTATTTAAAAAACCTGTCCTGGGGTAAAAAGGCTTTTCTGAGTCCAATATGGCACCTAAGAATAAAATGTTGAGTTGAACAGATTCAACCTGATATTCAGTAGTAGTTCCACATCTGAAAAAAAAAAAAAAAAAAAAAAAGAGGGGTGATTGTATAAGCGATGTGGCTTAATAGATTTTTGTGAACAGCAGCCTTCAGTTAATCATCTAGATATAGGTAAACCAAAATACACTGCTTTCTCAGCTGAGTCACTAGCACAGAGCGGCAATTTGTACAATACTCCTGGTGCTATGGACAGGCCAAAATGGGAGCACCTTGTACAGGAAATGGCATCCTGCCACCACAAAACAAAGGTACTTTTGATGACTGACAGAAATATGAGAATATGCATCCTTCTGATTAAGAGTCGCAAACTAATCCACAGTTAAAGTGAACTGATTATGAAGGCTAGAATTAACATACAGAACTAAAGCTTCTAAACATATTTGTTCAAGTTCCTTAAAATCTAAAATTGGATTAACTCCTTCCTCTCCCCACCCCCTGCATTATTCTCCTGTACTATGAAGTATCTACAATAAAACTCCTGACTTCTCAAGGTGTGTTTGGACACCTCCCTGATAGCCCCTATCAGAAGCAATTTCTGCACTTCTGAAAGTAGAATAGCATTATGAGAGGGTTCCCTGAAAAGGGAAAGGTAGGGGAAACTGAAAGTGCGTAGTTTCTCATACTGAATACAATAGCCCTTTTCTGTAATTTCAGGGATGTAATAAACCTCTATTTGCTGATAAAAAGGGACTAGCCTGTCTCCAAACAAAGGAAGGGAAGGATCCTTGCTGATTGGTTCTTAATTCTCAATCCTCAAACCTACTCTGAGGCTTGGTCTTCAGTGAAGATGACAGGGAGGAAGTAGATCATTGAGATTTAGGACTTGATTTGAAAGACAACTTCTTCTGGCGTCTCTGGAAAGTCACAGCCTGCTGATGTCTTCTTTGATTTGACAAGAAATAAATCAAGGAAGACTATGGATAATACTGTCTTTCATAATGGGAAGAAAGAGTAGAAAGTTTTCCAGTAGAAAGAATCAAGCCTAAAGAACAGAGCATTGATCTTGCATCCTTTAGCTTTTCCAGTCATTCATGACCATCCCTATGAAAGGGGAGATATTCTACCTCAATTCTAGTATCCAGAGCCAGAAGAGAGAAGCAAAGCCAAACATGTCTCCTCTGAGTAACTACAGAAATCAACATTCTAGCAGAAGAGGCAGAGGTGTCAAACGAAGCCCTGAGAGCACAATTAGCCACATTTTGACCCTCCATTTGGATCACACTTGCCAACATCCTTTTATTATCTGGCAAATCCTGTACAAATAATAGCATCATTTCCCACAGGTGGAACTGACAGTGAGTCATAACTGCTTAATAATTTGCCACCCTAATACCAACAGTGGAAGAAGAGAACACATTTCTTCCCAGGGAATCAATCTTCTTTCCCCTCTCTATCAGCAGGAATGGAATACGCTTCTCCAGACCTCAACCATTGCTGGCAGCAGGCACCAACAAATTATATACAAGGTGTGTATGAAAATACAACCCCTCTGCCTCCCGAGAGTATTTGTCTGCTGTCTTGGAAATAGGCTGACAAGGGGAAGGGGTGGTTCAAACAGTCTGCAGCAGACCATGGAGAATTGGTAACGACATCCCCAAGAATGCTGAGCACCAGATAGAAGGTTTCCTCCACTACTACTGAAGGTAAATTCAATGCCGATGTCATGTGATTCACCAGGTCACAGAACTGCGGAGCGTCATTAGAAGGAGAAAGAGGCAGAAGCCACTTCCCAGGTGTTCATCTGGTGAAAACTCAGGATCATGGTCTGCGTCAGCAAGCTCTCTTTTAGAACAATAAATTGTCTCCTCTTCTTCTTCTTCTTCTTGAGAGTATCTGGCACCATTGAGATGCAGATGGATCCAAAGATTTCTCCACTAGGAATGCTATCTTCATTGATAAAGTAGTAGAGAACAGGTAGCAAGTGGTTTGAAACAGGCTCTGGTAAGGCCTCTGAGGTCTAGTTTTAGGTCCCATGCTGGTATAGGGTTGCAGACCTCAGGTACATGTTCTGAATACCTGTGAGGAAGCATTTTGTAATCAGATGGTTTTCAGCCTTCGTCCATCTATTTTGTTGTGAAAAGTAGCTATGGCTGCGAAGTGCACCTTAAGTGAACTAATAGATAGCCCCATGTGTTTCTAATGCAACATGTACTCCTAAATCGAATGTATTGGTGCTGTAAGTGCTGGTAGGTGTCTGTCGTGACACCACAAGGAGAACCTCTTTCATTTATGGATGGTAAGTTTCCTGCTGTTTAGCAACACCTTTTTAGCCTCTTCCAAACAGGTTAATTCGTCGTGATGGAGCCATGGAGGAGCTATGCCTTCAGGTGGAGTTTTCCTAGATTCAAGTGAAGAACATGACCCTCATCCTGAGAGAAAAGATCCTGACAGAGAGGAAGAGGGTACGGGGTGCACCTACACAGACAAGGAATTATGATGTTCCCATACTTGGGAGATTGTCTCTTGAAGGGTTGCACTTAAGCAGACACTTTTCCATACCCGAAGGTTACAAATAAATGAGAAGAAATCTACTTCCGGTTCAACAACTAGAATTTATCGGAGCTTACCTAGACTTGATGGAAGCCAATTCACTGAGCTGTCAAGAGTCCGAATGGTAACACTCTGTATTGGAAGTCGTCTCTCGCTACTGTGAACTGTAGCAATCATCTGTGTGCAAGGTGTATAGTGATATGAAAATATGCATCTTGTAGGTTGAGGGCTGAAAACCAGTCCCCTTCTTCTAGCACTGGAATTACTGACATCAGCATGACCATCCTGAATTTGTGGGTACGTACAAATTTGTTGAGTTTTCTGAGATTGAAAATGGGTCTCCATCCTCCATGTTTCTTTTGAGTCAAGAAGTAGTGGGAATAGAACCACTTCTCCCTGTGTTGTACTGGAACATGTCCCACAGTACCTACCTGTACAAGATAGTTTACTTCTTGTCGTAGAAGATGCTCGTGAGAAGGGTCCCTGAAAAGGGACAGGGAAGACAGATGGGTAGGTGGGATGGAGATGAAGGGGATGATATAACTAGAATGTCCTATCTTCACTACCCAGTGATCTGTGGTGATGGATGCCCACGCTTGGTAAAATGGCCATAGTCGGTGGCCAAACATCTGGGTAGGTTGTGTAATATACGCTAGTTGTCAGGGGAGGTCGATCAGACCCTTGACCAAATCTTCAAAACTGCATCTTGGCTGGTGGTGCCTGTGACGCAGTCGACTGGGATAGTCAGAACCTGGAGGGGGACAGTAGCACAACACCCAACGCATGACCACAGAAGTTGCCATTAAGAAGGACTTTATATCTGCTGCATCAACTGAGGTTTGAAGGGATGATCTGGCTAACAATTTACCCTCAATGAGCGCTTGGAATTGCAGTCTATCTTTTTGTGGGAATTAGTGAATTCCTCAAACTTAGTATAATAAATAAAATTATATTCTGACATTAAGGTTTAGTAATTCGCTATGTGAAACTGTATACTCAAAGTAAATATTTTTCTTCCAAAAAGGTCTAAGTATTTAGCTTCCTTATCAGAGGGGGGTAGACACTGTCTACTTCTTTCAGTAACAGCTTGTACTGCTAATGAATTCAGAGCAGGGCATATAAATAAAAATTCTGTAAAGTACTTCTTTATTCTTTTTGGAATGGGGGCACAAGTGGCTGGAGTGTGCCAGATGGTCTTGACTGATTTTAAGATGTCTTCGTTAATGGTACCAGTTGCTGGAAAATGTCTGTAAATTTATGAGGAATGGAATGCATCTGCAATCCTCCTCAGTAAATCTTCAAGTTGCCTGTTACCACTAGGCAGTAATGGTGAGGCTAGTACAATCACCACATCTGGAGATGAAGATGACGATGACAATTGCATCAGGGCTGGTGGTTCTGCCTGATCTAGTTCCTCCTCTTCCTCCACCAGTTCTTGAGGAGGTTTGAGATCTTCTCTGCGAATGAAGGGTTGTTTGGTTTCCCAGTGGGATCATCTGGATTCAAGATATTTCATGTATGGATCTGATGGTTCCAGTAAGGCCAGTCTGAGGGGTCAAATAGAAATTGGGACAGTCACCATGAAGGAGAGTACCACTAGCCTCCAGGTGCACAATTCCTCTTATGAAATCAGGATGGTACCTATGAGGCTCTGGGTCCTCCGTCTGGACTGATCCTTTGTCTCTATGGGAGTGGTGGTGATCTCCTACCAACACCTGACTTTTCAGAAGCAGTGGCAGTATCAAATTCTACGGAGGGTGCTGTCAGTGTCAGAGGCCTTATTATGACCCAACTGGCAGACTGTACTGGTGAGTGGCTCTCCCTATCTTGCATGCTCTGGTCCAATAGTGCGGAGACTGTCCTGGTCAGAACAGGTTTCAACAGAATTGGGGATTCCAAGTCCATATAAATGGACATGTCCTTGGGGTCCTCGTATGTATACCCTGATGCAAGTGAACAGACGGGCTTGTCTTTCTGTGCTGTCAGCAATGCCATCTCATTGCTGTCTTCAGTACTAACAACTCCTTTTCATGGCACATTTCTCCTACTCTGATGGTACCAATCTACTTTTGTTATTCTCTCATCTGTAATGGGGACAGTCCAGCTCCTGCACTTAGCATTGGTCTGGGGGCGCTTCTGCCCTTCAGAGCCAGGAGAATGGTATTGTGCTCCTTGTGGGCTTCTGAAACTCCCTACAGGGGTGTAGAGTCTGTTAGTCTATAAGGCGCCATGGGACTCTCTGCTGCTTTTACAGATCCAGACTAACATGGCTACCCCTCTGATACTTGTCCTAACTTGGAGGTTATTGGAGAATAGGGATGGAAATATCGTTTAAAACAGTACCCATTTAAACTATTAAAATTATATCAGTTTACCGTTTAATTGTTCATAAGTTCACAATCTACCCCTCACTTGGGGGGCAGCACCCCGCTGTCTCTCCTTGGAAGTGGAATACTGTAGGCTAGGGGATCGTTTGCATGCACATGGCTGAGCGCTGTGCGCCTGGCTCTGATCCCAGTTACTAACTGCACTAGACAGCACCTAGTTTGGCAGATCAGGGAATCAGTGGTGCCAGGGCAGATCCAAATGTTCCGGCAAAGCCAGTGGTTCCTGGGCAGACCCACCACTGCAACCAGCTGCAAGAGAAGCAGAGCCGGGAGGGTGGAGGGAGTTGCAGGGCTGCCCCCAGCAGTGTCCTCTCTGCCAGGCATGGGCTTATCCAGCGGTGCCCCAAGCTGCAAGACTGCTTCAAGTTTTAGTGCCCTCCTCCCCCCAGGTATTGCTGTGGCGTTTTTAATGTGCCCATTAGGTATTACAATGTCACAAAATTATTTTATCAATCTTACACCTGGGGGAATTCTGCACCACTGCACAATGCAGAAATTTGCAGAAATTAACATTGTGCGCGCATAATATCCTTTCACCCACAGAAATGGGCTGCAGTGCTATGGAGGCACTTGAGGTGGTCATGGCTGACCAGGAAGGCTTGAGGACAGGACACACAGTTTTAGAATCCGCAGATCTAGGAATAACTAGGCACTTTCTGAGGAGGTGGGGAGGGGGAAGGGTCTAGGTAGGGAGAGACCCACCAAACTCTATTAAGAACTATGAGAACTATAAAAAATTTAACTACATTTTAAACTATTTACTGTTAATTACAGTTAGATGCAGAACCTAGCTAATGAAGAGGTTCCACCTCAGACCACAGGCAGCAGAAAAGAACTGGAGAGTTGGTCAGTCTTGCACTGCCCCTTTTGCCCTCAGTTTGGAACACAAGGAGAAAGGGGTAGGTGTGGACCTAAGGATATGGTTAGCAAGAATCTTCTGAGCTCATTTATATGGAGCACATACCATCACCACCCATCCCATGGAATACACATAAGGACCATAACTCAAAAGGGAAAGTAAATTTTCCCCTTACAAACCCCCGCCCCCCCAAAAACAACAGTGGGATGCCCCAGTTCACCAACAAACAATCTGGAAATGAGGGTATATAGGAAGATATATAAAATATTTGAAGATAATTTTAAGACAGACTATAGAAGACTAAAGAAATCCTAAGAGGAACCTAGCAAAGCTAGATGAATAGGCAGTACCTTTACTGTTGACTAATGAGAGTGAGTGCACATCAGAAGGAACTATTTCTACATATTGGTGGCTTTTAAAATTACCTCTAACCTCTCTGGAACAAGACTGTTGTGTTATTCTGGATACCCAGATGAAAATATCTGCTTTTTTGACTGCTCCTGTGTGCTGAGCACTCTCATATTTATTAATGCAATTAGATAAGTCAATGTCAGCACAGTATACCAGGTAAGGGTGTAAATTCACTGTATTTCAGAGATACAGAAGAAATAAATGAGATCCAGAGAGAGGTGATAAAGATTAGAGGCATGGATAGAGATTGAAAAGACTGGGTCTGTTTAATTTATAGAGGAAACAAATTAAAAAGCGATGGCAGAGATACACAAAATAATGAATGTTAAATAGGCAGTCAAACAGACCTATTTAAACAATTAAACAGACCTCTCATTACAGAACCTGAGGACATGTGATAAAAGGTATCAAGTTTAAAAAAAACAGATAAAATACTTTTCCACAAAAAACATGACTAATCTGTGGAACTTGTTTGCCCAAGGTATCATTGAAACTTAGTCTTTTCTCCAAGACTAAACACAAAGGGATGAGCTGGACCATTGTTTCTCCATGTCCAGAGTCCTCTCCTATTAAGTCTTGCAAGGGTCAATCCTGTCCTCTATCTTATTCAATACTTGTCTGAAGTTGCTGGTTAGACATATGGGCTGAGGTGTAGAGCTGGTATTGTTTGTGTATTGCTGACCTCTCCCTTGCCTCAGATGTCAATATTACTATTTGTCAGCTGTCCAAATAGCTGGATGAGGAGCAGCTGGCTGAAACTAAACCCAAACAAGAGAGAAAAGAGATGATGTTTGGAGAAGGCAAGGTCTTGAGACATCTTCTGTGGTCAAATGCATCTGCCTGAAGATTGCAGAGTCTGTGAAT
Source organism: Chelonoidis abingdonii (assembly GCF_003597395.2). Lineage (NCBI taxonomy): Eukaryota > Metazoa > Chordata > Testudines > Testudinidae > Chelonoidis > Chelonoidis abingdonii. The sequence continues at coordinate 100,373,529 of NC_133770.1, read as the reverse complement.
AGCATTGGGGTACTCTTGGCTATCCATGATTGTGAAAGACACCGATGTTCTCTTGCAGCTGGCCAGAACACTGTGCTCTATCCTATCAAACTGATCTGGACACAATAATCATGTTTTCATGACTTCCAAATTAGATTATTGCAAATCCTACCTATAAATAAAGCCAAACAGCCTAAGAGCTCCAACTGGTAAGAGCCCATCTGCTCAGCAACTGACCCTATGAGCACAGCACCTCTGGGTTCCACTCATTACAGCAGCTCCAATGAATGCAAAATCCAATTCAGAAAGTCTCATTCTTAATATCAGCCGCTCCTCACAGGCCTGACCCTAGGTCCTCGAGAAACTGCATCTCTCCCCATGACAAGGACCTCTATCAAACAGTCTATGAACAGGAGGAGAACTGAAAACACGAGAGAAAATTTTGTCATGAGATGGACTTAGACCATGGAATTAATTCCTACAAGCAGAATTAACACTATTCTGAGCTTTCAGAACCAAATGCAACACACACTGCTTTAATCTTAGCTATCCCCAACCCACCCCCATATGTTTAAAAAAACAAAAAATTGCCATGTTTCAAGCTACTCTTTACAGTTGCAGAAGGTAGAATTTTTTCCCCCTCAAACAAAACTTGAGGGGTGGTCAGACACTATGGTGAGATGAATCAAATATATATATAGTAAGATCTTAAAAATGAATTAGATATGTAAAAAGGATGAGAACAGCTACAGTTGCATTAGATGACAAGCAATTACAGATGAAAAATCCCTCTTTCTTCAGCATACAAATCAAATTCTAAACCGAGTTTGGCAGAAACTTCTCATAGGGCACATTATTCCAGAGTTGTTCACTATGAAGTTTCTTGCACTTCTCTGAAGCATCTGGGAATGGACTGATCACTTTCAGACTGCACACTGGGCTAGAAAGACCACTGGTCTGACAGAGCACAGCAATTATGTTCCAGCATCAAGTATTGTTTTTATGAAAACTTTATTCAGTACCGTAAAGGCAAGCTCCTCAGTGGACTCCTGGTACCTTCTGAAAACTAAAGTATTTCAGTTTCAGGATTGCTAATTCAAAATCAATTAAGTGAAATAAAATAAAAAACCACAGATATTTAGGCTCCCCCTCCCCCTGAAAAATCTGAATTGCAACCATTGATTTAATAAGCTATATTTATCATCATTATTCCTCAAAGATAACATTTGCAAACATTAACTGAAGTACAGCAGACTGACCAGATGTTCACAAAAGCACATGGACAGTAACAATGTGGGTTTTTGAAGCACTGTGAAGCCCAAAGTAAGTATTTTCTTGAGAAACTTCTTCATATTTAACATATATGTCAAAATAACGTTAATTTTTTAAATGCAGAGTGTCAGGAAATACAAAGCTACTTGATAGAACCATTAATAAATCTGATTACGCAAGAAACAAAAATCTCAACTACAAAATAACATTACTGCATTTCATTGCAAAAAAAATCATCCCACAAAAATGCTAAGAATATTTTAAAAGATTGAAACCAACATCTATTTTTAAAAGATCATTGTCAAACAGCACCTTTGGAACTGGCCACTCAGGGCCTAGAATAAATACTGTACAATGTGCTAAGCACCCTGAGATGGACTCAAAAGCATGCTTGGAAGGAGTAGGGGAAGAAAAGGAAGAACAAAAATCAAAGGACAGGCAGGGAAGGGTATCATGGGAATCATGTGGAGAGGATCAGAAGGCTGCACACTCTAAAGAGTTAAGTAATGTATGCACAATGGTTCTTTTTAAAAAGCTAATGTCATAAGTTAAACATATAGCCGGTTAAGTAAAAACTGCTCTCAAGTTTAAATTCTGATCATGAACGACAGCAATTTTGTTTAGAGAACCACTGGAAAGGACTCTAAATTGCCTCAAAATGAAGACATGTAAACTTGACAAATCTGAATGCCACATTTACAATATGAAGTATTGCAGCAAACTAATTTTCAACAGCAAGTAGTTATAATCCATGCTGACGCTGCCCCTTTACAGCAGCAAAAGATCAGTTCTTTTCAGGAACAAACCGAGCATGGCCTAATGGTATTTGTGACAGAGCCAAAAATCAATTAAATCAATGGGAAGACTTCCACTGGGTTTGGATCTGACCCTTTAATAGCACATCCTTTTAATATCCTGTCAAAAGTTTTAATCTTCATGATTTAAATACTGACTGCTGGAGTCACAATTTGTATAATCTCAAATTACCACAAAGTCAATACCACTCACAATTTAGCACACACTAAACTCTTGACCAAAGTAGTTTGTCATACTTCATCTCTCTCTAAAACGAGATACAAATTTCATGAAGCACAAGAAGCTGCTCAGACCTGCATACAAAAGCTGTTTTGGAAGCAAAGAGGAAGTCTAATATAAATACTGGTATTGCCAGAATAACCAAAACATTTGTCACTATTCACAAAGAAGGAAAATAAGACACAGCACGGTACATACGTACAGCACAGTTGAGCTAGACAGAAACCCAATGCATCACTTAATTAAAAGGGTCAGGTTACATAGACATTTAGACTGTGTACAAACATAATTCTTAAAAACTAGTTACTATGCAACTAGTAAGATTCATGCGTGAGGCAACTCCAGAGCAAAGATCCAGCAAAAACGTGCCGGGCAATCTAAATTGATTCAATATTATGAAACTTGATATAAATTTGTACTTTTAGAGAGATATACCAGGTTCGGTTTTTAAAAAATAAGCATTGTGTTATATTACCAAGCGTTCGGACAAGCTCCAAGTTGGATTCTCCTCATTTTCCCTTTCTTCAAAGTCTTACTTTGAAGTCTTAACAGGGAACTCTTGAAAAGCAAGTGAATTTACTGTTGAAAATACAGTAACAAGGGGACAAAGCAAGAGAAAGTGATAGCTCAGGGCACCATGTGATGGGGGGGGGGTGTGTAATTGTGATGACTAAAGTTAGAGAGGACCAGATTGGGATTGGGGGAGAATACTAGGTAAGAAATAAATTACTGATTAAGTTAAAAAAAAAAAAAATCGGACATCCACGCTCCAACATGACGAAGAACATGTTTAAAAGCAAACTAATTTTTAGTCTACAGTTCATGTTTTATGACACAATCTTCATAATAAAAATTCTACTTCAAAATGAAAATGATTTTCTCTGAAGTAACAGACAACTTAAAAGCCCAAGGTCACTTCTTCACACTACCACCATCATTAGCATTATTTAAATTGGCCCACATCCTAGCTTACAGAAAGGAAACAAAAAAGTCTTAGTAATTGCAAATGAAGCAAGAACGCTTTATATCATATGTTTACCCACATTTTGGGTTGTCATGGGTTCTGCTAGGGAACAGCAGAGAATCTGACATTACTTTAAGTAATCTTTTCTCAAAGTGATCTGCAAAACCTCCTGTCACTACTGTGGTTGCAGAATTAATAGTGACTTCTATGAGCATATTCATCTTTCAGAAAGCTTAAAAAGAGATTGCCTGAAAGGAACGGAACTGCATAAAATTAGCTATAGAATTAATTCATCACAAGTGCTATTTGTCTGGCATGCATTTCCTTCCACTCCACACTTTTTCTGTTGTTACGGGCAACAGAGAAGACTCTTTTTAGCAAGGAGGTTTTAATTGCTGAATTTCTTTTCAAGGGATGGGTCCAATTGCCAGCAACTTCCCTCTTCATTCCCATCTCTGTCCATCACATCCCCAGAGTCTGTTCCACACCTGTTATATTTGTATGAAGAAGGTATCAGGTAACTGAGACATAAGACAAAAAAGTGGCAAACATACAGTATATGTTCTAGTTACAAGTTCTTATTGCGGGGGAAATGGAGGGGGTGGGGGACGACAAACATGTAAGCATCCAGTATCACAGACTAAGAACTTGAGACTCACAACTATTAAGATAGTTTAAGTTCATTATACAGCTGGGTACTATCGTGAAGGCATGTGTCAGCCTGCACATAAAGTCACACCTCTACATTTGAAATGTCCAGATTGTGAAACCAAGTTTCCTTATTATGCTGTTCTACCTGCTCAGTGCTTCTTTACAGCCCGTTATTCTCAGTTCATAATAACTGAGACTCAGTATGTCCTTTTTATTCAAAAGAAAAGGTGAACTGAGGAAATCAATAGAACTTCAGAGTCCCATGTGTCTTCCATCTTTTGTCAGGGAAAACCTATTTTCTGAGGGCAATTGCAAGAACTAAAATAAACTACCCTTCTGATGAGAAAGCAGCACAGTGTCAGGTGGACACCACTTGACCAATCTGAGAAGCCAGAACAGCTTTTGACATTAGCAGATGATGAGCTTTGATCTGGTGCATGGCAACTTCCAGGTCGGTTAATGAAAACGTCAATAAACTTAAGGATTGTATAAATTTGCTTGGAAATTTAATAAGCATATATTATTGTCTGCAAAAGTACTATTAGTCTGATGGCTACACTCTTCTCTTGCTCGCAAAAAGAGTAGGATCTATGTAAATCAACACTGCAAATCAGAATCTTTAAAAAGAACTGTAAACAAAATAAGAAAGCAAACCTGTAGGAAAAGTAAGGTTGATGTTTCCTTTTTGGATATACTTTTGGTTTCACAATACAGAATGGGCTAGTGACAAAAAATCTAAACAGTAAGTATTCAGACCTGTAATAGCTATAAAACCATTTAACATCTCTACAAAGAAATCTTATTCAAAAGCATATTGCTCCCCATTTTACCGTGGAATTTCTATTACAATGGTCTTAATTGCAACAGGTAGTAGACTCATGTTACGCCACTTGAGGTAGCCTACCTCCAGTGAGAACAACCATACTTCAAAACACGGTCACACTATCACTGAAGCCACAGAGGTCTGATTACCAGCACAGAACGATTTGATTAGCAGATAAGTTGTAACTCATCCTGCTGCATACTCACTGCATTACTAGTTTCAGCATCATCATCACTGGAGCTTTAACTCACCACCCCCAAGTCTGAGGGTGTGTCTCCACCAGATGGGTATAATGATATGCACTAAAAGTTCCCCGGTATTAATTAATATAGTTCCATTTTAAACAGTCCTACTTTAATGCACAGTAAAGATTTTGTTTCTGCACACCGGCAATGTTCACACAGGCCAGTTGATGCACGACATGCTACCGTGCACTAGAATTTATACTCCTCTGGTGTGGACTAATGCATTGCATAGATATGCCCAAAGATGCCACCTAACTCAAACTAGAGATTTTTATGTGTGGATGGGAGTGGGGTTAGGGAAAAAACTTAAATATATCTTGAGCTAACAATAAAGTCATACATGTGCCCATGATTTCAAGTAAAAGGCCTGTTGCATGTTAGCGTAATTTTATAAAAAGAAAAAAGAAAAAGATTGCCACTAGCATTCTAATCAAGGGAATACAAAAAAAGATTAGGTGTTTCTATGAAGTTTGCAATACAGTTCTGTCTCCTATATCAGTTCAAGTAGTTTTAAGATGACAGAACACATCTGAACATAAAAATTTGCTTTCAAAGTCAACAGTACTTGCAATATGGAAAGCTTCACATTAGTAAAATCATTCTCATTCTTGAACTTCGCCAATCTGTGTGTTGAAGGAGGCACCACAAAAACAGATAAGAACTCTTTTGGTATTTCTTCCTAAACTAATCTTCTTATTCCAGCATATGCTGTATTTGGTCAAGGTGGGACTGCTGCCTGACCCAGTAGCTGAACAGGTAATCTTTTGAAACACATAAATCTAATGTATTCTCCCTTCAAAAAAACAGAGATTAAAATAAACACAGCATGTTTGTGTGCACAAGGGATGTTTTTTGCCGGAAAAATAAGATTGCTATTCATCTGCAGAATTGTTGTTAGACACATTAACAAGTGTTATAAAAAACTCACACTCTTAAGTTATTAAGAAAAATAAGCATTCAATTTCAGAGCCAAAGCACCTTTTATGAACTGACACAGATGAAACTTAGCATGCTTTATCATCAGTTTTTAATAACAATATGGTCACAAATGGCAAAGAACCTTTTAATTTCACTGCATTTGTTCTGCAGTGAGCAAGAATTCCCTCTTTATGAATATGCTAGTGTTGAATCCAGGATCCAACAATTAAAATTCTTTCACTACTTTAAAAAAAATCTTCAGAATTAAGCTAAGAAATTAAATCTACAAACTCAAGCATATGATCTATTTATATTATGAGGAAAAAGGATCTCAGAGACTTTTGTGGAGTTGAAAAGGAGACAGTATAAACCAAAATTTCTGCTGACTATTGCAGAACAAAAAAAGCCACAAAGTCATTATTAGTTTTAACTTGATCAGTTAATGAAAATCTCAGATATAGAGTCACAGCAGTCATGGAAAAAATGTCTTGAAGTACAGCTTTGATCAGAAAATGACTATGTAAACATGCATCTTGTTCAGATTTGCTCAACCTAACTATACAATAAAAAGTTTATTGCAGTACTTCCCCTCCCCCCATTAACAGGGCAAAAGGTATGAAGCCCCATTAACCTTCAATTAATTTCTTTATGCCAGGATGGATCATCATCTTCTAGTCTGACCTTCCTGTATAACACAGGCTAAAGAACTTCACCCAGTAACTCCAGCATCACAAGCCCTTATCTCATGGTTGAACTAGAGCATGCTTTCTGGAAAGACACCTGATTTTGATTTTAAGATTCTGTGATGGACAATCCAGCACATTCCTTGTTAAACTATTCCAATGGTTAATTACTGCTGCTTAAAATTTGTGCATTATCTCTAGCCCGAACTAACCTAGCATCAGCCTCCGGCTGCTGGATCTTATTATACCTTTCTTTGCTACATTAAAGAGACCTATATAGAAACCTTCTCCCTATATAGATATTTAAGTCTGTTATATTTTGCTGATCTCCTTCTGATTAATTAGGATTTGTTAAAATGCCAAAGTTAACTTGAAGTCTAGACAATTTTAAGAGTTTTTTAAAAGTAGTTAACAGCAACTATACCTGTTCCTGATCACAATCATATCTATTTTGCCTCCCTCCAAAGGAAGTGTTTCTCTTCCCTATTGCTGTGTGAAAGACCCAGGCAAACAAAAGGATTACTGACTATACATGTGTCATTGACTACACAGAGTGTTGTCAAATGAAGCCAACTAAAAAAATAAGAGAAAGTAACTTCTCTATCTAATCTCTTTCAGTGACAATCATATATGATCAACACCCTGATGCTGTAAAACTTTCAGACAAAAGTGTTATTTTTAGTGTGACAGTGTCTCCAAGTTCAAAATGCAAAATGTATGTGTACACTCAGGAAGCTCGATATAAAAGGAGCTAAGCCACAAACATGGAACACAATTCAAGAGTCACTTTCCAGAACAAAACTTTTCATAACTTTTTTTCTTTTTGAAGAGTGGAGAAAATCTCAGGCTACGAGACAAGCATGGGGAGTGGGGGGAGAACTGCCTTCACCACCCTGCTCTAACCATTTGCTTCCCTTAAATAGTCTTTTTTCCCTTGTGTCACATTTGACCTAGTTCAGGTACCACCCCACCCCACCGGTAAATTAAGGAGAAGTATTTTGCATTGGCTCATGTTTGCGGGTACACAGGAACGGCGAGCGGCTCCCGTGCACTGACAGTGCCCAACACGACTTGCTCTTGTCTACACGGACCAGAGCCAATCGCGGGGCCAGCGGGAGCGCCCCTAAACTGGGCACCGTGGAGCATTTCCGCACCTGCGCCCAGGCCAGTGGCACCGATCAGGGACGAGTCGGCAGAGCCCCGGCACCGCCGCGCGAGCAGAGCGCTGCACCGAGTGTCCGGCGCGGGCAGAGCCCATCGGGACCTCATCCCTTCGGCGGGGGCGTTGGGGGCAGAGACGCTGCCCGCCCGACCGGGCCGGGGGCTCCGCGGGCCGGGCTGCCCCCGTAGCCGGGAAGGGGTTTGGGCGCTCCCGGAGCGGAGCGGGGCGCTCGGTCGGGCGGCCCGTCGCTTACCTGCCGAGCTCCCTGCCGGGGCTGAGGCTGTAGCGCTCCTGGAAGGGCTCGGTGCGGATCGCGGTGCGGATCTCGCTCAGGAAGCCGCCCCGTCGGCGGCCCCGGCCACACGGAGGCTGCGGCGGTGGCGCCCGGCTGCCGCGGGAGCGACCCGGCGGCGGCTTTTCCTCGGGGCTCATGGCGGGGATCGGGGGCACGAGCGCAGCCCTTGTCCTCGCGGGTAGCAGTCGAGGCGCGAGCCAGCAGCGCCCGAGCTGTGGAGCCGAGCGGGCAGCTGTGCGGACAGGCAGCCAGCCCACACGCGCCGCTCCGAAAGGAGGGGGCGGGGCGGGGCGGGGCGAGACCCCGCCCCTCGCCGCCTCACCTTTGCCATAGGGGGCGTGGCTGCCGCGACGCCCAAAAAAAAAGCGGCAGGGCTGAAGTGGCGGTTGGCGGCGCCACCTGCTGGGCACCGCACGCGCCGTCTCTGCTCGGGGTGGGTTGTGCGCTTGCTCAGCCTGGAGGCCCGCCGTCGGCCCGAGCCCAGGCTGGGAGCTGGCCGTTGGCTCCCGCCTGCACCTGCTGGGCTCATCCGGTTCGTGCAAGGGACCACAATGAGAGCAAACGGGAATGCTGCGTTTCCCCCAAGCAGCCTCCACCCGTTCCTGCACAAGCTGCTTCCCTGGCACAGCAGCACCTGCACTAAGGAGATGCAGCCACAGTGCCGCTAATTGCACCTATTAAAAGCCCTAGTGTCCTCGCCTGCCCCTCATAGCCACATCCCCAAATCCTCAACTGATTAAAACGTCACAAAGCTGAAAACTATAATAAAATTCAGGTTCTTATTGTCTTCTGCTTTTTGATACTTAGCCTTCATGGTTGCTGAGAAAGGCTTGAAAACATGAAGCCTAGAAATCACCAGACTCCAGGAGCTGAGGCTTTAAGCAAAGCACCAAATATTGCAAGACTAGGGATAAAATCAAGAGGCTGGTGGTGCTGGAAATATTGCTCCATGCTGAGCACTCCAGGCAATGTGTATACCTATGGAGTGTGCACTCCTGTGTGTGTGTTTATAAAAAACAGGGCTTGTGTCTTGGCCAAAAATACCAAGCCAGAAGTGTATTGAAAATAAATAAGCCAGCCCATTCCTCTTTGCATGATAACATTGTTAAGAACTGTAATTCAGCAACATAATGCTTGCTATAAGTGAGGGTCAAACTGAGGTCAATAGGCCAAATACAGCCCATGCAATTCTTTAATGCTACTCTAATATAAAGGAGCAGCTTACAGCATATGTGAATTCTAACACTCACTGTGGCCTGTCTGCTTGGATTAAGGCAGAATATCAAATTACTACTGCTAAATATTAATTACAGTAGCACCTACAGATATTACTTAAACTGTACAAATGCATAATAGGAAACAGGGCCCCAAAAAGCTTATAGACTAAATAGACAAGCCATCTCCCATCTGCCTTGGATGCCAGTTTGACTGGGACAGCAGAGCTACCTCAATCAGCTTTTTGCTGGTGGAGAGATATCCTGCACAGGCATAAAGTGGACTTGATCAACTGGAGTACGTGCTCCAACAGAAACAGAAGGGGATCAGAGATTTAAAATATATGTATATTAGAATCATGGAAAGACTTCCATACACTGAGTGACTGAAAACATTAGGACTGTTTAAAAAGATGTGATACAGATACATCAAACTGGCTAGTATAGGCAATTTGATTGCTTCTACTTCACCTCACAGTACAGAGACAAGGGTATAGCCAATTATACTGAAAGGCAATGAATATTAATATTAAATACTTTTTCCTCATGATACAATCCATGATACAGTCACACATCATTGAAACAAAGAGTTTAATAGGCTTTTTAAAAAAGGATTAGATATCGATATGGATAATGAGAACATATATAGTTACATTAAATAGGATAAAAAATATAGGGGTTATGAACCTTTTTCCAGCTATTAGCAAACCGCTGACTTCTGGGGTTAAGCAAATATTTTTGCTATGGCCAGGTTATTCCATAATCATTCATTATGGGTTTCTTGCACTTTCCTGTGAAGCTTTTGGTTACTGTATATTGTAGGACACTGGACAAGAAGGACCACTGGACTGATCTGGTAAGGGAATTTCTGTGCTCCTAAATATGTTCTAACTTGGTAGGGCAGTCCCAGTTCACTGTCTAGTTCTATAGAAACTGGAGTTTTCTTCTGGAGGAAAGTGTGGTTGTCTAGTGGGTAAGAAATGGAGTATGATTGGAAGAAGTTAGAGGAATGGTCATTTTTAGCCTACCTAATGACTCCTAAGTGCTACAATTTCACTTTAGGTACGTGTTGAAGAAAAACCTTCTGTGACACTACCATTTAAAATAGACACTGCTAAAGCATTTGTCTCTGTTAAATGCACAGAGGCACCCTTTGCTACTGCCTGCCAATATCCAGAGCCTGCAGCAAAAAAGATTAATGAGGTAATGGCCCCTCATATAGGAAAAGATTCTAAACCACCCAATCATTGATCAGTGATGATTCAAGGGTGAGTGAGCAAATTGATGACTGAGTAGTTTTGCAAATGACAAGTCAGAGTTGCAAAATAAAATATTTTAAAAATAAATTACAAAAACAACATATAAAATACTCAAAAAGCAACAGAAATCAGAGCTGTATTAGAGACTGATATTTTCAGTGCATATCTTACACAGAATTTTGTGTAAGTGGTAATTGTGTAAGTGGTAGAATATTATTATTATATTATATTAATATTAATATTAATATTATATTATTATTATTAAGCAATAAAAACTAGGAGTTAACTAATAGTTTGGAAGTTGTTAAGGTTGAAAGTACACATTAAGGGTGTTAACTAACATCTAGACAATGTGGTGTTATTTCCCCGAAATACTTCTGCCTCAAAAACATGTACGTCTAGAAATGAACGGTTAATTCTTGCTATATGTTCCCTCTTTACTTATTATCACCTTAGGCAGATTGCAGTTTCCTAGAAAACAGGGTCCTAGACCATTTAAGGTCCCAAAGATCACAATCACAATCAACCCCTCCAATTGCACCCAAAAGCTAATAGGTAGCCAGTGTTGAGCAGGAAAGTACCAGTGTAATAGGTTCATTCCACCTAATTTCTGAGACAAGTGGCTGCATTCCACTCCAGAACATGAAAGCATCATCTGTTCAATGGTAGAGCTAAATAGAGCACATTATAGCACATATAGCCAAGGTGGGCTGCATAGGGCAGACAGGGTCCACATTGTTCCTTTTCTAAAGAACAGTAAATTGTATATTCCACCCTGCCTTCCTTCTCCAACATGTCCTTTGCAGGCAGGATCTAGTGTGAGCCATGTTGACACCCTTTGTTCACTATGGATGCAGCAGGTAGAAATTAGAGTTGACTATGTGCCAACTATACTCTTTAATATTCAGTTCACTAATATTCTTTATTTCCAAATATCTGTTATTAAATTATCTGTGGTATTTTTAGGATAACCAATACCCATGAAACTAGTTAGCCAACTCTGTTTACATACACATCCTAGCCTTGTTTTCCATCGTATCAGTAGATCTGCTATTTATATTTTGTCTTTCATCCTGAAAGATCTCAAATATTTTACAGATGTAAACAGTTATGTACTACACACAATTATCAATTCATCAGTCATTGAAATGCAGCCATATTTGGAGTGAAAACCAGCCCAAAACAGCAGTTGTCCAGTAGTTCACAGAACACCACAAAACAATTCAGAACAGGAAGTGAATACCTGTGTTTTCTAAATGGAACTGCAAGGGAAATGTAGGTAAGCAAAATACAATTACCTCAATTGTAATCTGCCCAGAGGAGTAGGGTCAATATTTGTCCTCTCACAAATGCAGTGGGTTCTTTCAGAACTTCTGTTCTATATAGTACAAAACATACTGTGGGTTTTTTTTTCTGTATATGCTGTTGTATATGGGTAGTTACAGGGGTGCTGGAACAATTTTTATAGTGGGGGGTGCTGAGAACTATTGAACCAAATGGTAAACCCTGTATACAATGGAAAGCCTTCAAGCCAGGAGGGTGCTGGAGCAGCCCCCCACACCAATAGTTCCAGCACCTATGTATTGTTACAGACATTATGATACATACACCAATATATATATAGTTTTTCATAGTTTGACTCAGACTGTTTCTTCCAGTTTCTTCCAATCAGAAAACCTCAGAGTTCTTTCATAAACCTATACAATCCTAATGTGTCAATTCCAGTTCCTGTCATTCTTTAATTTGGTTATCTCTTTCTCCACCATATGGTAGGAAAGGCCTAAAGAAGGCTGTTTGAAGTTCATTGTTTTAAAGTAACAGAAAGATGGATTTGCTGCATTATTAATCAGAATTACCTGCTGAATAGAAAGGCAGTGAACAGAAGAACCATTTTGTTTAACTGTCTTGTGGACTGACTAAGTCAATTTGCCTTCCACTTCACTACACAATAGCTCTAGCAACTGGCATATATTGTAGATGGCTCAGCCATGATGTACTACTATAGAGTATATAACTGCACTGTAGCGTATAAGTGAAATTCACCCTTATGCAGAGGGCCAGCATAAGGCCTATATACCACTTTAGTCTCACTTAAGTATTAAAAAATAGGGCTTATGTGGTATGCAAATGGTGTAGAATAAATAAGCTTTGTGCTGGCCATCCTTGGAGGGGTGAATTTCGGCCTGTGTGAACACAGCTTCATCCATTTAGAAGCTAACTAACAGATATATTTAGATTGATCACAGTTACTGCACAGTGAGAAAGTTTGTGTGTGATTCCTCTTTTTTTCCCCCCTCCTCTGTCAGTCTTTAGCCACATATAATTTAGAGGAGAGCTCTTGTTATGCTCAGTTACACTCAGATAGCATGACAAACATTCGTTTCTGCTGGTATCATTAGTGTCTTATGGTTCAACATTTTTTCCCTTTCAGCGTAGGATGTTCTAGGAATTCATTCTTTTTTATGAGATGTACTTGGCCTGCAAGCAATAGAGAATGAAGTGGAGTGGAGGATAATGCCTCTTGGGCTTTGTTTAGGAGAATGTCCTTTTAGATTTATGTCTGCATGCACCGAAGTGAAAGCCTGTTTTTAGTTCTGCCCTTAAGAAGTGGATCAAGCAATATTCTATAGTAACATAGAATTTGCCTGACTAGATCAGACGACTGGTCCTTCCAGTCTGGTAGACTAATTCTTCAGATGAGGGTATCCTCCTCTTCCAGTATTGAACATATTCAATTGAACAGTGTGTGAAAGAAATAATTCCTTCTCTGACCAATGTGATGATCAGTTTATACCTGCAGCGTATTTGAGTATCCTTTATTCTAGCATATATAACTCAGCATGTTATTCAGATGTTAATAAAATTCATTTTTTAATCCAGTGATAGTACTGTATGTAACACCGTATGTTCCTCTGCAAGTGTAAATTCGAGTCTGACTACATGCTGTATGAAGTGTTTTCTTTTATTTCTTCTAAATTGATATACTATAGTTATCCTAACCTGAGGTACCTCAGCCATGTACTCTTGAATTCTTCTTGTCAACATGTAAGGCCTGAGTCCCAAAGCTCCCACTAAATTCAGGTGGAACTGTGCATGCTCACCACATCTGAAAATCAGTTCCGCATCATGATGATGTGGGATATTTTTTGTTTTGTTTTTTGTTGAAATTGAGCTGATTCATTAGTCTGAGTACAGCAGGGAAACTAGGTTTCTTATCAGCTACAACTGTAGCAATGTTGTCAGTCTTCACATTCACTTTTCAGTTTAAACAAAGATGCACAGATCCATTAAGTGGCAGCATTAGGCACATATTTGCATCATTATTGCCAGCTTCCTGAATTACTATTTGACATGGGTGGAAGCTTTTATCTAAACTGCCACTCATTTGGCACAGTGTTTGAACTGAATAATTTGTGGAACAGGTGACTAAGCTTGCTGTAGGCAGATCTTATGAACATCCTTTCTTCGGATTCTTCCTATACCTGGACATGAATTGCTAATTGCAGTAGTTGTCATCCAGAATCGGAGTGCTGCACACTAGTTGCAAGTACATGCTGCAAGTAAATGCTACAACAATTGTTTTAATTAATTGTTTGCACTAAATACCTGTTACTAAAAATTTGAACATGGTTGAATAGGACCAAATATAAAAGTCAGTATACCATCTTAATTCAGAGGAAGCACTTGGAATATCTCATTATAGTATACGATTGGATGGAAAAATGCTTTCCATTTATATAACTTTATTTATTTTAAGCTTCAAGAGCAAGTCTCTTTGAATTTATAGTCACCTAATTCAACGTCCAAAAAGTAATAAAATCTTATTCTTCATAGCTATGTTGATGGCTTAACAAGGAATTTTTTCTCCCATATACAACATTACACAATTTGGGAACTATAGAAGGATATCACATTCCTCTGCAACATCAGGCATAGATCACAGCCAGATGCAGGATGCTGGATACAATAGAGCACTGATCCGATCAAGTAAGGCAAATCCTATGGTCCTAGAGGTGAACTGATTTCATCACCAGTTATAAGGCTTATTTTCAAAAGAGAAAGCAGACTGATCAGAACAGTTGTACTTTTTTCAGTGCTTGTCCTCAGCAGTGTTCTAGAAATACAAACACACTAACAAGTTACAGAGTTGTCAATAAAAGGCCATGTAAGACATACTAAAATCAAATCACAGCTTGTACCCAAAATCTCACAGAAGATTCCAACGCTGCCACTGCTGCATTCCTGAAAAGCTGTTAGCTGAGTATGATGGTTTTAGAAAGCATGATAATTTATACTACTTTAGCTAAAGATTGGTGGTAAATGAGGTTAAAAAAATTAAAATAATTTATATCAGCAATTCTCAGACTATGAGCTGCAGCCTATTCTCGAAATAGACTGAACTAGTGTGCTCCAATACAGTGTACAATTTATTTATTTTTTTCATTGCCCGTGCCTCATTTCATTAGCAGGGTCACTGTTCAGGGCATCAAACAATTCATACAAGAGCCTGGAAAAGCAGTCGTTTGTTTTCATGTAATAAAAAGATAAAAGGTCAAGGTGTATCCACAAAGTGCTTGCTTTTCACAAAAACAGAAGAGTGATTTTTTTGTTGGCACTAAGAATTATCTCACACAGCTCTAGTGTTTTGTGGCTTAAAGCTATAAAACTTTAGATAAAAATTCCTGCAGTCTAATCCTTCCTATAAGCTGTTATCATGTGAAACCCAAAAACACTGATAATTTGCAAAAATCACTGAAGGCTATTTGCAGTCTTGATGTGCTCTCTGAAGGCTTCTGTTGTATTTAACCTAAACAAGCTGTCACAGAACACTATGAACACTGAAACCAGAGCAGTGTAGAGACCTTAGTGTAAAAGTATGGCAGGAGCTCCAGTCCAGGGCTTTCTCTAGTTGATGTTACCATTTACCACAGGCCCAGCAATTGTTAAGAAATCAACATTTACCCACGGATCACACAGTGCTATCTAGTAGTCACATTTTATCATCATATTTGTCATCATACTTTCTAAAAAATAAAACAAACTTTTGTACTATCAGGCTGAGGCTGACCCTAAGGTGGTGCTTTTGGCATATGGGTCCCTGTCTGCATACACTCAAGGGCACATGTCTAGGCATTGAAGCTGCTGCCAACCCACAGTCATTTCTGTACTTTCACTTTTTGGTGCTATGCATGTGGGGATCTGAGATAATACACAAGCCCTGAGAGACTGTACAATGCAGACATCAGGCCAGATCCAATGCTGGTGTGTGCAAACACAACTCCTCAAGTCAATGGAGTGCCACCAGGTATGAATTTACCCCATTATAGTAAAATGCATCTTGCACAAAAGAAATGATTTTTAATAAACAGTACACATGATGCCATAACAAAGTGATTTTATTGACATTCCTGTATAGTGATATGATTGAATAGACAGCGCAGCCTGAGTATCATGTGACATTTTTCTGTCAATATAAGCAAAAATCAGTCCAACAACAAGGACTTTTACTGCCATTGACTTGTACGAATTCTTTAACAAAACAATAACAGACATTTCTTTTAGATAAATTGGAAGCTGCAGGGAATTTGGCTAATGGTACAATATTTACTATACCTAGTACCTACTATCTACAGGCATCTGTTTGTCTGCTAGAACAAAGGGACTACATGACTCATTAGGGACAAAGTAAGAAGCCAATATTCTGGATCTTGTGATAGCTGGAAAACCTATCCCAGATTTGTAGTGTATTGCAGTCATTTTTAATAACAAACGCTGAGGTAAAGCAATAACAATAATAAGCACCACATCTGTTTTAGAAAGGTTTGTTGGTCTGCATGTGAGTGAAAGTGTTTAATCTTCACTGGGAAGCCCTGTTCATGTTGCTCTGAAGACAGGCTGAACATTCATGATTTTAACATAAATTAATCAAAGAATTCTAAAGCCAAATTCATCCTGCTGGAAACCCATCTATATCAGCAGGATTAACACCAGGGATGAATTTAACCCGCCAGGTAATATCTATTTATGCAAGTGTATATATACATATGAAAATAATGAAAACTTTTTTTATTTTTTGCTCAAAGGTCTTAGCTGACTCCTCCTCCAAATTATGATCTTTTCTCTACTCCCTATCCGACCTGGTGTGATGATTTCAGTCTCCAACTTTTTCCAACTGGGGCTATGTCAAACATTTATTACGATGAAACCTAAAAAAACAAAACAGTCTGGGTTTCAGGTTAGGCTGCAAATTCACAATTCGACCACAGTTAATTGAAATTTCATATGCACTTGAGCAAACTGAGGAACATTTATAGTTTCTCATCATAACTTTACAAAACTCATGGTTTCTATGCAAAACTAAATGTAGCCTGGCCTATTTGCTTTCAGTTTTGGGGTGCCTTTGGACCCCAGAACTGAAAAGACTGTCATTTACAACACATCTGTTTTTCTATTCTTTCCTTCTCGCAGCCTAAAATCTGTGTATTGATACCAATATCTTATTATAGCATAATGATAGAACATTTTAAGAAGGGAATTGGACTGAGAGGAATTGAATGGGTTATGATTGTTCTGTGCATCTTTAATCTGCTTCACAGTAGTCTTCCTTGTGGAAAACCTTTTATTCCTTCCTGGGGAAGGGGCGAGAAAAAATGGCTCTCATGAATAATCCAAATTTTAACAATTAATGTGCAGATCTGTGGAGAGATCAGAATTCTCTCTCATTTACAGACAAGTAGTGGAATTTGAATAGAAAAACATGGGAAAACAGTTCCTCTTGTGTATGTGTTTTTGAAAAAAAAAAAGGATCAATAAATAGATAAGACAGAATGAATAGGGTGTTCCTGTTGTGAGATGTTAACTATGCAAACCATCATAAGAAATGATATCCCAGAGATGTCAATATGTGAAAATTACTTGAGAGGACTTAATCAGGGGAAGAGAATTAAAAAGATAGGATCAGATGAAGTTTCTGGAGGGGAAAAAAAGGATAAAATATGGTGTTTTTTCCCCTGTTTCAATGTGTTGGTGACAAGTCTAGTAAAAGCATGTATAGAAGGATTATGAGGACATGCAGAAAAAGACTCATTTGGTTTCGCCTACTATTATTTTTGATCTAAGAATATGCACGGTGTTTCCATTTTGATGCTATCAGAATCATCTGAGAAAACAGCTTTTTTGAAATATTTCCATGCCATGCACTTGCAGGAGTGCTTTTGCCAGAGATTTTGATGGAAAAGAAGCTGGCCATGCCGTATATTTTCTTTATCCAGAACACCAAGTTGCTTGACATGATAACTGTCAAGTATGTAGATCCCTACAACCTAGTCTAACCCCTAGCATATGGCCCATATTAGAACCTGATCTGAAGAAGGAATTCAGGAGCGAGTCTTTCTTGTTTCAGTCTGGGGCTAGATGCTGTCTGTGCAAATACAAATATCTTCCATTAAGCTACAAAAAATAGTTTTTTTTTTAATAAAATACAGCTCTGAAATATTTTAAAAAATTCTAACTATACAGTTATTTAAAGGTTGGAACCCCCCCCCCCCTTTTTATATTTGTGAGACAGCTCTTGATGTACAGTTTTCTTTCACCAACCTGGGACCAACCAGATGGATACTTGTCTTTGCTTATTTTCTTGTATTGTTGAACATAATGCATGAAGATAATGCATGTTATTTTGTAATGATTCTGTCAGGGATGAAACAGGAATCTTGCACAAAAAATTGACCTTTGGGACCCAACTTATGAAATGCTCCTACTGAATGCGGTTGAGGTTGCTGAGCACACTGCAGCATCAGAGCCAGAGCCTTTGTGGCAATCCTGGTATAATGGACTCTCATATAATTCACCCTGATGTAACAGATGCATAAAGAAGCAGGTTACACAATTATTGTGCACGATAACACCCACAGTATATGGCTATATAACTGAGAGCTCTTTGGGACCAACACTGTTTTTACACGAGTGTACAGTGCCTAGCACAATGAGGCCCTGATTCATAGTTGGGGTCCCTAGTGGCTACCATAATACAAATATATAAATAAATAATTTAATAAAATAAATAACAATGTGTATTCTAAAATAAAGACTTAAAAGACACACAAAATAAAAATACTGTTAAATGGCCATCAAATATCAGTGATGTAGAATTAATGGAGCACTTTAAAAATCCATATTCTGATTAAACCAAAATATCGTATTTCTGCTTAGAAGCATGTCATTACCTGTCACTATTAAGACATGCACTAACTTTAAAATCAAGAAGAAAATCATTCAAAAATATTAGAAAAAACAATCATATACACATTAACGTATTAATAGCTAAATATGTCGGTCAGTAAAAACGCATGGAAAGGCTGGGCCTACGTTCTTTGAAGGGTAGGTTTATAAGAACAGAATGTGTTGGATGTTGAATGAGTCTATAAACTTGACAGCTTTCTGAAGTATAACAACAAAATGAGCATAGTAACAGAGACACAGATGGGTGTGGTATCTGACTGCCATCTTTTTCACATGAGCTATTGCTCCCATCAAGAAAGAATTACCCTGTATATTTCACTTAGTTTTTGTTATGGGTAGTCTTTGACCCTATCGTGCTCACTTCACATTTTCCCAGTTAAGACAAACACTTTCAATCCACAATTAGTTTTGGAAAACAAGGGCAGCAACGGTTAAAAGTTGGAGACAACCAATGTTGTGGGTTTGACTGTAATAGCCTCAGCAATATGCATCAAAGACAAGCATGCTACTGTGTGCCTTGCCTTTCCTGGCTTTGAAACGTGAAGCCCACAAAATTAAAGAATTTGAGGTCTCAATTAGGCACCAGAAAAGAACTGGATCTTTAATTTGGTGGTACCTAATGAGGCCATGTGGGTCATTGAGCTTCACTCCAAGAAGAATTGCTACAAATGTTTAAGCAAAAGAGAGATACAATCTCACTGCAGCTTCACATTTAATAGAACTTTGTCTAAACTCTTCTGTGCACAACCAATTCTGAGGCTATGGAGGTTTGCATTTGACAACCAAGGGGAAAAACAACAACCAGAAGTTAGCCCTGCCTGACAAGAAATAAATGGCTTCTGATATAAGGAACGGGATTGTCTATACTTCTCATTTGTAAGGGGGTGTTTTAAACATCAGATAACAAAGAATCAGTAAACAGAATCCAAAGATATTAACAAGAGCAGAACATTCTTCTTAGTCCCCCTTTCTTTGTCATGTACAATATTTAGGTAAGGGATCCTTGTCGTTTATGCTACATAATGAGACATCCTTCTTGAGTGTGCACAAATTTGTGCTTCTTGTGTGGTAAACATTACAACAGAGATTCCCCTTCAAAAATGTCTGAAGTGCAAGTTCTTTCTGGTACGGCAAGTAACCATCCATAGCAACCACTGGAATACTTTGCATTGCATTACAGGTTGTTGGTTTTTTTTAATGTCTTATCTGCACCATGTGCCTGGGCCAGTTTCGGTTGATGTGGATCTTCAGTCCATGTATAAAAATTTCAGTTTTACTCATAGATATCTCTATGATGGACGATATGTACAGGGAAAACAAGGATGGATGAAAGAAACGCTTGCCCACTTCCCAGTACTGAATTCAACTGGTAAGAAGAAAGATGAACTGTGGATTTGTTTAGAAGACACAGGCATATAGAAGCTTGAATGGTTGATGAGGTTATTTATTTTTTAATCAACATAGGTGGAAGTAAACATTTATTAACATTTGGTCAAGTGTAACATATCCTGCATTTGTATTTTCATTATTATTAATGGAGGTGTGTGGAGATATACAGAAACCTTGAGACAGTTGTTTTTCTATTGCATACAGGCTAGCAGTCCATTGGAAACTGAGGATGAAAGCATGAAGGTTAGATCTTAGAGGGAGGCAATTCTTCATGCACAGCTTTTGTCAATCCTGATTTTTGTTTTCAAAAATAAAAACATGGAAAACCAAGATCATATGATGGTGGGGAAGGAAGGTGACATCATCAGCCAAGAAAATACCAGAAGTGCCTGAATTCCATCACTCAAGTCCAAACGTGCTAGTTTCTTCAACAGCTGTCAACAGCTTTTCATACAGCATAGAATAAGATGGGTAGGGTGGAAGATCCAAGCGGTTGAAACATGTGTGTGCCCTGCAAATGGAAAAATGCAGTGTGGTAAGTTTCATTTACTTTTAACAAATATATTAATGAGAAAACACTGCTTATTCTGACGGAAGTTCACTCATATCCTCTAAATGGCTAAAAAGCTTTAATTAAATAAAGCCTGAGTGTTAAAATAAAAGCCCCTAAAATCCAAAGAGCCAGAAGATATTTTAAAAATATACATGCATGAATTTGAACTATATGTATATATATATACACACAAACTACGCATTAACAGAAAGTATCTGTATGACAGGCTAGATCCTGCATTAGACCCAGATCCTGCACTGAGCTCCATGTGGGTGAATCCCCTGTGCAAATGTGGGGTTCACTGTGGAATTAAGGCCTCAGACTTCACACAGAGTAATATTCACTGGTGCCACTTTGGCTGTTTTGTGCTGTTTCAGAAATGCAAAGCAGCTATACATCTGGTATAAGAGGCTGGTTAAGCTCTGCACTACAGGACAGTTATAAAACGGTTGGAATGTATTGGTAAATTTGGCTCTTTGAGTGGAGTAATAAGACAGGACTGACAACTGTAGTTTCAGTGGGAAAACAGGAAACACTACAAAACCAACTGCTTTGAGTGCCTGAAAGAAGAAAGTCTCTAGAAAGCAGAATGCTGTTTCTGTAACTCACTTGTTATAAGGATGGGTTTTAAATATGATTATTATTATTATTATTTGTATTACTGTAATGTCTTGGAGCCCTAGTCAGGGATGAGGAGCCCATTGATTATAGTTTATAGGTACCTACTTGAGGTATTAATATTTAATAATGGGCTCTACAGTCTAGCAGAGACAGGTACAACACGAGCCAATGGCTGGAAGTTGAAGCTAGACAAATTCAGACTGGAAATAAGGCATATATTTTCAACAGTGACAGTAATTAACCACTGGAGCAATTTACCGAGTGTTGTGGTGGATTCTCCGTCACTCGCAATTTTAAAATCAAGACTGGATGTTTGTCTAAAAGATCTGCTGTAGGAATTATTTGGGGAAGTTCTATAGCCTGTGCTGTACAGCAGGTCAGAATCTATGTATTGGGCTAGGCATCGTACAAACACAGACAAGATGTCCCTCTCACAAAAAATTTACAATTTAAGCCAGTTGATAAGTTTTTCAACAAAATAGGGGTCACATTTCCCATGAAAAATGTCCCCATTTTCCAACCAACTCTAGTTTTAAACCATGCTTGAGTTTGGGGAAAGATTTCCGTTTGTATTCTGGCTTTGCTAAATCGTTTACTATTTCCTTTTCTTGTAGTAACCCTGGTGATCAAAAATCCTCAAGATTTAAAACACTTTTATGGAAGTAGGAGGAGGCCACTTTTATGGAAGAACAGGAGGCTAATCCTAAATTACTAACAAAAATCGTTCCAGTCAGTTCAGCATAAAAATGCTATTTGCTTTTTAGTTTTGAAACACACTGACCTTTACAAATATCCTCAACAGCCTCAAAATGATGCTAATTAGTAATCCATCATGCTGTGCTTAATCTATCTCTGTAGGGAGTGCACATATATGTCTCCTTTTCCCCCAAAGCCCTGGGCATGGTGATGAGTGTTGTTCATGTGGTATTTCATATCCACATCAGGCCAGATCTTCAGCTACTGTAAAATGGCAGAGCTGCAATGAAGCCAATGGAGCGATGGTGATTGGTGAGAATCTGGCTCCTGGTATTTTTCGAATCTATTGCCTTGTTTTACTTCCAGCTCTGAGATCTCATTCTTTAATGCATGTTATTTCCTATGAGCTGAAGCAGAAGAGCCCTTCCTAAAGTAGACTCCCTCTTATCCTCTGCTGCTCATTTGTTAGGCCAACCAAAAAACCAGGCTGAAGGCAGATTAGTTGGCATGAGACTTGTAGAACTGAAAGGGGAGATTTATCAAGCACCCACGGTGAATCATTAAAAGCTATCAGGAAATTGAAACAGACAGAGGCATAGTATCCGTTGCACTGCAGCATTTCAATTAGGAGAGCTTTTACCAGTTTTTCTGAATAAAAAATTGTAAACTGGTTATTCTCTGAGAGAGTATGCAGTAAAAGCAATTTCCTTTGGAAATGAACTGGGAACATAAAGGAGTTAGAGAAATAAATGAACCTTGATAAAGTCATTATTATAATATATCGCACAAGTTAGTGCATCGTGTGGTGTATGCATTAGAGATGAGTAGTCTTCCACCATTATTTGTGTTCCTCAGCCATACCCACTAAGCCCTATCAATGTGTGTCAACCCTTTTCAGAAGCTAGAAGGTGGTTGAGTTCCCTTGGTCCATTCAGTCACCGGACTCTGCTGAGACTTGTAGCAAAAGTGCTGATTAGTGCTACCTGCAATGGTGTTTACTGTGATATGGACACCTATCCATTAGGAACTGGATTGAGATAATCAAACTCATTTCAATCAAGCCAGTGAGCAAGCTTCTAATGTTAATGACTTTCAGTCACTCTTCATCTGGGCTAGATTCAGAACACAGACCTACTTTTTTTCTTATTACCAGTTCTCTGAAACAAAGCCATTATTAACCTTTTGGGTGTCACACATAAAGAGCATTTGGGGTAGAGAAGAATCTTCTTTGTGTCATTCCTTTACAATTTGAGTGGAGGCAAGGACCTAACATACTGTGTGTCCTCAGAGCCATACAAATGGCTCTTCATTGGACATACAAGCAAACATCGGATTATGGGTTTGTACAGGACAAATGCTTATGTAGAGGAGGACAGCAGGATATAGCAGATCATTACAGGGTCATATAACGGGGGAGGAACTATTGGAGGGAAAAAAGGGAAGGGAACCTCAAAATGTCTGGAGATGTTTGGACGTTTATCCAAACAAAACATTTGTACCCTCTAACCCAAAAGTATCTGTCATACAAAAAGATCCCCAAACAACCAAATAAAAAAGGGAAACTCTCAGGCCAACTACCATGCAGGTACCATACATTGCCAAAGGACAAAATATGGGGTTAAATTCTGTTCTATTAATCCATGCAGTCAGCCCAGTTTTACACCAGTGGAACTAAGAACAAAATTTTTCCCTGTGACCTTCTGCAGTGTTGTAAGTGGGCTAGCTATCATTTCCTGTTCTTTGTTGCAAGGGCCAAAGTTTGGGGACAGGCTTGATGTGCTGGGCTCAGGGTGTCAAGTGTCTACTTATGTAATGCAGAGGCAAGTTCTGATTTTTGGTTTGAGGAGGGGGATAGACAGGAGGAAGATAAGTCTTCCCTGTTCCGTCTCGGTATTGCTGACAAGGCATTAGTTTTGCTTCTTGCAGCTGAAAGTTGAAACCCTTTCCTTTTCCAGCTGAACCAAAAGGCATTCAACTCAGCACTTGGGTTGTTTATATTATATGTTATGTGATTCCTAAGCATATAGGTCAATTAAGAGACCAGGGACATTTTCTGTAATGTCGCAGTCCCTTAACTTTGTGCCCAATCCTGCAAGGGGCTGAGCACCTCCTAAGTTGTGCTGAACAGCCTCTATGGCCACGGATGTCACTGTAATCAGAACATGGCATGAGAGGCTCAGCATTTTGCAGTATTCGGCCCTTTGTGTGTATTGGAGTGGAAATGTTGCACGAGCAAGGGAAGAAACAATAATTACATTTTGCGAATAGGCTTTCTTCTTTCAGTTAAGCCTCTAGCTTGCCCTGTTAGCCTGTTGACATTTATGAGAGCATGTTCAGCAAGTATGAGGACCCAAACTTGAAAGAGCAGAGTATTTACACCTTTATGAAACTGACTTCTACGCTTTTAGAAGAAAACATAAGATAAAGTAATCTAAACTATGACCTACTTATCATGCTCTTGTCTTGAAGGAAGAAAAACTATCAACTAATAACTTAAATTTCTTTCTTCTTTGCAATCTGTAGTTATAACTTCTGGTAGTTTGTGGGGGTCTGAATCTCTAAGTCTCCACTGCTACTTCTCTCCTTTTAAATGTCCTTTCTAAAAGTTACATGTAAGCTTTTAAGCTCTTGGCATTCTTCTTTTGTCACTTCCCTTAATCTTTATAATGCTGACAGCCCAAAGGCAGCGAATGCACACACAGCCCTCTGCTGTCAAACTTATGGCTTTAACCCATCAGCTGTAATAAGGCTTGCTTTCTGACAGAACAGTGCCAGAGAGACAGAAATGGGCCACTTGTTCCTCTCACCTTGCTTTTTTAGGGAGAGGTACTAACCCCCAGCCACAAACCTCAAATCTCTCAGGTCTTCCATACAAATATCTACTTTTGTTCCTCTTTGTTTGTGAAGGGAAACTCTCAGTGGTTCCTCTTGGGAATTTTTTGCTTAAGAAGTGATCTGAGGCTCTAAGGTTATATTTCTGTTGTCTTCAGCAAAAATGGTTTATGCTTCCTTTACAGGAGGACCAGTTTTCCAAGGGTCACACATCTGAATCAGTTTGTGCCTTGGATATTTGACTGTCCTGGTAACATTTTATTGTCAGTATGACATTTTACCAAACATATACATAATGAGAATATAAAGAATAACGATATAGGAACTATACTTTGAATAGGAGAATTATATTATATCCCATAATCATCTCCCTTAGACTGAACTGTAATAGGGCAATTAGGGGAGAGGAAGGGACTCAAGAAGGAAAGAGAGGGGAGGAGGATGAGGAGAAGGCTCAAGGATTAAAAAAATAACAAAACAAGCAAAATGAACACACACACCACTAGGAAAGGGGGAAATGATGAATTTATATCCTGTTATTTGTACACCCAGAACCTTAATTGTTATATGGCAGTTCTGGATATTATGATGATAGGTGCCTAATAAATATCTTAGGACCAAGATCAAATATTTACCGATAATCTGCATATGTTAACTGCAGACAATATGCTGGTATTTATAAATTACTTTGTAGAACTAAAATCACTTTCCAGGAAAAGTCAGCTAATTCTCTATATTGATTGAGAAAGTAAAAGCCTCTTAGGTACAGATTATTTGCAAATCTGAAATTGCTGGGCCAAATCCTGGAGTCCTTATTTGATTTTTACCTAGGCAGAACTCTCCTTCAAGCCAATGAGAGTTTTGCCTGACTGTGAAGGAGAAACAGAGTAAGGATTTCAGAATGTCCCCCAATGGGAGGTATAGGTGTTCAGCACTTCTCAGGATCAAGCTCTTAGCAGAGGGAATTGTCTTCTCAGACAGCTGTAACAGAATGTTTTTCCCTTTCTTTGCACATACTTTTCAGGTGAAGTTGTTTCCTTAGTTTTAGACACAGCTACATGATTTAATATAAGAAGTTTTTTTTTTTTTTTGGTATTCATTAAAGTATGGGGGGGAATTAAGGTCAAGTTCTTGGGAGACTGAGGGAGTTGGCTGAGAGCCAAAAATCTGCATGACATAAGATAAGAGCTTCCCCTGCTTCAACAAGGCTATAGATGGGAAGAAGTTTTCTCAGATCTTCTTCAAGCTATAAACCCAAACAGTAGAATGATCTTTCCCCCATGAGAAACTTACTAAAAACAAGCACTGGGAGTCAATGTATAACTGCTGCATTTCAAAGGGGAGTCTTCCATATTAAACAGGGAGAGTAAACCTGGGGCCTGAAGAACAGAAACCAGCATAAATAACATTAAGTGCCTGGACTCTGTTACCTAGTTTGTGGTATCTCATTTGATTCGCTACAGCAGTCTGGAGGAAAAACAAACCGTAGTTTTACATTGACAGAGTCCTGTAGGAGTTAGACACACTCTGGTTGGATACTGCTGCAGAGTCACATTCTTGTGGTCTGGGAGTAGAGCAATATCTCTGAGCTGTTTTCTGCTTTGGGTGCCTTTATTCTAATGTGTACACATGATACATAGATGTAGATTAGAATAAAATAACCTATGCTTCATTTCCTATGCATAATGGAAATAATCCACTTGTTGGGACTGATATTCCTTATGCCAGTGTTTCACACTAGTGTTACTCTGTTGACTTCAGTGGATTTATTCCTGATTTACACCAGCATAAGTGAGGTTAGAATAAAGCTCCTGGAGTTCAAATCTTCCAAACCACTCTAAAGTCATAACTATTGTTGATAGGTGTATACCTGGAGCTGGAGGTATAATTTCCATCTTGAGAATACATATCCATGCTAGCTCTAATTGAGTACCGCACTAAAAATAGAAGTGTACCCATGACGATGTGAGGGGCTAGGCACCCTGAATACAATCCTGTCCAAGATGTTAGGCTGTGTCTACGCTTAAACTGCTAGACTGGCCCAGCTGCAGTGCTGCAGCTTCGTCGCTGTAGCACGTCTGAGAAGGCACTCACGACAGCAACAGGAGGGGTTTTCCCATCACTGTAGTTAATCCACCTCCCCAACAGGCAGTAACTAGATCAATGGAAGAATTCTTCTGTCAGCCTACACTGGGGGTCAGGTCGGAATACCTAGCTCTCCTGGGAGAGAGCGGGGATTTTTCACATCCCTGAGAGAAGTAGCTACGCTGATGTAAGTTTTCAACATAGATCAGCCTTTGGTATGTACTTGGGTGGATGGCCCCTCCTGCCGCTGCAGTGACATGGCTATTTCCAGAAAGCCCTATCATGAATGCTATGTATCAACAGTGGTACTATTACAAGTATCATTTCACCTCAGAAATTCACACCACGTGTCTTTGCTGGTAGTGCTGCATGTTGTGGCAAGTGTTAGGCATTACTACATCTGTATTCATTGGTAAACAAAACAGGAGCAATTGCACACTGCATCACTAAAGCATAAGGACGATGTGTATGGAAGAGTCACACATCTAAAACAAGAGAAGGAAGAAGAGATCAAAAAGGGAGTCCTGGGTTCTTACAAAATATTTAAAACTTTTCTTGATACTTTGTAAAACATCTGGAAGTGTTCAGACCAGACCTAGCCGTTAAAACCCAGCAACCCCATATCCATTTCTGTGCCAGGCCCAGCTGAAGAAGCCAACTGCTTGGAGGTTTATGCAACCTTTGCAGATTTCTATGGCAGAAGAAACAGTCATAATTCTTCGTGGACTGGGACCTAAGAATTTTGTAGCATTCATGAAAAAACTCAAGCCAAAAGTTAGGTTCTTCTTCGAGTGCTTGCTCATATCCATTCCAGTTAGGTGTGTGCGCGCCGCGTGCACGTTCGTCGGAAGATTTTTACCCTAGCAACACTCGGTGGGTCGGCAGGGCGCCCCCTGGAGTGGCGCCGCTATGTTATGATTTTCTCACATTTCCCAAGCCACATCACCATTCTTCTACCAGGGCCTCAGGCTCATTCTTGCGCCTTACTAAAACTCGTGTAAACCTACCCACGAATCTATCGCGCAGCTCCATGTCCTCGGTCATCCTCTTCGCATTCATGCTCTGGTCCAACAGCCACGGGATACTGCAGCCTTGGACTCAGCATTTGCATTTTGCAGTATCTCACTCCGACCCACCGCCTAGTAAGGCTTGGAATCACCTAACTGGAGATGATATGAGCAAGCACTCAAAGAAGAAAACGACGTTACTCACCTTTGTAACTGTTGTTCTCCATCCAGTCATATGTCGTTGCTCATATCCATTCCACACCCCGCCCTCCTTCCCCGCGTCGAATACGCGGCAAGAAGAA
>NC_133770.1:100250769-100340298 GCF_003597395.2 Chelonoidis abingdonii | reverse complement strand
GAACTGAAGGGCGGCTGGGTCGGCAGGGGTATATATCCGGCACCATAGCGGCGCCACTCCAGGGGGCGCCCTGCCGACCCACCGAGTGTTGCTAGGGTAAAAATCTTCCGACGAACGTGCACGCGGCGCGCACACACCTAACTGGAATGGATATGAGCAACACATCTCGAAAAACAACAGTTACAAAGGTGAGTAACTGTCTTGTCCTAAATCCATATTTGAACACCTAACTGATCTAATCTGATTACTTCTAGGGCACGTAGAAAGGGTTATCTATTTTCCCCATGCATTAGAAAATGGGGGAGGGGATTAAATGCAAATATAGAGGTGGGGAATTGTTTGAGTGGGAGGAGGATCTGTAGTGAGTTACCTTACATTGGTACACTTAGTGTGCATTTTTAAATTATGCCCAAGTGCCTAGAGGATATGGTCAGATGCTCTTTAACCCTCTAAACAAATCCATAATTAGGCATCTAAATAAAAAGTTCAAGTAAATGTGGATTTAGGAGCTTAATTTTCAGTGTCCAGTTTTTGGCATTTTGGCCCTGGTGTTTTATATATTTCTGACTGCTATATGCACTCAACAGCACTTTACAATTATTAAAATATACAGATGATAGTTCATGGTGAACAATCTGGGTTTTTCTCCCATCAGAAAACAGTTGCTTCACTTGTCTGGATCACATTGCTCAGAAAGTTCTAGAGGGTTCTGTAGCTCTGACCTGGAGGGAAGGCTTCTTCGGGGGAGAATGAGACCTTGAGTAATTAGTGGATAAACTTAAGGCAGTTAACTTGAATATCTTAAGGCTAACTAAATCTAGGTCATAAGCAATGCCTAGGGTTAACACAGAAAGTTAAGCAGAGGAGAAAGAGGCAAATTACCTTATTATCCCTTGACAGGTCAGCCTGGCATTTCTTATATACCCTACAAACCCCGCTCATCGTCACATAGAGAAGTCTAATATAGATGGATTTCTACAGAAATGCTGCACAACTTGGAACTTGTACTTTTTGTGATTCTTCGTGTTCACAATCAGGACTGTCCATAACCACTTCTATAGCCCATCTATAGAAGTGGTTATGGACCTCTCAAAAATTTTAAAAAACAAATGGGACTTGCAGAATGCCAGGAAAGTCATTAGACTTGGTCTCTGTCAAACCAAAGTAGGAAGCATGTGATAAAATCAAAGGTTTATCCTTGAAAATGCCTGGTCAGCAGCACCCTCCCAGGCCTGTCTACCCTGTGGATTTGCCCTGATTCCAGCCACCCCTGGCCACCCACCAGAACAGTTGCACTGGACCAAACCCCTAATGCAGATATGGTAAATTGCAGTTGGCAACAGTGCAGCTTACTGCTGCTTGAAATGGGGTTTGCACCAATACAGCTTACATGGTTGTCTGGTCACTAGTGGATGAAACGAGGGCTAATTCCCGGTGCAGATGAATCTAGGGTTAATTCCCCCAGTTTCCCGAAAGGACTGTATGGAGCACCTCAGCTGTTCTTAACTGGAGATGGTCTCTAATGTATGCAGGTCCCAAGCCATTGAGGGCTTTATAAGGCAAGAACAACACTTTTAATATCCTTCTGGAAATGAACAGAAGCCAATGTAGATCTTGAAGCACAGGTGAGAGGTCTTCCCTGAATGAGGAATGTTAAGCAAATAGGGCATTTCCTTAGCTGAAATCTCTTAATGGTGGTAAGATGTAGCCTATATAGAGTGCACTCCAGTAGTACAATCTCATGGAGACAACAGCATGGATAGACATAGTGACATTCACATTCAAGAAAAGAAGTCACAACCTAGATGGAAGACAGTGTGGTCTAGTTGACAGAACACTGATTAGGACTCAGAAGATCCAGGATCTATTCCTGGTCCTGTTATTAGTCTCTTGGGCAAGCCACATCACCTCTCTGTGACTCAGTCTCCCTATCTGTAAAATGAAGATAATGATATTGACCTCCTTTGTGAAGCATTTTGAGATTTACTGACGAAAAGTGCTATATAAGAGCTAGATATTATTGCTATTATTATGGTTGTGCACAAATGGATGCAAATATTCTTGGCCACTGCTGCAGCGGTGAAATCCAACAGGATGTCCAGGCAGTGAATCTATGTCATAAACACCAGACACTTTCCCTAAACCGAGACAATTGCCTTTGCCTTTCTCCCAAAATCTTCCCACAGCCTATATTCATTATTCCAGTCTTGTCTGGCGTGAGCCTCAGCAAGTTCTCAAGCAAGCTTCAATCTGTTAGGAACTGGGTAAATCATTCAGCTGCACCTACTGGACCAATTAGAATGGATATATAAATCTGGGTGGTATCATCACATGGACTACAGCCCATTTCCTCACTCAGCTTCCTAATGGTCCCATACATATTAGTATGCAGGTTCAGTGTGCAGCTGCTGGGTGGTTGGTGGCCTCTGATATACAGGAGCTCAGACTAGATGATCTGGTGGTCCCTTATGGCCTTAAACTCTATGAGTCTATGACATGCTGAATAGTGGGATGACAAAATGGAACAAATGAGATCCAGTGGAGGTGTTCAGATCTGAATCCCTGTGGGACTTGGGCTAGGAAATGGGTATCTCTGGCTGAATCAGAGACACGTTTTGAAATCTCACAAGCTCTGAAATCTCACAAAAAGATTTGGTTTGGATCTGAGGAATTAGCATCCTGACCATTCCCTACTATTTAAAGGACTCTAAATGTGAAGGTCTGGTTTCAACCCATCTCTAAATATAAAGGATACCAAAAGAAATCACCCTTCACTAAGCTGTAGGTTGTAGATTCAGTGATTGTGTCATGATGAAGTGAGACTTGTCCTTTGCTGCTCTTGTATTCACTGTCATTAACTGCCAGAAACACTGAAACAAAGTGTTGTGCTCATCTCCTCCACAACATTTAAAATTTTATTCATAATGCAGACATACCTTGGAAGGGATGTTATTTTCCCCCATTTCTCTATACAGAAGCGCCGCAGACCATTGCTCCCTCGAAGGGCTGCAAATCCCTCATATGGCACACTAGATGTTCCAGTGACAAACTGCAGGAACCGTAGTCTCTGTTCATTGTTAAATCTCTCCACCGCTGCCCAGAACCACCGTATTACAATATGCCCATCATGGTAACCTGAGAGAGAGAGATTAGAAACATACAAGTTAAGTGGGAACTGGATCTGATGATGTACCATTTCAATACATTTCCACAAAAAGAAATGTGAGCTATTAACTTCTCTTGCTACAAAACCTCAGCCAAAGGACTGATCTAATGATTGATGAGCAATGTCTCAGCCCTCTTGTCTTCTCATCTCTGGATAACTTAATACAGCTAACTAATTTGAAACTACAAAATTAAATGTACCTCAAAGCTCACATTTATAATTCACGTATACAGCCCTTTTCCAAAACATTTTGGCAAATACTCTGGTTATCCATGTTAAATATAAATGACTAAAGTTGATATTCTATATGGTTTATGACAGCTTGATGGAAGGCTACATTTCTGATTCCCAAATACAACCAAGACTGGAGAACTGGATAAATTGTTATATGTATAGTAGATAACATTCAATGATGTTTCTTTAAAACAATGTAATAAGAGGGGTAAAGAAATTAAATCAATGGTCCAGATAGTGAAGCTAGCATAGGAAGGTGCGGGCCTAGCTACCTGCATCCTAGGTCTGAATCACTTTAAGGGGCCATACCCTCTTCATGGCCAATACTAGTCCCTTTTGGGGTTGTACTGATCTCCAACATCTGGAGGGGAATGGCTGCTGCAAGCCCTTCCCTGGCAGACTTTCCACCACAGCTCTGGGCTTGAGATCACGCTAGTGAAAGTAGAATGAACCCAAACTCAATCTGGCTCAATAATTATATTTTAATAACCACCTGAGATAACACTCTATGCAGAAGAGTTAAACTTGAAAACCATTATAGGGAACACTCTTTATGGCTAGTAGCTCAGTGCTTAAGTAACAAATAGGTAAGAATAGTTGGTGGTCAGCCAACAGCCGAAATTTGCGTCTTGTGTTTATGGAGGACAGATCAACTCCATTGAGTTTTCTTGTGCGTTGCAGAGCTGAGAGGCCTGGGGGGACAACCCATTTGCCCATTACTCAACAGTTCCTGCACACACTATGCTCTTTCTTCAAAACAAAATAAGTCCAACTAGTCAGGGCAGGGGATTTAGTGCTGGTGTTGAATGAAGGAGTGAAACATTTTGACTTAGGGGCTTTAACTTAGCGCAGCATTTTATTAGAATGTAACTGGGAGTAGAATTTGGCTCTATTGAAATTAATGAGAATTTTGCCATTGTCTCAATGAGGCCAGGATTTTACTCATATTCTTCAATATAAATAAAGTATAGGCTAAATTCTGCAGTCTCTATTCAGTCAAAACTCCCATTAAGTCAAAGGAATTTTGTCTGAGTAAGATATGAGTAGAAACTGCAAGACCTGTTCCAGTATTAACGTGTCTATTGGCCAAATCATGAGGTCCTTATTTAGTTTTCATTGAGTCCTTCTTGAGAGAAACCGTCTGAATCCAGTGGGAGTTTCCATCAGTAAAAACAGAGCAAACACCGAGTACGCATCTCAGGATGTGGCCCGATAATAAAGAAGGTCCTCCTAAGTATGAGTAGATAGTTTACCTCCACGATATTCTGTGTTGTTACGCCAGTCATTGAGGTCTATTTCTGCAGTGCCTGCAATCACCAGCTCTAGCTCTCTGGCATCAAAAATAGAGACGAGCCTGGAGTCTACAACCTGAAACACAAACCATTCTTGAGCCCACTCTGGACTGGAGGTACAGCAGATGCATTGTCTCAGAAAAACCCAGTCATGGCTCTGATGATTAGCTGCCTACTGTGACTAAGAGCGCATGTCAGCAGTTAGATTCCAATTACCGGCTAATAAATCAGTTGCTCTTCTTTGTCAGTTTGCTGAGAATTTTAATGGTAAACAATGCTGATCTATGAGGAGATTTGATCAGAATGGAATAGCAGAAAGAAAAGGAAATAGTTTGTGCAGAGGACTTCTTCCTACCGCATCTCTTCTGAACAGTGATATTAATGGTCAACTGCATATTAGATTTGCAAAATATAGGGTATATTTTTTCTATATTACTTTTAGTCTGTGTCAGAATATGGTTACAAGATAGCAGCCCTAGTACTTCATGCATGATTCAATTGAGGTTTATCTTCTTAATGGTATTAAAAAAATTCCTTGACAAACTGTACAGTACTGAGATGAACACAGAATATAGAGACAAATATACAGCTTTTCTGCCTTTGTCAGTTTTTGCGGCGGTCGAGCTCTTTCATGAATTCTGCCACAGTGAAACCCTTAGAGCCAGATCCTCAGCTGACGTAAATTGACATAGCTCCAATGACTTCAATGGAACAGTGCCCATTAACACAAGCTTGAAATCCAGCATTTTATATATTTGGGCTAGCCACAGTTTATAGTATAGAATGCTAGATGTCAAACCGCCCTGTGATGAGTTCCTTAGGGATATAGTATGTCTCACTATCTCTGGAAAGTTCTTCTCCTCAATCATGTGTTCATTCTGTACTTCCTCACACTCCAACCCCCAACAGAAGAAGAAAATTTGGAACCCATATTTCACTACTGTGTTTTATACAGCTTAGAACAGCCACTAGTGGCTAGGGGTCAGATTTTCAAAAGTACTTAGGTGCCTAATGATGCAGATACATGCCTACAGACATTTTCAAATGCGGCTGGGCAGCTTAGGAACCGAACTTCCATTGGAAACAATGGGAGTCAGGCACCTAAACTGCATATGGCCTTTTGAAAATCCCAAATTGATCTGCATCATTAGAAGCCTGAATACCTTTGAAAATCTACTTTGAGGAGTCTTATAATCAACAATGGCCTCTACTTGATATTGACTGGAAAATGGAACAAACCGAAAAACTGAAATAACCACAGAAGAAAAATCATTTTACAATTCTATATACTGAGCCTGATTCTCCTCTTGTATGCCCTAGTTTTACTCCAATAAATGTGGATTTACAGCAGGATAACTGAGAGAAGAATCAGGCTCACTATGCTTTATAGACTGACATTTTTTCAAAGTTACCAAAGCCAATACTAACAGTTAATATTGTCGTAGCTCATTAGTCAACAAACTCAGCTTCTGGCCAGGACAGCATATGACATACACAAGAAAAATGAAATGTGGTTTGACAGGACATATGCCAGAAATTCTTATTCTATTTGAATGAAAGGAGACTTCTGTGGGGTACAGCTACCTAGGATAATATCTTAGCAATTTTTTTTGTTTCCTTGCTTGTGATCTTCAGTTCGCTGTGCCTCTAACTGGCAGGCATGAGTGGTGGAAAAGGCAAGAGTCCGGGAACTGACTATATTCTGTAGTCTGAGCAGATAGAGGATTGGATCCTGAAAGTCCTTGTATGGTATACAGCAGGGTGCACAAGGCTGGCAAGTAGAAGACTCATGTGGGTGCAAATGAGATCAAGTGCTAGGCATGGTCTGCTGCACGATAGTAATAAGCCTATCCTGAGTTCCCTTTCCCTTACTTGCAAGTGTGCATGGTGAAAAAGTGGCAGTATGTACACTTGTCTGAGGACACAAGGGCCTAAGTGCTGTCCTCATCTTACCAGTGTGGTGCTTAGCTATGTGCAACTTTCTCTGCTTTACTTTTACTATGAGATAGGACTATTGTTGTGACTGGATAGCAGTAATCTCATTAGTGCAGGTCAGGTTTACCTGTGCTTTTTCTTCCATTCATCATGTTTTATTGTGCAGGATCAAGTTCACATTCATCTACCTTCTCCATTAAACACATCAGCTCCTGATGCTACTACCCCTGCCTGCTAAGGTTTTGAGAATTCCATTCATTTCTAAACTTATCTTCCTAGCCACATCACAGTGCACTGATGTGGTATTGACAGTAGGCTACCCCTGCGCTTGTCACATTCAGATCATGAGTGGTGGATGACGTGAGCAACTTTGTTACTTACTTCATAGAAGCCACGGACTAGAGCCTCTGTTTGCTGAACCACTCCCCGTTCCACACGCCACTTTACCATTCTCTCAATGTACTCCTTCTTGTTCTTTTCTGTCACCTGTGTGTTTGAACCCCCAGATTTCAGCTCTCTTTCTGTCACCTATCAAATAGAAATACATATTGGGGTAGCAATGCAGAGATCACCACGTATTTCAAAATTCAAGGCAGGCTTTGCAAAACGGTACGGCGCAAGCAAAATTTCTGCATTCCTATCAGTCCATCGCATCATTACAGCTCACCCTATGTTGGTGTCTCTCCCACTCCCATCAGAAAAATTAAAGTAATTAGCAGGGGAAAAACATGTTCCAAATGGCATATGCAGATAATGATTCAGATTCTTTGATTCACTGACATCACACTTGGTGAAGTGGGACACATCAAGGTGCCACGATTTTCTCTGCTCAGCCCTTCTTTCCAGCACAGGCTACAGCAGCCATAGAATCATGGAAGCATAGAATATCAGGGTTGGAAGGGACCTCAGGAGGCCATCTAGTCCAACTCCCTGCTCAAAGCAGGACCAATCCCCAACTAAATCAGCCTTGAGAATGCTCCAACTTCTTGTTCCAGCTTGCAGTGACCCCCAGAAACCACTGACCAATTGATCATAGTCAAAACATAGCTCACTTTTACTACATGTGTTCATCCTGCCTTTCCCACCAAGAGCTGCAGGAAGGGTGACTTAGGAGTCAGTCATGCCAGCTATATGCCTGCTGCAAACTTCCTAACCAGGGCAAAGGGAACAGGCCAGGACAGAGAATCCACCCCAGTATTGAGCAAGTCAGACTGTCTCACAGAAGAAATGCAATTAGTTGGTTAACTGTTGGTTCAAAAACTTACCTGTTTCAGTTCAAAAGTTTTACTCTCATGTGACATGCTCCCTTAGGCAACAATTGTTACTGTGAGTAAAGCTAAGTGGAAGTGTATATCAATGGCTATAGAATTTCATAGCATCTTAAGGATTAATTTTAGTTGGTTTGATTGCTGAAGTTTGAGGCAGACAAGAAGTGATTAGAAGGGATTAGCTTTAGGAACCTATGCAGTGAGCATATGATCTTTGGAAGATGTTGCAAAAAATTATCTACTTTGTAATTAAACTAATTTCAAATTCACTCTAATAGATTACAGAAATTAAGAACAATTAAGGGTTTATTTGCATGAACATTTAGTCTGTGGCAAACTGGGGTATGAGTCTACCCTGCTGCAGACAAACTGTCCATGTGGACCTTGCTGCCACGCATTTACACTTCATTAATGCACTCTGATCCAGTCCCATTCAGGCATGTGGCAATTCTCCAAAAAGGGCCATATTTTTGGAGGTTAATGTACGCAATCCAGGGGCGGCTCCAGGCCCCAGCACGCCAAGCGCGTGCTTGGGGCGGCATGCCACGGGGGGCACTTTGCCAGTCACCGGGAGGGTGACAGGCAGGGTGCCTTTGGCAGCATGCCTGCAGAGGGTCCGCTGGTCCTGCGGCTCTGGTCGACCTCCCGCAGGCGTGCCTGCTGAGGGTCCGCTGGTCCTGCGACTCCACCGAAGCTGCGGGACCAGTGTACCCTCCACAGGCACGTCTGCAGGAGGTCGACCGGAGCTGCGGGACTGGTGAGTGGCAGAGCGCCCCCCGCAGCATGACGCCATGCTTGGGGTGGCGAAATGTCTAGAGCCGCCCCTGACCCAACCTACACTCCCCCCACATCTCAGATCCTTTCAAAGCTTATTTTATGTTCTTTTAGATGAAGTATGATAAGCAGCTGTCAAGTGGTGCCATATGACTGTAGGTGAGGTGAAACAATGGTACCCAAAATGAGAAAGTGTCATTTTTTGCACAGTTCCAGAAACACTGCAAAAAGACTACAACTACAGTTTTTACTCTTTAAGTTAATTTCAACATCTTAATGTGGTTATTGGTCAAACACCAATGTATGTCCAAGTGATAATGTATTAAAACGTTTGTATTTGTTTTGCATGGGCAAGTATTTTTTTTTTTAACAGAAATAATGAAGCTGTGGCAACAATGTCATACATCAATATATTGCAATATACTAACATGAAATGTTTTCACATCACATATTCTTAATTGTCAGAGCGTGTCACAAGTGATTATAATAGTTTTCTATATTTTCAAATGAAATTTGCTGACCAGATGAGTTTCTTACTGAAGGTTGTGCACCAGTAGCAGTAGATTGCGTGCCCATAGTTTGTACTGCATAGTGAGTAGATCTAAATGTCTGTGAATTCCTAATGTAATGCTTCTCCATTTGTACATACAATATAGTACATACAATGTAGTCTGCATATATAGGCAATTCAGCTGTAAATGTCTAAGTATGCAGTACTAGTCTTTCAAATATTCTAGAAATTAGCTTTTTAATTCAGTGACATGCATAGGTCAGTATTAGTATTAGAGATGGCAATATACAGCTTCATATTGGGCTTCAATCAAAGTGCTCTAAAATGGTAATTTTGATACTAACATACAGATCTAATTTAGCATAAGTCTGTATATGTGTACAAAATGAAAAATGGTGATAGTGGTGGTGGAATGCTAACAATATAATAAATTTACCACTACAGAGAAATTACAGTATATGAAGACATTGAGCATTGAGCCCTTAATGTTTACATCAAAGAGAAAAAGACTCTTCATAAACTTTGAAAAATGTGTTATTTGTCAGGAAAATCAAAAGAATACAAAACTGTCAAAGCAATCAGTGCTGGACAGAATTCTGTGATGCTGGCAGCAGAAGTCAGGAGAGATGAACTGTATTGGTGGCTACTGGATAAGTTTTCTAGTTTAGATGATATGCCACCAACACTCTGTCACAGGGGTTGCTTTCAGAAATACACAAGCAAGCTGAATGTTGCACACGTCAGAGTTTTACTGAACCCAGGGAAGAAAACAGATTCTGACTCTGATCAGAAAACATCGTGTTCATCTGCTTCTATAGCCAGCAGCGCAAGCATGCCCTTCAGTGATTGTTTGCTTGTGAAAACCACACAAGAAAGACAAGAAACTTAATAAAATAGGAACATTTGAGAGCAACCAATCTAAGGTAGATAGCACATCAAAGACAAGATGATGACATATTGCACTGAATATCTGTAGAAGCCTTGATTGCTTTTATCACTCAACATGCCTTTCTTCCTCTTTGAGTAAAAAGAATCTTAAAGCAAAACCATCTAGTTGCACTGCAACAATACAGTCACATTATGAAATTGCACTTTATCAGCTGATAGAAAAGATAGACAATTATATTATGTACAACAAGAAGGCTCTTCTGGCCAAGCTGCTACAAAGATGTAAACCCCTACTTCCCTCAGATGTAGAAACTGAAAGCCAGTCTAGTAGCAAATTATAGGCAAGATTAGAAAAACATTATGGTTCTCCAATTTCATTCTATAAACAGCATAGAAAATGCATATCTACCATTGTTCCAGGCAGCACAATAACATTAGCTGATGCTATCCAAGCTGCTAGTCATCTGAAGCAGGAACTTAACTCATCCAAATGTTTTATGGCTGTTCTTTTGGCGAATGAGCCTGATTAATAGCTTTCAAATGAGCAAGTGATTTTGTATAATGCTGCTTCAATCCTTTGGTCTGAAATAGCCAAAATGATAGCCTCAGTATGTTATTCAAAGTCAGGTGTTTGTAGTTTATAAAGGACAGCTACTTTTGTGTCCCATTTGGTGCAGGAGTTTGTCTTTTGGTCGGTAGATAATTCAGCCAGCGGTGTCGTCCTCGAGAAGACATTCAAAAGGTGTCTCTCAGTTACAGAGTGCATAGCATTTAAGTGTTCCAGAATGATCACACCTCTGCACACAGGTCTTGCTGCATGGCTAAACCCATGAGTTTGGGTCTCACAATTGACCTGACATACTGTACCTTCATGAATTCTGCAATTATGATGAGCTGAGGCAGTTCATCACTAGTGTTGCAAAAACTGAAGTAGAAAGACTCCAGAGGGGTATGTTAATTTCAAATGGAATTACACCCCTTCAGGCTGGTAGAAATCTCATCCATGAAGGAGACAATAATATAGACATCAGCACAGAGAGCATTGATGGAAAGGTACCTTCTTTTTAATGCTACAGTGATATTTGAAGAACAGTTTGCAGATAGTTCAGCAATATCACTGACCATGGGAAAAAAAAGTCACTTATTCTACCCAGGTAATCAGAGACTCTTATGCCATGTGCAGTATTTGAAAAACCAAGAATACATCCAGAACCAACTCATGATAAAAAAAACACTGAATATAACGAACAATGTCTGAGATCTCTCCTGGAGTCTCTTAAGACTACTACTTCATAACGTTCTACCAATACCAAATTGCATTGATATTGTTCACACTCATGTGATTCCATTTTGGTCTAGTTTCAAGCACAAGCTTGCAACAAAGAAAGAGCATCTACACAGAAATTGCATATGTACCTATTGTGGATGAAGAACAAATGGAGAGATTTGTGACAGGTGCACTTGATTCTGATGGGACACATAGCTTCTTCAGCCTAGTCAAGAACTCAGTCATCAAAACATTTGCAGACATGGCCAAGAAGATCAAATTTAAATTTGACAATTGAGGGACAATCACAGCAGCGATCAATCCAGCAATTGTTTTCCACAGAGTCCTGCTCTTAGCAAGATGGAGATGATGTTTCAATGGCAACTGTTCTTTGTCACCGAAGAGGACAGGTGCCTGTGTTCTTGCATGCTGATGGAACAGTGAGAACAACAGACAAAGCTGAATTAGGGCATGAGTTGGAAGTTCAAGCTGAAAGAATCCATCAGCTAAGAGAATGCAACTAGGGATATGTCTACACAGCAAAGAAAAACCCACGGCTGGCTCATCCACACTGTCCTAGAGCCTGGACTCCAGTCCAAGCCTGAAGTCTACACAGCAATGAAACAACCCTGCAGCCTGAGCCCTATGAGCTGACTTAGTTGGCACAGACCAGCAGTGGGTTTTTCTTTGCTGTGCAGACACATGCAAAAAAACCACTGTGTACATCAAAGATGCCAACACTGTGATACAAATGATGGCTGGAGATAAATTCCATACATTCATTGTATTGGCTGCTGAGTACTTGAGGCAGGTCCTAAAAGGATTTGAGAAAGCTAATTCTGTAATCAGAGTCTTTGACATATGACAACAGTAACTCTTTGAAAACTGCAGAAAGACAGCACTGGACATGGTCTAAGGTTGGACGCAAAAAATACTAGGTGATTGGTGGACACCCTTTGCCGCCATGAAAAAAGTTTCTAAATGTGGCATCCAACAGCAGTCACTTGTAAAATTCTTCTGTGAATATATGGTTCAAAATGCACCTTCTTGTTGGAGGCTTTTACAATGGGGAAGTAGCAAAGTCCATCACCAGTGGGGTGTTGAAGTCCAAGACTTGTACAGTACTCAAGAAAAAGAGGATGCAATGATGCCTCTGCATGCTGTATGTGTTAATATGGCTTTTGGGCCTTCTGGTGTCAAAGTAACCATAGTAATTAGGTCACTTGACACAGAAGGTTTGGTTCTTGTGGTTCACTACTTTTCAAAAACAGAACACATATATAGCATGTAGATTGAAAGAGGCACCATTATCAGCACAACTGAGAAGTGTCGCTTCATACCTGTGCATGCAA
Source organism: Chelonoidis abingdonii (assembly GCF_003597395.2). Taxonomy (NCBI): domain Eukaryota; kingdom Metazoa; phylum Chordata; order Testudines; family Testudinidae; genus Chelonoidis; species Chelonoidis abingdonii. The sequence goes on along the minus strand of NC_133770.1, from coordinate 100,327,611 downwards.
TTTGTGACGCACTCACTCCTGACTTCTGCAACATACTTCCTGATGTGTCATCCCTATTTAGTACTGGAAAAAAAAAATCTGTCTTTGATGCTGTCAAAACAAATGCTCCAGAGGTCTTGCCAAATTGGGAGAGAGTGACAGACAAGCTGCAATTTCTGCAGCAAGGAAATTGTTAGCAGCGATGTATGACCAGCATAAGAAAGAAAAGGACACCTATAGAAATCTGAATAGCTTGCACCTCAATCTAGCCATCAAAAAGGACAAGTCACTGGGCAAACTCCCACCAGGTGAGGACAGTTTTGAAGAGCATGTCTAAAGAGCATATTGGCAAACAAAGATTTGGATGTCTTTGCACATAGGTGAACAAGATATTGGATCACCACTGCAACATGGATGGAAAAATGTGGATGATGAACTACTTCCTGTATTCTTCAAGGGCCCAGTGGCTTCTAAGCTTCTACAAGACTTTATTTGTGCCTGTACCAGTAGGGGCCCACTGCACAATCAACTGTGTCTATACTCAGAACAATCTTCCCTGCACAAAACTGTACACATGCCAAAGCAATGGAGACCACACACTCTCAATAGAGATCATAATGGTGAACAAGATGAATATGAAGTTGACTAGAAATGTCACCAGCTCTATTACAGTTCAATTATACTTGTTCAAATTCATTATTCAGTTTTGTTTCACCCTTTAGATAGTTGTCGTGATGCTTTGAGGTCACAAAGAAATCCAATTTTATGTTTTGCAATAATACATAGAGTCATTAATCTAACAGAAACTAATGCAAATATTTCAAAGTTTTAATTGTGGAATGTATTATTGTTTATCCTGTTTCTATGGTAATGGCACCACTTGTTAGTGTCACATCATACGTTATCTTAAAGTAGACAGAATAAGCTTTCCAATGATGTATTATGTGCACGTGAATAGAGAAGGTACATTAAACCAACAAATCATGATGTCGTCTACTCACCTGATTTCAAATAGGACTACATGAAAATACATTAACAAACTGTTAATGTACATCAGCAGGGTTCACATAGACAGTCTGCGGAAGGCTAGTGCAAGTAGATTCACACCTCAGCTTGCCACAAACCATATGTTTGAGTAGACAAGCCCTAAAAAAAATGATTTAGAAAGTGATGGAACCTCCTTATGCCCTTTTCAGTTTTCTGCTGCCATAGCAGTGATGTCTACTATAGATAATGAATGGGCTGCATACATGATTTATATGTTTATTAGTCCAAGAGACTGCATACAAAGCATATATAATATGATCTTCATTATTCTGCCCATTGACAGGGACTTAGAGTAGCATCATGAATTATGGAAACACTTGATGATTCATCCAAGCTCAAGCTTTAATGAGAAGCAATAAGAGCAAGTAAGGGTAACCAGGGTAAAGTTAGACATAATGGGCTAGATTCTCAGCTGATGTACATGGACTCCAATGGAGCTGCACTCATTTACACCAGCTGAGACTTCGCCCCAGGGCTCAATTTCATCCCTGACGATAGTGCATAGTTGTGATAGATTCATGAAAGCCCCTGTTCAGCAAAGCAGTTATGTACATCTAGCTTTAAGCAAGTACTTGAGCCCCATTGTCCCAAATCTCTTGCAGGATTTCCCAAAACATGCAGCCTTCCTGATGATTGATTTCTTCAGCTTCTTATTATTTCTATATAGTATACTCCTGTTAATCCGAATCCTCATTATCTGATCCTCTGCATTATCTGATTCTCTTCCTTGTCCCCCATGTATCTAAGCTGATGAGCAGAGACCCCTAGGCTTAATTGCAGCAAGGAGGACAAGCCCCTGGACACAGAGAGGCCACCCTGCTGCTGAATGTGCAGAAAACCCTTGGGAGTGAGTGAACAGAGCTGTGACAGCAGAGCTGCAGAGGGACTTGTGTGCTGCCACAGGGACAGTGACACACAATCCCTGCAGGTGCAAGGCGCAAGAAAGACTGCAATCTTGGTGGGGTAGAGCTGAGTCCCAGGCTGCACACAAATGTCCCTTTTAGATTTTGTTTGCCCTATCCATCCTTTGAGATGCAGCTCCCAAATATTAATAGAGCTACCACTGTCATTTACACTTTGGTAAAGTATTCACCAACTCTTTAAATGATCCAACAACTCTTCAAAGTTTGGACTTATCTGTGAGTAATACATAATTCCAGGTTTCATTCTTCCATTTCCTAAGCAATAACGTCAATGAGAGTCTTCTCATGGATTTATCATGTAACATTTATATTGAGGTAGCACCTAGAGGCCAACCTGATTGGGGCCTCAGTGTGCTTGGTGCTGTACAAACATTCCTAAAATGACAGTCCCTGCCCCCAAATCCTTAAAATCTAAAAGGAGATTAGGGCCAGATTCTGATGCTCTTATTCAAAATGAAAGTCACCTTATTCCACCAGTAATCCCAGCGAAGTCAATGGGTCTGCTTGTGAAGTAAAGTACTAGTCAACTGAGTAATGGTATCAGAATCTGGCCCTAAGCTGTTCATCTGTTTTAGTACTATCAGATATCTTGATCTTTGCTTTTAAAAACCATCTCATTTGTAGCATGCAACAAAATTCCACTTAATGATGTTCATCTTCTCTTTGCAAAGAGCGTAATTCTAGGTACCGAGCCACACCAGTTGTGCTCTCAGATGACTGAGCACAACTCCCATTGATATTTTCACTTACCTTCATTGTCTACTACTATAAATATACATGTAACTCATCTGTCTGTACAGTGTATCTGCATAACTTTGTTTGTCTGTCTACATCTTTATGCATTAGTTTTAAATTGCCATTTCTGCCAGAAGAACCACTGCATCATCATTTGCATGTCATGCAAAATTTTGCTCAAAGCCAAGAAAACAGTTGAGGGTTGGGCTGTGTAGAACAATCCTATCTCTTCTGAAGAGGCCCCAATCCTTGTAATTCCTTATCTCGTCCCCTGGATTCCGTTTTTGACTCTTGTCCTTCCTCGCTCCCCCTCTTTCCCTTGTCATTAGTCTCTACCCTCTAGTTCCTTTCCACAGAGTTCAACCTCAACCTTGAAAATACCCTTCTGCAGGCTCTTCTGCTTCCAAGATCCTTATTGCTGACCCTACTGTTTACTCCTGCTGCCAGACTTTCTCTGCTCCAACTCTATTCTTGATCTCCTCCAGCCTGGCTTATGCCCTTGCTACTTCCCTGGAAAGTCACAGGGAAAATATTTTACTTTGATCTCTCTGCTGCCTTTGAGACTACCAGTCAAACCCTCATCCTGAACTTTCTCCTTTCGCTCAGCTTTGACACTTCTTTAGCCTTCAGCATCTCCTTTGGTGGCTCTTAATCCTGCCCCTAACTCCTCACTGGTTTCTCTTGGGGCTCTGTCCTCTCTTGCTTTTTTCTAGGCAACTTCATTCATGCTCACAGTGTTACCTACTGTCTCCATGCTGATGACTGCCAAATCTGCCTCTCTTTCTTCATCTTTCCCTTTTTGTACAGTCTACCATCTCCAACTGTTCTTCCTACATCTCCTCTTTGATGTTGTAATAGCCTCCTACTCAGATTTGAACCTTAGCGTTCATAAACTGAGAAGCTAACATGAAACCTCCAAGCTTAAATTACCAGCTTGGATCTGATCTCGCTGCCACCAATCAGGATTCAGGGCTCCTGATCGCCCCCGGGTCGCCCCAACCCTATCCCTGGGGGACCCCCAAGACCCAGAACCCCTGGGTCTCCCTATCTCATCCCCAGCTTCCCCCCTCCCTGGGTTAGCCTGAGCGATGCCGTACTAAACTCCTTGACTGCAAACCATCGAGGGCAATTTACCTCCCCCTGAGGCTATGCATTCAAACCTGGTCAAGCTAAGACAAAGAGATTTTCTCCCTCCCTTCGGACCGTAACTTTAACCAGAGAAACCAAAAACCTCAACCAGGTTTTAAAAAGAAAACTTTATATAAAAAGAGAGAAATTACATAGAATATCAACTCTGCATTCAAGAATCAATACAGGGCTATTGCTTATAAGGAATTAGGAATAAACAGTCTGATTCAAAAAATAGCCAATTTAAACCAGTCCAGCAAAGTACACACATGTAAATACAACTACAATATAAACCTATTGCTTTTCCTTTTGTACTTACAACTTGGTAACAGCAGGGTAGAAAGAAGCTTGGAGATAGAAAGAAAAGTTGTTCTCTCATAGCCGAAAGAAACCAAAAAGACACAGACTAAAGCGAAACCCCTCTAGAGGTTCCCTCCCTTGCTTTTAAAAATCCGGTTTCCTGATTGGTCCTCTGGTCAGGTGTTTGGTTCCCTTTGCAGGTAAAAGAAACATTAACCCTTAGCTATCTATTTATGACAGATGTCCCACCACTATCTCATTGGGCCAAATTCAATTGGGTCATATGTGGCGGTGTAAAATACACAGATTATGCTCTCATTTACAAAAGTGTAAATGTAAAGTAACTCCACTGAAATCAATAGCGCTATTCTGAATTTATATTGGTGTAACTCAAAGCTAAATTTGGCCTCATGCCTAAGTTGGTTAAACAAACACACACACAAAAACAAAACAAACAATCAGGTATAAGTGGCAGAAGCGTAATTACTGGGGGTGCATAACTAAGGGTAATTTATATGCCCAGTGCGCAGAAGGAGGTGAGGATAGGAGGAATAGCAACTAATAGGAAAGTGCAAGGCAAAGTAGTGATGAGGGTTGCCATACCATACATAGTTGTTCCCCCCGTCCTTTCAGTCACAACAACATGTAAATTACATCCTTTGCCCACATTCACCGAATAACAAATCTGTCTGAATTACATCCTAGAAAGCGGCACTGTATTCCACTTTAGAGAATTCCATCTGCTCATCAGTGTGTGGCTGACGAGGCCTGTAGGGAAGCCAGGGCTGGTATTGTACACGGTAGACTCCAAGAATAACTGTGTGCATTGAAATAGATTGCTTATAAGAAACAAAAGGCAAGAGATGAAAATGGCCTTGAAAAGGTTAAAGGAATTTACTATGAATCTGTTCAAATAGAATGATGTTCGTTGTGTTTGACTATGTCAGTTCCAAATCTGTTTTTCAAATTCTGTGATGGTTTGTCACATAGCCATACTCACCTGTCCAAACACCTCCTCATTCACTGTGAAAGTGAGATCCAGGATATCAGTGATGTTGTTATCCTTCATCCACTGCAAGCTCTGATGAAACTCCTCATCCAGGTACTCCAAGTCACTTAAATCACATGGCCTAATTGTATAGCAAGACAGAGAAACCATGAGGAAGATATAACCTTATATGTACCAGGATGATGGTTTACTGCTCAGAACATGTACAGTGTTTTCTTATGACAAAGCTCTGACAAAAGCTGATGCCCTTTTGACTTTATACATACACCTTTTGTTAAAACACCAAACACGTGGACTGCAGAACATTAAATATCAGTAAAAGGGAATGACGTGCATTTTAAAAGCGACATCACTGCAAATTCAGATTAATCCTCACAGACTTTAAGGTCAGAAGGGACCATCATGATAATCTAGTCTGACTTCCTTCATATTGCAGCCACAGAACCTCCTCCACTAATAGACCCCTAACCTCTGGCTGAGTTACTGAAGTGCTCAAATCATGATTTAACCAACCATTTCAGCTAAACATTCCTCTGAGTCTGAGTCTGTCGATATATATCAGTTCATTCAGCTGAATCTTGGTATATTTTGTGTGTCTTTTCTTATTGCATAAAATTGATTAAAGAGCAATAGACAAGCCATTAAAATATCAAAACATTTCAATGAGCATTAAAAGTAATACATTACTGGGCATCTCCTGGTTGTCATTGTGTATGACAGCTCAGCAAAACCCACAAGAAACCTGTAATGCTTTTAACATATTAACAGTTGGGGAGGGAGGATAGCTCAGTAGTTTGTACATTAGCCTCCTAAACCCTAGGGTTGTGAGTTCAGTCCTTGAGGGGGCCATTTAAGGCAAAAATCTGTCTGGGGACTGGTCCTGCCCTGACCAAGGGCTTGGACTGGATGACCTCCTGAGGTCCCTTCCAACCTTATATTGTATGATTAAACATAATTAACAAATGCTTACACTGAAAAAATTCCAAATAATGGAGCTTGGGCAATTATAGTTTTTCCAGTGACATGCAAGATAACTCATTTTGTTTAGAGAAAAGAATTGTTTCTCTGTGGACTGTCCAATTAAACAAGCTTTTCAGTGACCCATACCCCATTTAAATGGTTCGGACCACATTTTCCTAATATTAAAATTTAGGAATGTGGACCAACATTTTCAAAAGTGGGTGCTTAACGCCAATGCTTTTTAGCCCTTTAATCAACCCTGTTAATATTAAAGAAGGGCACAGTCTGGGGTGGGGGGAAGGAAATGATTAAATCTCCCTCCCATCAGCCCAAAAAAAAACAGTGGAAGAACTTGAAAACTAAGGTCCCAGTCCTGCAATGAGCTCCACAAGGGTTTGTTTCTGCAGAGATCATGGCAGGGTCAAGGCCCAAGTCTCTGTTGATTGCATTCATATACTTACAGCCTCAGCAGTGCTTTATAGAATGGCCTTGTGAAGAAAGCGTCGAGAAGGTACTGATGAATGAGAGCAAGGCCAAGGATACGACCACTGAACTTGAACCTAGGACACAAATAACACACAGTAAATGATGTGTAACTCAGAACATACCAGTGTAGGAGCTTATATATATATATATGTGTCAAATGTCTTGTACTGAATTTGGCCTCCTTAACATGTTCATCTGCCCACTGTGATGGGGTGCCTGCCCCAAACTGGGCTTTAAGAGGTTAATAAAGCCCTACGGAGGCTGCACAGGAGGCAACCAATCGGAGAAGGGCTGAAGGGAACAGCCAATCAGGGCCAAGCAGGCCCATATGAAAAGGGAGCCGCAGGGCTGAGAGCCCAGGGAGGAAGGACTGTGTTTCTGGAGGGCTGAGAGAACTGCCAGCACCCTGGACAGAGAGGTGCAGCGAGCAGGGTCTAGGGGAGTGAGAGATAGCTCCTAGCTGGCTGCTGGGGTTTGCAGGCTGAGAGCCTGAGGCAAGGGCAAAGAGGATGCTGGGGCCATGAGGAAGTAGGCAGACAATTTGCTGCAGTTGCTACTAAAGGAAGTGGCTGAACAGCAGACTGCAGGTCCCCCAAAGGGGAGAGCACAGCGTGTGTGGCATGGCCAGAGGGCTGCATTGCTAAAGAGGACGCCCCGGTCCTTGGAGAGATGTGGGTCCTAGAGCAGGAGTGATGGTGGCAAGGCACCACCTGAAGAGGGTGCACTAATATGGGGAGCTAATCTCCAAGACAGCCAGCAGGAGGCGCCACAGTGATGAACCCTGTCATACCACTCATCATAACAGATTAAGGTCCCCCGCACAGAAAGCAAACTTTTATTGAGAAACAGTTGTGGTTTTAGCTCCTATGGTTGCAGTGAAAACTTTCCAAACATGAACTGAGTGTCACTGATGCAAAACTATCACAGAGCTGTCTTCCTGAGTCGGCAGACAGACTGAAACAGCAGCTTTAAGAGATGTTAACAGTCCCATTCATCTTAGTAAAGTGTGAACTTTTAGACATAACAATGGCACTTTAACAGCCAGATTTCCAAATAATTCTTGTGCACAATTACTGCAATTCTGCGCACAGATCAGGCAAGTACATGTGCAAATGGCAAACAACAAAAATAGCAGCGGTCCTAAAAGTGCCCTGAATCCCTTTGTCCCACTGAGATGCTGAATGCAATATTAACTTCATGAACTAAATGTTAAGTTATTATATAAGGCAGACATTCTTCCCTTGATCTTTGAATAAGCCTCCCACTGTTATCAGTTGAAGATCTGCCGTGACTCAGCATGATAACCCTCTAGCGTAGATGCAGCCAACAGAAGTTCTGTTGGTGTAAGCAACACTACTTCCCTCAAGGACATTAGCAAGAGACGCATTCTTCCACTGACATAACTGCGTCTGCACTGGGGGTTTGGTTGGGATAGCTATGTCGATTAGGAGTGATTTTTTCCCCACACCCCTGACCACGTAGCTAAACCAATATAACTTTTAAGTGTAGACCAAGACTCATATTATGATTTGAGCCCCTGAGACAGTCTATATCCCAGTTTTCTACAAATTGTTCAGGATTCCCATATCTAGTTTAAACAGATGCAATAATGTGGCAGCGATACATAGTTCTTTCAGCCAACTAGATTATAAATAAAATGAAATCGTATTTCACAATAAATGGAAATGACACTGCTGCTGTGGTAAAACACACATGCCCGTATGAAAAAGTAATACTATTTTTAGTGTATGTTAAATAGTTCGCTTTTTAATCTGGGAACTCCTCTGTACTGTGAAAATGCTGGTGGTCTTAGATGGACCAGAGGCCAGAGACAAACATGAGTGTGTATATCATGCTGAAGTCCACTGGGCATTATGGTTAGAATGGCCTGGGAGACAGGAAACCTGAGTTTTACTAATTGATTTGCTGTGTGACCTTGGCTAAATCATTTCCCTTCTTTATGCCACTTTCCTTGCTGTAAAATGGGGATCATAAAGTTTATCTACCTTTGTAAAGTACTCTTAAGACCCTCAAGTCATTTTACATTACCAGACAATAAATGGTAGTAAAAATGTTTGTTCACCACTAACCTGGGTCCGACTTTAATCAGTGACCTAGATGTGAAAGACTGTAATTTTAACAATTATCCCTGAAAACTGGTAATGACGTTCATGCATGTCAGAACAATCTGGTTATAAAAATCTGAATTACTTCGTGTATATGTCTTGTGTTATGGTGTTTGATGATAATCTGCTGCATCTCTACTCTTTAATAGGTAACCTCCCACTTATTCCAGCTTTAGAACCTTGCTTTTGGAGGTAAAAATGTATGACTGATTTCACAATGGGAAATTTTTATTTTAAAAAAGAAGCTGCTTATCAGTCCAAAAGAAAAAAATAAAACTTAAATGTGAACACTCTAAGCATAAGGTGCTTTGAATTGATTGACATACTAGTAAAATTGTACAGAACCAAAAAAAAAAAACATATCAAAAGCAAGAAACCGTTCCTTCCACTCCAGGGAAAAGCACACCGATCCCTTTTGCACACAAATGATACGTATGCCTTGCTGTAATAAAAGCAGCAATGAATATCTGTTCAGTCAACTCTCATGGGATAGAACAAGTGCTTAGTCTGTCAAATGGGGCACAGAATGACAGTGGTCCCAGTTAGCATTTACATCTCCACAGGAGCCGCCTGTGTGTCCCTGCTGCCAAAAGTAGGCACATATGGTATATAGCTAACTATTAACAGAAGTGTGATTATATGACCCTTACAGCTGTTTCCATACCAGCAACAAAAGGCAGCTGTTGGGAATGTTTAGAACCCGTTTCACTTCACTTGTGGTCCAGTGCAATGTTTCCAGCAAAAAGCAATTAAAGAGGGGAGCTGACACAATGAAAGCACAGTGGACAACTAAAGGTGGAAAAAATGCCTGAAGTGTTGACTGTAATCCGTCAGACTGAGAGTCAGGTCCATTTGTCCTAAATGATGCAACTGGTTTTTTACTTTCTCCATCATAATTTTTGAAAGTGAAAGGTCAAAATACAATAAGCATAGAGTACTCCATTGCCAGTAGGCTCACTCTATACCCTCTCAGGTGAGCATAGAGGAGGATGATTTTTTGGTGGAAACTCTTTGGAATCATGTGAAACTGAAGGTAAATGTCTAGGGAAGTACTACCTAGTTTGAGACTCTGATTCTGCTAAGAAACTGTTGGAACATGGTGCTGGCTCCAGTCTGAAGGATTTAGGGTATGATATAATTAGGTGAGATATCCCCTTCAGAGAAAACAAGGCTTATTTACAGAATAAACAGTGTTGAGGTAAAGCTGACTGGAGGGCAAAGTACCTTCCTTAAGCTGACATGTTTATTTTACTGAGCAAGTGTAAATTGCTTATTAGAGGTAAGGATTTGTTTTAGCAAGAGAGGCAGGTTGGGAGAGTGGTGTGGTTATGTGAGGACCCAATTCTACCCTGTTTCTTTCAACACCCGTTCTCCCTCCTCCTGCAAGACAATGATTGAATCTGAGTAACATACTTATAGCAGAGAAGGGAAATGGGGGAGGAAAGAGGGAGGGTAGTTAATCAACAGGAAATGGTGGGAGGAGGGAGAGAATTAATGAGTAGGAGAGCTGCTCTGGTTTAATTGGCTATTGACACCCTCCGTCCACTCAAAAAGGACATTGTGTGCAACTGCCTTCTCGCTTCTAATAATGCTACTCTTTGACCAGTTTGCAGGAGTTTCCTACAAATTCCTACACCTTCTGATAATTTCACAGTTGTGCTTAAATTAGAGCTGATTGTAACACGGCTCATGCTGTATTCCAGTGATCTTATCCTTTTATACTGCTGCTGAAGAACCTGTTTTCATCCCTAAAGCAAATTTCTTGTGTGTCAAACACTGTTCGACTGTTAATTTGAACAGATTAATTTTAGGCTTCATCTAAAAGAACTTGAATGAAGAGGGCTGCACTCAAGCCTTCTTGAGGGGCCTTCTGTAGTGAAGTTTAGACAACTGTACTGTGAGAAAAGGATACTCAGCAGACATAGCCAGCTACATAGGTATCATTTTCACAGCAATAGGGCAAAGATATCTGGGGCAAATGGAATGCTGGAAATAAAGAGATACAGTAGTGTTGCAACTCCTGCGATTTTATCATGAGTCTTGCAATATTTAGTGTTTTACCTGAAGCCCCAACTCCTGGAGACAAGTGGTTAGATGAAAAATCTCAGCTTTCATTTGTTTTTTAAAAAGTTGCTAGCATCAAGGATGTGGAGAAACGTGACCCAGCTGCATCCAAATGGCTCATGTAGCAGAAAAGAAATGAAAATAACTGAAGAAGTATTATATTTACAGAAATCTCATGATTTATAAACCAATCTTGTGATTTTTGAGGCCTGACTAATGAGTTTTTGAACCTTGCGGATTGGCAATACTGTGCAGAGGGACCACAGAAGGAGGGCCTGAAGGGGAAAAAAGGACAGTTTCAAACTGTTCCTTCCCCACAAAATGCCAAGCTGTCCTTTGAGCAGTGGTTTGGAAGCCACCAGCCACTTTCTACTGGAAAAACTAAATTGGGACTGGCCCAACATTCCTTATTTAAGTTTTAAACTAGAAATTAGATCAAAAAGTCTGTTCCATAAAAGTTCTTATACCAACCCCATCACCACAGATTCTAACCACCCCCAAGTTGTGTATTAAGCAACATGACTGGCACTTGTCATATGTTGTTCTTTTCTCTCTTATCTCCTTCCCAGGGGGAGAATCATAAGTGCAGTGGAGTGTTTTGTTCAGTAATTATTTTTTAAATATGTACACTCTGTTATGTGTTTATAGGGTAGCAAAGTGGTAGGGCAACCGGGTTTCTGGGAAGTAGGAGTAGATACAAGGAGATCAAATATATCAAGGAGCTTATTTTTTTTTTTTTTAAAGAGGGAAATTTGTTAGGAAAAAGTTAAGAAGTGTAGGGGAAAAGGCACTTGCCATCCTTTGACTTTGCAAGGACCTATTTTTAGAGCAGAAGGATGCATTACATAAATAGACCCACAATTATTTTTAAAGTTTTTTTTTAAAGTACAAGAAATATAAAATCAGTGAGCCATATACTCTCATTCCTAAGACATAGCAAGGTGTGGATTAGTCAGTGATTGTTGCATTTCATGTAGGGTGACCATGTTTCCTAAAGGGAAAATGGGATACCATATGGGGCTAGTCCTCCCCTCCAACCGCGTGGGGCTAGCCCGAGCCAGTTGGCAAGAGAAAGCAGGACAAATGCTCACCTTTGTCCAAAAAATTCGGGACAGTCAGGACAGGGCTTAAAAAAGGGACCGTCCTGGTCAAAACAGGACATATGGTCACACTAATTTCATGGGTGTTTTACAGTGCACTAGATGCACACACCAATAGGCTCTAATGCACATGCTGTTGTTGGTTATTGCAGTAATTATATCTTGTGGTCGTATTTTTGAATACAATAGTAAGTGGGCAGCAAATCAAATCAGTTAGCAAATCTGATCATCTTTATAAAACTCTGACAGTTGATCAAACTCACAACCTCTGAGCCTGCATTATAGTTTAGTCTGGTACACATATTTAACTTCAATTTGTGGTGACAGAACTACTGTATAATCATCAGAAATCTCTGTTGGCAGGAAGGTTATACATACATAGCATGGTTAATTTTGTTTTATATTCATTTGTTAAATTCCTTGTTTCTTCTAATTCTGCAATTTAGCAGTAACCCCCGCCCCCATTTCCTGGTACGGTATCCCTGAGGGTGTCCTGGTACACTAAAACCATCCAGATATTTGCTATTGTGTTGTGTGCCCCAGCACTTGAGGCAAACACTGTAGGCATTCCAAACACTATGCCCTTTTGGCTCTAGGCCTTGGTGGGTTCTAAACATTCATGCACACATCTCAATAAAGGAGTAGCCTTTACAAGGGCCAGAAGAAAAAGAAAAGGGTGCAAATACCATAGGTACAAAGTATTGGTTGTGGAAAGACAGGAAAAATTCATTCCTAAATAAGCCCTCAGGGGGAATTCTAACAAGGGGAATGCCAAGGCTATCACTGGCCCTCAGTCCTCCTTCAAGTCCACCCCTCTTTCTGAGGGTGAGGTCTTACAGTCTTAGTTTGGTAGGTGTAGGCTTGGCTTTCTCTCTGATATTTGGGGTATCACTTGGTGATCACACTGACTGTGGGCCCCTCCCCATAGTCTCCCTGACACCTAGGCACATTGGAGTACTACATGTTCCACTTGCTAATTTTTCTGGTCCCTATACCTCCTCCTTAGGTATGCTATGAACGATTTTTTGTCTTCCTGATTATCCAGAGGTTAAGCCAATGAGGGGGCATATAGTAATAAGCCTCACACCAATAGGTTTGTGTGACCCAATTTCTTATAACCATTGATTTATTGTACATTCTGCACAGTATAGCCCAGAACTGTAAGGCACATCATTTCATGTTTTCTCACAAACTCAAAACACATTCCAGGTTTACTAAGGTTTATTAAGCTTTTGAGGGAGCCTGTGTACTCCTACACTGATTAACTGCTTCATGTCAAAACCATGGATAAGTCAGTCAGCTAAATTTCACTTCTAGTTCTTGGGTTAATTCAAACCTAAAACTTAGAAACACAAGAGGTGCAGAAACGGAAGGAATGGTTCACCCAAGTTCCTAGAACCGGGAACTGCTGAACATGACACAGGAATTTATCCCTGCAAGTTCTGCCCAATTATACTGGAGTCTATGCACATAAATACTAGCTCTATCAGGATGATGTATACCATAAAGATACAATGTGTTTTGTTCAAGCTCTAAAGATGACAGCGAGTATTTCATGAGTCCCGCTTTTTTAATATTCTCTCTTCCTATTATCCTGTGAAAAATCTATGAAACTTAGTTGTATTTTATACGCAAAGTTGTAACATTCCTTTAAAACAGTGGTTCTCAAAGCCGGTCCGCCGCTTGTTCAGGCAAAGCCCCTGGCGGGCCAGGCCAGTTTGTTTACCTGCCGCGTCTGCAGGTTCGGCCGATCATGGCTCCCAGCGGCTGCAGGTTGCCGCTCCAGGCCAATGGGGGCTGCGGGAAGTGAACTGCGGAGCGGCAGGTAAACAAACCAGATGGCGAAGGTGAGTTAATATCTTTTATTGGACCAACTTCTGTTGGTGAGACAAGCTTTTGAGCCACACACAGCTCTTCGTCAGGTCTGGGAAAGGTACACAGAGTCACAGCTGTGATGCTGTGAGTACTTTCCCCAGACCTGAAGAAGAGCTTTGTGTGGCTCAAAAGCTTGTCTCTCTCACCAACAGAAGTTGGCCCAATAAAAGACATTATCTCACTCACCTTTTCTATCTAATATCTTGGGACCGACATGGTTACAACTACATTTCATACTGAAATTAAACAAGACACATTTTGGTGATAAAAATAAGGACTTTCAGAGAGAAAAATACTTTGGTGCAAATATACCTCTACTAAGCTTAACCCTTCAAATCTTATGCAGGTTAAACTCCACGTTAACATTCAGGATTGCAGGAGTGGGCCATCTGCTGTCTTGGATAATTTTAGGGGAACCCCTCCTCACAGATGCTTGGAACCTGATTTTTCTTAAGTACTGAGCAACCTCAGCTCTCACAGGTCACATTTCTAGAAGTCAGACCCACAACTTTCAGTTTTTTACCAAAGCAGACTGGAACCATACTCATAGCATTAAAGGCTAGTGGAACACTGGTACACCCTCAGTGTTTGATTTACTTTACTTTTCTCGTGTTTATCTGCCAATTCAATGCACTGTTTTCTGTTTTTTCTTTACATACCAGCAATCCAATACTAAAGAGAAATCTTACGCGAAAAAGCTGTTTTTCCTGCACAATGGACATGTGAAATGAGTACCCACTACATTTTCAACAGATCACATGAACACGAAGTTAGTGTCCAAACTTATGCTGTTCCTGGGGCTTAGCTTATGCAAAAACAATGAAAGAATGCTTCCTCCTTCAGCTTAGTTGTCCCTACTGTGTCCCTCAAGAACTGCCTCTGTCCTAGCACCTTGGTACCATCTCTCAGAAGATCTGATCCCTTACATCCTGGATGAGTTAGTAAGCTGAATCTGCCACAATGAGTCAGCAGAGTTTCAGGGGCTTTATGGAGGATTCTAATGCCTGCAGTAAGATAGGCTGCAAGAAGAGTCCTGTCAAAAAGGAAGCAAAATCACATCTTCATAAGGAAAACTGTTTCAAATTCAGTCTTTTAAAGAAAAAAAGCAGTTTAATGAAGGAGGGGGCATGGCAAGATACTTTAATGATGACAATGCAGTCCCCAATGTGGATGCTGTTGTTTGGGGTGATGGTATAGTAGGATGACTTGGCGGATGCACTAGTCCAGTACATTTCCCAGGAAGCCACTGACAGAGCTTCTATAAAACCTTCACCACAAATTACAGCTACCCTCCCATGATGGAACTCTGAGACCGAAGGCAGCCACCTACCATCTGACTAGAGCTAGGCAACACTTTTCTGGTGAATAGTAAATCCACTGAAAAGCACATTTTGGGGGTCAGAAACATTCACAAATTCAGATCAAATTTGGTGAATAATTTCAGATTAAAATTTTTTTGGACGTGACATTTTTTGAATCAACGTTCCATTTTGAAAATGTCAATTTGAATCAAATATTCTACATGTTTTGTTTGACCTGAACAAATGTTGCAGGTTTTTTTTCAGTTCAGCCACCAAAAAAAGCAACTATTTGTTCAGCTCTACGCCCGAGGTTCCTCAGAAATCAGGCCCTTTTTTGGACTCAGTTGCACTGGGTGAAAATTGCACGCCTCTGGGCTAGCAGCAGGGAATCAAGGACACCTAGTACAATTCCTGCTGATAACCACAGGAAAGATACAGATCAAGTCGCAATTGACTCTCTGAATAACTAAAAGTTTCTGAGCTAATTTAGGTATATTTGACATTTTTATTTTCTTGCTTCCTATAACAGAGTATGCAGTTGCCTAAATCAACCCAGGCATATGATATACACCATTTTGAACTTACTCATTATGACATATGGATTTTTTTTGTTTATCTCCTCCCTTCCTCCTCATTTTTGAAGCCAACAAAGGAGCGTTTTTGTTCAGAGCATTCTCAACATAAACTTTTGAGAACACTGGGGGGGTTGGAAATCTGTAAACTGTTGAAATTTTATAACCCAAATGATTTATGTTTGTTTTTTGTTGCTTCAGCATGTGTTGAAACAGACCAGTCAAAGTCACTCAGAAAAATCTTTAGATTCATTCGTTTACTAGGCAAGAAGACTGTAAAAACACAAGCCAATGACTGCACATTTTCCTTCGATTGCTATTGAGTCACTGACATATATATCTAACCCTGAAGCCACAATAACTGACACAACCAATGACATGTTTGTTCTGGATTGCCTGGGGTGTCAAGGAGTGACAGTAAGGCCCCCTGTTTAACAGAAGCAGGTAAGCACTATTATACTTTTATTTAGGAGTATTTTACTATACAAGGACCATAAACTGCTTTCTCTTGTCCCACTGTAAATTCAGAATAACTTCACCAATGTAAATGTATAAAACTTAAGTTTGATGACAAGTATGTACTTGTCCAGAAGATATCCTGTTTTATGAAAGTATGGATGGATAGTTTTTCCAATGCTAAAAACATAAGCAAAATAAAATCCACATGTCAACACAGAATCATGCATACTCAAAGTATTATGGACTTCAGAATTCTAAATGACCAGGCTCAGATACACTACTAATGATACAGCATGACTTTGCGACAGTATTTTTTGCCTGATTCTGCAAATCTCTGACCATCGTCAATTTCCACTGACATCACTGATCAACTCTCAGCACCTTGAAAGACTGGGTCCCTTGGTTACTATTATGAACCTTAAACATTACGACTCCAGTATTTCATCATGTATTTTTCTTGATACATTTGCCAATATCAATTTCTGGTTTGGTCTTTCTGGCCTCTTCTGCATTAAATACAAGCACATGAGTCTCTTTCAGCCTAAATAAATTGAACTACTGTATGCTGGAAATTTATTTCTCCACTTTTCCTTTATTAAGCTCAGTCTTTTATTCACACAAGGTGAAATTTACACCCCCTCTCCCTACACAAAGCCCAAATAAAATGTGCAGAACAATAAGAGAATCAAAAGGATGGACTACACCCCCACAACTTACAGGTCAGCTCCAATATTCCAGATCCTGGACTGGAGTGGGAGAGAGGGGGTGGAGAGCCATTCTTCTGCATCCACCCTCCATTGGTTTTGGCCACTGGATGTAAGCACAGATGCAGTGCCCATCTCAATACTTCCTTCTATTCCAGTATACATGGAGTTAGCATGCAATCCTCCATCTTGCTGCTCTGCCCACTGCAATGCACTGTAGGGGATTTGATGAACTCTTTTGTCAATGGGTGAATTTCACCTACAATGTTGAAAAAACGTTGTCTTGCCCTTAAGTCAAAAAGCCATCATCATATTTTGGTGAAATTATCCCTCTCTCTGCCCATTATATATGTAATATTAGACAATGTAGTTTGGGAGCCAGGGGTTAGGACAGCCACATCTCACCTTTCAGCGTCTAGCAATATCACCAATTCATGTCCGCCAAACAATTTAGAAAATTCTTCTAGTAAAAGAGGGAATCAAAATCAATATAAATATGAAGCAGAAACTTCAAAATATCTCTGAAGCTGTCAGAAAGGCTCAGTAAGAAGAACATTTTTTTCCTTCTTTGCTTTATAATTCACCTTTAATCCTTCTGTGTATATCAATTCCTCCTGACTCTTAATATATAATTAACAAACTGTTCCAGCAGTACTATGTGTAATTCAGTCATACCTCAACCTTAAAAGGAAAATCAAAGTTTATTTAAATATATTAGGACACAGGAGAGATCGTAATATGGAAGCAACAAGGCACTTCAGTAACACAGACGTCTCAGATAGTGGAACTGTCCTATAAGATGACTGTGGCTGCATATTTATTTTAATAGTATATGACTCTTGTCTAGTAGATTTACAATAATGCTTTAAAACTTATCATTAATTAATGATTAAAATGTATATGGTAATGTAACAAAATACTCTGGTTTTCTATAGTGTCTTTCATCTGAGAATTTCAAAGCACTTTAAAACATTAATCAACTTGAAATCCATTTGATATATGCTAGCTATTGATATCCCTATTTTGTAGCTGGAAACTGAGGCAGAGTGAGGTTACAGTCTAAATTTTCAAAAGTGATAAGTGGTTTTGGGTGTCCTACTTGAGATATTTTAAAGGGGCCCAATTTTCTGAGGGTGGGGACTCTTCAAGCTGTTTCCAACTGGTCACCCAGAATCATTCCTCACTTTGGAAAACATAGACCCACAAGACTTGTCCAAGTTAGTCAGTGACACGGCCAGAATAGAATCCATCTGACTCCCTGCCACAAACCCTCTTAGGCCCTTTTTTTTATATACTTTGTATCTTAAGACAATTTCTCACATGCTTGTCAAACATTGTAATAAAAACCCAAACCCTCTCACCTCCCTGGGCTGGGAGTGGGGTTGGGGGAGGTGGGGTGTGGGGGGAAGGAGGGTGGAGAGTGTTGAGGTTGTTAGTTCTTATTGGATTTATAAAATTGTGTCCTCTGGCCGGTAGGATACTAGTGGCAATGAATTTGCGGGTCTCAGCCTAATCCTTTGTTAGTCCATGTAACAAAGCTCCAAGCAAACAGAAACAACACAGCTTGGCAATATCTGATCAGGAGAAATCCAGGGCTGGAATAGTAGAGTTGTGGCAAGTTAAGGCAAATGTGAACTGGTTGTGTGGGGAAACTTGCTCAGAGCCTGACTCTCAGCGCTCATACAAATGGATACATCCATGGACAAATTCAAAAAAGGAAAGAAAGGGACACTGAACCAGATTTTCAGCTGGTGTAAATTGGCCTATTTTCATCGAAGCCAATGCAGCTAGGTGAATTTACAGCTGCTCAAGGCTTAGACCTCTGTGTTTAAAACCATAACCACTTCTATGTGGTCTATCTTAAATCTCTGCACAAACAGAGGTTGTTTATAGCACTGAGGTTCTCTAAAATGCTCCCACTACATAAGTGTCTTCAGCCTTGCAGAAGGTGAACACCCACCAACACCAACACCTAGTGGTCAGGTGGGGATTGGCTGGTTGTCTGACCACTGAAAACACAATACTGCCCTTCAGTGCTCCCACTCTAAGGGTTTCCAGTCCTCCCCTTTAACACAGCAGGGACTTTGGGGTCTGGGCCCTGGAATAGTGGACGTATTTTCCAGTTGGGATCTCACCCATGGTGAAGGCTCCTATTGTCATACAGTCCTCTCGGAGTGGGTAGGCGAGCCTGGGCTCATACTTTCCATTGGGCTCTGGTCCAAGACCCAATGGTGGGGCAGCTTCACTCTGTACATTGGGGTGCTAACCAGCCACCTCCCCCCCAGACTACTTCCTATCCCAGTCTCCTTTAGCTTCACTGAGTAAATCACAGAATCTTCAGTCAAGTCTTTGACCTGCACACTCAGTCAACTGCCTAGTTCAGGTCTGCATTGTCACGTCTCAGGCAATGAGCACCTGGGCAATACTTTCCGCTCAGAGTATCCATCTGCTCCCTTCCACTGCCTGCCTGCCCCGGAGCTATGCCCAAAGCTGTTCCTTAACCCATTGCCCTCAAGTCTGGGGTTTGCATACCCCATCACAAGGCTTTATTTAACAAAAAAAGCATGGAACTGTCTGAGAGATCAGCTCAGTCTTAGGATATTTCTAGCACATTCTAAGTATTTATAAAGTAGCCATGGCATCGCAGTACCAGTATCCAGGTACACAAGTGATCTAGTAATTGTGAAGTCCACAAATGCCTAATCGTCTCAATAAAAATGCTGTCATTAACCCTTTCTGAAAACAAAGATGTTTTAAATTAGCATAATCCTCTGGGTCTCCTGATGACATTTTATGTCTGATCTTTGTCTGTCCATATAAATTTTATGGCTCTCTGGGAAGAGATGGGGTAATCTTTTGTTCCTTTTTTTTACAAACCGCCAGTGAACCAAAATCTTAAAGCATACGGATTATGGAGATGGGTGGGATAAAAGATCAACTAAGATCTTGGCTACATTTGTAGCAGAATGTAATGTATGTGTTGCTACATGCCATATTGAAAAGCAGACTGTGTCCACACTGTGATGTGTAGCTACATGGGGCAGTGATAGGTTTTGGCAGAGGTCAGACAGCAGGGAAAGTCACTGCAGTGGGGAGCTGCTTGAGTCTTTCCCTGCTGCCTCCCCTCTGCCAGAGTCTTTCCCTACTGCCAGAGCTTTTCACTGAAGCAGTGGGAAGGCAGCATGACATTACACTGCTTAAAATAGCAGTGTAGACAGGGGAGGCATTGCTTGGGTGTACATGTAGGGTACATACCCTAAGATTCTGGTATGTCAGTACTCTACATGCCTAAGTGCTGCTTCACCATCTACACTGCTATTTATATCCGGGCTAGCTGGACAGTGTCTGTACTCTACACATTGCCATATATGTAGACATACTTTAAATGATCTAGGGACAGAAGCCCTATATATTTAACAGTAAAATGTTCAAGTCAAGTTGACCCTGCTGCTGAAAGCTGGGTGCAATAAATGTATTTATTACAGTATTTTAGACCTGCTGGAGTTTTCTCAGGAAAGTGATATGAGGTAGTTTTATTGAAGTCAATAGTGTTACACTGGGGTGAGACTGCTGTAAGAGAAAAATCAGGCCCAGTCTCGAGGATTTTCCTTGTTACTACAGTTAAGGGTGTATTAAACATTTGTAAACAGACAGACACAGAAGGAGAAACAGGATTTCCATCTGACCATGTTTTGCAAACATCCTCACTGTCTGATTCAGATGCAGCTGAAACGATAAGGGTATCCTTGTTATGACTCTCAGACTGAGTTCTGACAGCAGAGGTGGGGAGTAAATGTCCACTATTAAAATTAAGGAAATGATAAATTGTTCCATGCCAATAAGTAGAACTTCAATTATATTATGCCTGAATTATAGCTACATTAGCAGTCTGGTTTGGGTAATCACCTGAGCAGTGAAGAAGCACTGACATGCCATTGTTTGGGTCTGGCGAAATGCATTATGTCCATCTGCATAGATCCTATTACAGAACTACAGTCTAGTTCTGCAACACTGCCTCATAATGACCAGAACCTTCATCCTTAAAAAGTCCCACTGATTTCATGAGACTACGCAGACAGTAAGCAAAATCCCACCTGAATAAGAGTGGCAGAATCAGGCCCATAGGGAACACAATGAGAGGCACTGACTATTTTATACCATTATGTCTAGCAATGATTCCAAGGTGTGTTTATAGGTGTGTATTTGTGTGCATGCACGTGTCTTGATATTTCCCACATTATAAACCAGTTGCTTGCTGAAGGCACACTGAATCTTCTTCAAGCCTTTCAAGCAGAGTTGAGATGTTTTCTACTTCCATGAGATACACAAAATTGAACAGGAAAAGAAAATAAGCAGAAATTTCCATCTGTGAAGAGTCATCTTGAGGTGGGGCAATAGAGAGAAAGTTCCCTTCCTCCACTTTTCACCACATGGAAAGCAAACCTAATAATCTTTGGCGCTTAAGTTAAACTTCCAAATTTACAATGTTTGAGTGGGTTAGAAATAAGACAAATAAGTGTTCCCATCCCTAGGACAGAGGAAGTTTTGATCCTAACACAACGGTTGTGTTTTTGCAGTGCCTTCCCAGTGATGGTTCAGATGACTATTGCTAAATATCAGTGTCTTGTGACTCTTTGCACTCTTTTAACCTTTGATCCAGTCCATATGGGCTTCATCATCTAGAATGTCACAAGCACAAGAAAGCCAGGAAAACCACCAGAACAAAAGCATCTCCGTATACTCATGAATAAATGACTGACCATGGACCCCAATGAGTTAGTCCTACTGCAAAACTGAAAGCCACTTCAAAATTCATTCCAAGGAATGTCAACAGGGAAGCAAGTAAGAAGCTGCTGTCACAGGCTATTGGGAGCCTTTTATTAATATGCTAAGTATTCAGAATTATGATAGAGAACTATAGGATTTACTGAATATTATATCCAACTTTGTTGCAGGTCAGTAGAGAACTTTTTAACATTCCCAACTGTCCTTTCTCCCAGCATGCACTGGGTCTGATAGAAAACCTGGGATGGATTGTTCACGGGCTCTCTCTACCTCAATTGTCCCACAGACCTGGTCAAGAACACAGAGGGGATCTTTCAGGGTCATTGCCTACAATCATTTTCTTTCTATCAAAAGAAAGACAAGGGGAATCCAGTGGACATAGTGTACTTAGATTTCCAGAAAGCCTTTGACAAGGTCCCTCACCAAAGGCTCTTACATAAATTAAGTTGTTCCATGAGATAAGAGGGAAGTCCTTTAATGGATTGAGAACTGGTTAAAGAGAGGGAACAAAGGGTAGGAATTAATGGTAAATTCTCAGAATGAAGAAGGAATAGTGGTGTTCCCCAAGGGTCAGTCCTAGGACCAATCCTATTCACTTATTCATAAATGATCTGGAGAAAGGGGTAAAAAACTGAGGTGGCAAAGTTTGCAGATGATAAATAACAACTCAAGATAGTTAAGACCAAAACAAACTGTGAAGAACTTCAAAAAGATCTCACAAAAAACTAAGTGATTGGACAACAAAATGCAAATGAAATTTAATGTGGATAAATGGAAAGTAATGCACATTGGAAAAAATAACCCAACTATACATAATAATATAATGGGGGCTAATTTAGCTACAACAAATCAAGAAAAAGATCTTGAGTCATCGTGGATAGTTCTCTGAAGATGTCCACGCAGTGTGGCAAAGGCAGTCAAACAGCAAACAGGATGTTTAGGAATCATTAAAAAGGGGAAGAGAATAAGAAGGAGAATATATTATTGCACTTATATAAATCAGTGGTATGCTGATATCTTGAATACGTGTACAGATGTGGTCTCCTCATCTCAAAAAAGATTCTAGCACTAGAAAGGTCAGAGAAGAGCACTAAATGATTTAGTTTAGAACGGGTCCCATATGAGGGGACTATTAAAGACTAGGACTTTTCAGCTTGAGAAAAGAGGAGATAGGGGGAAAATATGATAGAGGTCTATAAAATCATGAGAGATGTGAGAAAGTAGATAACAGGAAAAGTTATTACTTATTCCCATAATACAAGAACTAGGGATCACAAATGAAATTAATAGGCAGCAGATTTAAGGACAAATAAAAGGAAGTTCTTCTTCACACAGCGCACAGTCAACTTGTGGAACTCCTTACCTGAGGAGGTTGTGAAGGCTAGAACTATAACAGTGTTTAAAAGAGAATTGGATACATTCATGGAGGTTAAGTCCATTAATGATTATTAGCCAGGATGGGGTAAGGAATGGTGTCCCTAGCCTCTGTTTGTCAGAGTATGGAGATGGACAGCAGGAGAGAGATCACTTGATCATTACCTGTTAAGTTCACTCCCTCTGGGGCACCTGGCATTGGCCATTGTCGGTAGACAGGATACTGGGCTAGATGGACCTTTGGTCTGACCCAGTATGGCTGTTCTTACGGTCACATGCCACTGGACTTGGTTAATTTATTTGGGGAAAGAGGGACTTCTTCAGCAAGTGTCTCATGTTATTTTCAGCAGACAGGGAAAGCCTTCACCTTCTGAAGCCTGTACAAGCGCAGCTGTTATATATTGCCTAAATACCATCATGACTGGTTGCTTTATAAATATTCAGACAGGTAGCTAGACAGGCTGACTAGATAAGATATAATGACTTACTACTGCATGGATAAAGAAGAATCAATATGGTTATGGATCCAAGGTATAATCTACTACATACAGCCAACATTTTCCCATTACACTTCTTTACTTTAGAGACAGATTTAATTAGATTCCTTTCAGATATCTTTTCTTTCCATTACTGTAATTTCTAAACATAAGTATGCGTGATATCTCTCAGTTTTGTGCATACAACATTTACATGAGACCTGGAAAAAAGTCTTATTCAGTGGAAGCTTGTAGGAAAAATGTTAAATCTCAGTTTCTCCATAAATGAGAAATATTTTCCAGTCTATGTCTCAATTTTCACTTGGCATACACATGACTACTCTGTTCTTTCATGTGCTCACTCTGGATTTGGAATGTTGTTTGCAAAAGGAACAAGGCATGAAATAAGTCATTACTGGGGGGAAAACTAAAATTTTTTGGCTAGGAGAGAAAATATGGATTTCTCAATTCCCCCAGTCTGGATAACAGTTAATATTTTCTTATGTATGTTTTATCCCAAACTCATCAGCATTCATACTGCAAGAGAAAATTCCAACAGCTGTTGCTAAAGATGCCTTATGCACTATGTCCCTCTTGATGGGACTTGCAATACTTCCTAAAAGAAAAAGGAGCCCAAGGACAGATTCCATGTGAATGATAAGCTGTTTGCATTACTGAAAGTCTGCCATAAATAAGGTACAAGGCTCAAGGAAACCCCAAACCTGAAACAATCTGTGATTGTGTAATTTTTGTGACTGACCTCAAACTTTAAAGTTTAAAATCCAGCGAGTTAAATCTGAGGCTCTCAAACCACTTTACATATATCAGTATGTTAGGTATCTCACAACAAATCTGGGAGCAAGAGGAATATTATTGTCCCTGGTGCTAAGATACTATGGTAAGGGGGGAGGGCATAAGAAACCCTAAGATAGATAAATTTGAATAAGAAGAGTTTTACCATTGATTTCAATGGGAATCGAATTAGGACAATGCTGAGAGCTTTAAAAAAAGTCCCACTCCTCACACACAAACAACCACAGGCAGGTTTATAACCTATCCTCAGATATATGAGTCTATATACCCTTAATGGATTAATTCCATTCTTTGGACTTTAAAATGCTGGGTCCAAATTCTGCCTCTGATGGATGCATAGAACTACCAGTATTGTCAGCTAGCGTTGCATGTGTATGTCTGAGGTAAAATATTGTCTTTATATTAATAGCAATCTATTAATCAGTATGCATAGCAAGAGAAAATGTATCTATATACTAAAAGCCAGCTGTGAAACTGATCAGGCTGATTATGAGATTTTGGCCTAAGCTAATTATATCCATAAAGGTTCAAGCGCTGTTACTCAACAGCCATCCTATTGCATATTTTTTCCTTGGCTCTTGCAAACCTCCCATATTTTGGTTTACAACTCCTTTCGCTACTCACAAGGCCCTCCCTTTGCACGATTGACTCATCCTTCTGGCCAACGATGGCTGAACATGTCTGTCTCTGTATTATATATCTTCTATACACAAAGAGCAACCAAGTACTTTCAGTCTACATTAACTCCATTTTATATTAAGAGGACAACAAAGTGAGAGAGAAGAAAAGTAGGAGAGAGCACAGTGTGTGTCTTCTGTCCAACAGGCTGTACTGTATCACACTTGAGGACAAAATGGCTGCTAAACTCTTCTCACAGGAAGAATTTTTAGAAGTTGGAAAGGTGCAGTACATAGAAAACAAAATGCATCCATTTCATAGCTACAGCCACTGAACTCTGGAGCTCATCAACCATGCTTAAAAAAGCAGATGGAAGGCTTTGTGTTTCTGCCATCAGAAACTAGGCCAGCCATAGGAAGCATTGCAGTATCTGAATTGAACACTCATTGAGAATGATGGTGGGAAGGCATTCTGATATATGTATTACAGATCACAAGTCATCGATCCCATGGTACTCAACTTCATGAGAGTGGTGATGTACCAAACATTTATTTCAGACACCACTACTGCATCCCAGGCATATATATATTACCCATCCACTGCAACCACATACCAGATCCCAAATGGAACAATTTACTGGTATGAGACTTCCTACTACCTGCCCTAAGCTAATGGGATGGAGGAAGTGTTTACAAGAACAGAAGGACATATGGAACTCACAACTTGAATGAGGCATATATTATGCTCTACTAAAAAAAACTCCTTCTGATGTGAGTTACTGAGATTCCCTCAATAAAGAAAAACATCAATAGGAATAATTGATATGTCAATGTTTTGCTAACTTGATGAAATCCCAACAAGTGCTTCTGTTCAAAGGGAACAAATAAAGCTCGGAATCAGCTGCCCTCAGTTCAGTGCACTACATCGGAAATTATCAAAAGGAAAACAACTCCCAAAAGATAGAGAGATGCAGAGGCAGACAGTAAACTGAGAAGATCAGAATCCTATCCATAGGCACACAGTAAAAACAAATGTGAATCAGCAAACTGATTCTCAACATATACACTGAAGGTGAGGAAAGCCCATTCTTACTGGTTCCATCAGACAAAAACTGATCTATTTCAGAGGCTATAGCATTATTTAGGGCTAAAGTGTGCTGTTCAGGCACAGCCTGCAGTAGGGGGCAATGTGGGATATTTCATCCCAGCAGAAGCACCTGAAGGTGTGCCACAGGCAGGAACAGTGCTGCCTGGAGCACAGAGACAGCACAAATATTACTCTTTGACGGGGAGCAATATGGGGCTTCAATGTCCGGACACAAAGCCAGGTGGCTAGCTGGCAATGGGTGGGCAGAGCCACAGTCATGCCACTCCCAGCCCTCTCTGGGCTTGCTGAGTTCTTGCATTCAAGTGACTTGGAGAACAGCAATTGTACCTGGCCTCTGCACAGGAGTGCAAGGATAGCAGGATAAAAGAAAGCTCCTTGAATCTTCTTACTCTACTAAATCTTGCGCACTCACACACGGGCACAAACAATGCCTTAGTGTCAGAGCATGCAGTGATAAGATAGTGCATTTCAGTAAGAGGCCTGTTAACTCCTCCTCTTTCAGACCCTATTATTTTATCTACACACAGATATTCCCTCTTTCTTGCTTTCTTCTCTTGCCCCATTTCTAAAGAATCTCACTCCCCCTCAACAATAGTAGGAATGGGATTTATATGGAACCTGATGTAAACTGACAGCATTTGTAACACATGTGCCCTTTATCATGTGGATCCAACTGGACTGTTTCATTCTGCTTAACACTTATACAGCAGTCCTTACCATTCAAGGTGGTTTTCCACAAACGCAGACATGGGGCTGATCTGTACAGTGTAAGTGTCATTGGCTGAATACTCAAACAGGCCATAGTAAGGATTGAAGAGCTCCTGAGACAGAAGGAAGAAGAACTCTCGGGAAGGACCACTGTAGTCCAAGCTGGAAAGGAAATTCAGATAAAATGAGTCTCATTTCTAGCTGCGTGCATTTCATGCTTTGCATCTGCACTGGCTAATGTCTTACTTTCAGACAATAATTTCTAACATGTTTGCTGATGCTAATTCTCCTCTTCAAGGACCACGTTTTAATTTTAGGAAGAGACTTCAGCAAGTCATGATGCATAAGCTGCATTATTCCCCAAGTAGCATTCCTGCAAGGTATCACGACAGACACATCCCTGAATATAGCTTTCTCCTATATCCCCTTTGTTCCATGCAGTAATAATTTGCAATTGCACAGCATCCCTTCTCTCCGCTGGGCAGCAGTGAGACAAGACTTCTCACATTTCTTTGTTCTGCAGGGGTCTATCTGCTTAATTATGAACACCTAGATTCATGGTCTGGGTAACTCACACAGGGGAGTAAAAGAGGGTTCTTACTTCCTGCCTGAGTATGCAATCTGAAGCACATTCCAGTCCCAAGATATCAAACCTTGGGTACTTACTTACAATGCATGGTTGTGGTTCCTCACACAACTCT
Source organism: Chelonoidis abingdonii (assembly GCF_003597395.2). Taxonomy (NCBI): domain Eukaryota; kingdom Metazoa; phylum Chordata; order Testudines; family Testudinidae; genus Chelonoidis; species Chelonoidis abingdonii. The sequence goes on along the minus strand of NC_133770.1, from coordinate 100,300,261 downwards.
CTCTCCTGTAAACTGGTATGGTGATTTTTCATTTGGTTAACATGTGCTTTTTTAGTTTTCTGGTGGTTTCAAGTTTATTTGGTATCTTGGAGAGGGACATTTACATTTAAATTAAGCCTTGCTGTCTGGATTTATGACTTCTCTCTTTAAAGGGCCACTTTCTTTTTTCTTTCTTTCTTCTCCTTTTAAATCAGACTTTTTCAATTATCTCAACTATTTAAAAAATGCTTCACGAATGCATTAATCCCAAACAAGATAGATTTATTAAAAACAGATTGTCCTGCAATAAGGTTAGGCAGCTTTTATGGTTAGTTTAATATAAACCTTAACACAGTAATAAGAAAGAACCACTTGCAGCCATAAATCACTTAATGCCAAAATGGTTTCTGAGAAAGGCATTACTTTTTACATTTAATAAATTCAAAGGAGGTGGAAAATTCTGCAGCTGGATCAGCCTACTCTATAATAAGGCTGAAGTTAGAGTAGCATAATTGCAAGTGGCTGTATGTCTGACTCATTCACGTTGGAAGGAGGCACAAGGCAGTCTTGCCCACTTTCAATGCTACATTTTGATATGGCCCTTTAACTCCGTGCAGCTCTGACTCTTAAGTATGCAGTCAGATTAAAGCCATGAAAGTGAAGGAGATTGGACCAAATTATTTTTCTGATAAAAATCTGGCTCAATTAATATAAATATATGGGGCTAGATTCACTATGGCTGGTGCAAGGTGGTATAAATTAAACCTGCCTGCTTCTCTGAAATCCCTCATAGGAGCCCTGCACTGAAGGCTTCTGGGAGATACATTAATTCAATACATTCCCTTCACAGCCAGCACTGCCCAATTTATGTATTGTGCTGGCTCTCCCTATGTACCCCACATTGCCAGGAACATGGGTCATTGAGGGCACTTTGCACCATTAAATCTGCTCACCTCCTCACTTTCCACATTAGGTTGCCTCCAGCAGGATCTTTGTCCTCAAATGTAAATGAATTTGATTTTTATGATTTGCAGGATACTATGCCAAACATGGTAGAAGTTATTGGGAATTAGGGGAAAATACCTAGTCAAGTTCATTGCACGGGCCATTGTTAGCATATTAGAACCATTCTCCAGATGAGTAAACTGAGACAAAGGAAAGGTTAATGATTTACCCTTGGTCACACTATAAGGTGACGGCAGAGTCAGGGACAGAACTTGTTATAACAGAACTTCTCTAACTTTTAGATGACACTGACTCCATAGATGTTCACAAATTAAGGGGTTAATAAAGTCCATAATATCAACAGCACTAAAAGTACCCCTCTTTCTAGGTGGTGATTTACTCTGTTTTCATTTTATCTCCAGATGAACCAAATTCTACAGAACTCTTTACTTGATCTGTTACCTTAGCAAGTTCAATCAGCAGCGATTGCTGTGTACTTTGCCAGCTGCCCCAACATCTTTGGAGCTGAAACTGTGTCTCCCTTTTTGTCCCTAAATCTGTGTTTCTAATAAGAGATTGTATGCACAACACAATTAAAACAGGATTCCAAGCCTTCATTATTTGAAACACTGGAGAGATTCAAAATGTCTTTCTTTAATTAAAATTTGCAGATGAAGCCTCTTGTAGAGCATAACTGTTGATTTGAGGAGTTTGCAAGGTTTGGTTGGATAAGAAAACAAAAACTCAGCTGTTTACTGTAATCTCATCTGAATTACCAGAACTTCTTGGGTTTGCAAGATCAGCCAGGAAGTCTCACAAAAAAAGGATGCCTCAAGAGATTTCCAGTACTTTCTGCTTCTGGCTGACAGTAACAATGGCTCTTCTAATAGTGTTTATGCTTCTCACTTCAGCTAGGGTGAGTGAGAAAAACATTTTTTCAACCGCAACAAAGGTTCATTTTAAAGAGGCAGTGAAAATCGCTCGTTGAAGAGGAGGATTAACAACCTGATATTTACTTGGGCTAGTGCCTCACTACCCATGGCACCAGGATGGTGAGTCTTAATCAGTTAATGTTTTAGAAGAACTCAGGAACTGTAGAAGTGCTCAGCATGGAGAAGTACTACGTAGTACAAAGGTTTGGGTTGTTTTTAATTTTACACACACCAGTTCACCTCCCCAAAGGTAACAAGTAAAACCTAATGCACAACAAGAGAGATTCAGCCTTTTCCCAATGCCATACTTGCTTTGCAATGCAATGGCTCTCTCACAATGCACAATATTTAATAGTTCCCTACCCTTCCTCTCCAACAAACGTGATATAGAGTTTGTTCCGCTGAAGCTCCTTGCGTGAATAAGCCATCACCTGATTGAAGGTGCCTTCCAGCAAGTGATCACGCCGTATAATTAACCTGCAGAAGAACATAGTAATAAAGATCTTGTTAATCAGCACTGCCTGAAACTCTTGAGAAGGGGAGTGAGAGGTGCTATTATCAAATATACATAAAGAGAAACAGATGCTATTAAAGGGCCAGACTAAGCCCTGGAATAAAACAATGGAATTCTATTGAAGTCTATGGAGTTATGCCTGCTTGTGCAAAAGGCTGGTTTTGGCCTTTTATTGGTTCTTGTTTATTTGTTTAGTTAAGATTTACTCTATGACTGAAAAGTAGATTTCTCCTCTAAGTGATAGTAGATTCAAAATCTTGCTGTACCCCAAAGGCTTTCCATCGCATCTCCTACAGAAATTAGTGCTGCAGATGGGCCTCTGGCCTTTCTAACTTCCTGGAGTTGATTTTGATCTCACACTGGATTTACACCAGTGGACTTCCATGGCATTATTCCATAAGATACACTGGTGTAAGCAAGGGGAGAATCAGTCCTTACCTATATCCACTAAATGGCCCCATTTACTCTCCCAAACATCTTTAATTAATAGTGCAGTGTTTCAAAGATTACTTACGAGCTTGGCCCATTGTAAAAATATCCCCTTATACAAGAAGTTCTTATTTTTCATATATAGTTGAAATGTAATGACACTTAGTCCTTTTGGAATGTTCTTCATGTCTGCCTTGGCAGGACTCTGAAGGGGATAACCAATGGCTAGAGCTCCTCAGACAGTGCAAGAATAGTTTGATGATGACATTTGCCTAGAATAAATTGACTGGTTTTCAGATACTTTTTCCACAACACATGTGGTTTGGTATGAAGCCAGCCTGATGCATGAATTCAACCAGATGCCCAGGAAATACCTTAGAAGCATACAGTGCTTTAGCCAATTACTATAACTATCCACAGAAAATGCTGCAGAGAGGCAAGTCAGCTACCAGGCTGTTTGGAATGTGAACTCCACAACGGAGTGACAGAGAATTACAGGGTCAGATCCCAAAAATGTATTAACAGAATGAAAAAAGAGCTAGTCTAACTAATATTTAGGTGCAATGGGGAATAGAGAGCAATTGATAGGGCCTGAATTTCAGAAGTGCTGAGCACCTGCACTGCCAGTTCAAATCAATGGGAGCTGTAGGTACTCAAGCCCACAATGTTTACAACAATCAGGGCCAAATTTTCATCCTGAGTTACACTGACATGTCAACTCAGAGTAAAGCCAAAGGATTTGGAGTTACTTCAGAACTGTAATAGTGTATTGAACCAATATCATTCATATTTGTCTAGCATGTTATTGCTCTACCATTACTGATATAGCTAGAAATATCCAACATCTCCTTAAAATAGGTAAAGGAGGAGTGTAGGAACAAATAGATCCATGAGAAATAAAGCACCCCAGATATAACCCTCCTGTTGGCCTATTTTCTTGTTTATGTGTTTCTGTATGTGTGTGTGTACACACACTTTTCCTGGATAAAATACATAGATACATCATCTAATGTTTCATTCCTGACCCACGATAACGATGTATCTTCACATATATCCGATCAATCTCCTGATTCATTACTACAGTGACAAGACTAAGATGTATCATGTTAAATTATTTTAATCATTTGACATAATACTCACTTAATTTTACCTGGACCTTGCCCATATCCTTTGGCTTCAAGTTTTCGATAGAAATTGCGTAACTTGGCTTCAAAGTCTCTCCTATATGGAGAAGGCGCTCTTGCACTAGCTCGCTGTAATCCTAGAAGGGAAAAGAGAAAAGTCATAGAGTTTAAAAATCTTTTAAAGAGGGTCTTATTCATACACCTGGTATTTTCAGTTACAACTTGCGAGAAAATATTATGTGAACTTTTATTGGTACATGTAGAATTTCTGAGTGCTCATTATTTTCATGTTTTATTTGTCATTAATGCAGCCATCAGTTACTATAATTCTGTGGTTCCCAACACTTCTGACAGCTGCATCATCTGACCAAGATGATGGCTGTGGTCCCTTTATGCTTCCCAAGCCTTCAATTCTCATTGACTGGAATGGAAAATCAATGGGAGTTAGGTGTCGATATACTCTTGAAAATCTCTCTCCTCACCCTCTTCCAGGAGATCTCATTATCTGGCAGGATTAAACCTTTGAATCCAAAGCAGCACTTCAGCACTTCTAGGGGGCCCAGACATGGCTGGGAATTGGGGTTTTCTGGGTTAAATGCCTTCTGTATATTAAAGACATTCAGCTATAAACACAAAAACCTTTGTGGCACAAGAGAGGATTTCTGTGAGCAAGAAGTCTTACATTTTAACATTAACAGTAGATTTTCAACAATTTGGGACCTGTTTTGTTTTGAAGTCTGAATTCTGAAAGCAGCCAATTAGTTCTGTTGTGTAAATGAGCATCATAGCAATCAGTATTAGAGGATGGGATCCATGAAATCTCATTTCCCTATCTTTTTAGAGGAGACAATGAAAACAAGTCCTTTTATGAAAGATTTGGCAGAAAAGGCTCCAGAAGAAGGAAACAAGTTTACATTTAGTTGAAGCACAAAGTATCTGTGAAGACTCATTTGTAGCAACAGAAGGACATTATTATTTGACTCAGATGATAAAACAGAAAGGCACATTTATATAGGATTCAAGGAGAATCCCTGGTGAAGCTTCTCTTGTTCTGTCAGAATATTTTTTACATCACACAAGAGAAGTAATTACTGGTTATTTTGGGTTGATGCAACCAGTAGTACAGATGAACAAATAGTACATTCACTCAAATCAATCTTATTTGTCATATTACCATCTTTCCACAAAAAACGTTAAAAGCCACTGCATGTCTCTCAACACACCAATGAGTGAGGATATTGGTCAAATGTTTAAATCTCATGCAAACTGGAGATCTGCCCCATTAGATCAGTAGTAAGTACAGGTGCAAATCCCTGCTGAGGACATTAAAACCCACAATTTGCACTGAAGTTTATTCCTACTTGAAATCAGCGAATCCAGTGGTAACAATAGGAATTTTTTCAAAGATCTCCCCTGTGTAGAAAAGACGTCAGTGTCTTTCCACAAAAATATTAAGACTGGTATTTGCGAAGTCATCAGGGCATTTGGCACCCAATTCTCATTAACTTTAATAGGAGCCAGATGTCAAAATAGCTCAGGTGGTTTTGAAAACAGCCTACACTCATTTAAGATCATATTCCTGGGATGTTACTCAAAATGACCATGAAACCAGTTGCATGGTGGACATGCAGACAAATTCAGTATCCTTCTGAGTTAGGGTTGGGTGTTTTAGCTAAAGGGAGCCACTTGGTGCTCAATTTCCTTGGCACAGACAATATTTCAGAGATACACAGCACTTGGAAACAATCTTCTACAAATGGATACCTTTCTGGAATACATGCTTTAGTCAAACATAAGTTATGGGGCTCAATACAGGGTAACTGGGTGAAATTATCTAGCCTGTGACATGCAGGAGGTCGGACTAGAATAGATGATCTAATGGTCCTTCCTGGCCTTAAAATCTGTGAATCTTGGGAGAAGGAGCAGTCTTGGAAACAGTGTCTGGCTGGATATTAAGTTTGGCCTACAGTTGTTTACTGGAGTTCTGAAAGCTTTATCATACATATGTGATTTGGACTTTGCTTCTCCCATCTAATATCCATATTCAAGAATGTACTTACATGTCAATAGATTAGACTCAGAACACAGAATCTCCTTCTCAGTCTAATCTCCCCTAACCATTTGGAAGCTGGGACCATATTTTCTTCTCCTTGGACAATCTCTGATTCCCACCATGCTGCCAGCATCAGTGTCCCATGAGACAAATGAAAGTGACAGCATTCTGTGTATTAACCAAACACTCCAGCAGAAAAATTGTCTGGGGTCAATTCTCAACTGGTATAAACTGTCACAACTCCTTTGAGGTCAATGAGATACAAAAATTTATACTAGCTGAGACCCACCCCTCTATGATTATCAGATGGAGAAGCACAACAAACACAAGAGCTCGTGTTGTTTCCCCTCCATTTACCTGGAGAGTTCTGAGGTGAGGAGCAGGGAGAACAGCGAGGAGAGAAGCTGTAGCCAGGGTGGAAGGCAGCCTGCAAGGGTATGTAGGACATAATATCCTCTTCAAAGAGGCTGCAAGGAAAAACGATAGAGACAGGCCCTGTTTACGCTCATTACACAGGAAGAAGCACAAGAATTCAGTACAGCAGAATTCTGTTATAACGATCAGTTTGGGCAGCCTTCATTTGATCATGACTTACAACATAATAATCAGTACCAACAAATGCATAAAACAGTGATCTTCCCAACCAGGCATGGTCTCAAGAAGCAAAAACTTCAATTTACCATAACAAAGTGAGTTCCATTAGGCATTTTCATGCCAAGACAGTGCCAGATTGGATGGATGAGCCAAGGTTTGAGGCAATGGTAAAAGCAGCAACATCCAGTGGTCAAAAGCAAGAACAGGGGATACATAATGTTACACAAATTGTTTCTCTTTTGACTATGATTTGTCTTGGTCATATATTTTGCTAAAGTCACTGCATGATTCTCTGACCATCTGCATCAAGGTACAGGCAGTTGGAGCAAGTTGTATACTTCTTGCATTAGATAGAGTGAGCTGTGTAACTCCAATCAAAATCAACTTGGGTGGCATGTATTTTAGTGTAAACACAAGGCAACGGAGAAATGTAATCCTTCATTGTGTTGAGCCACATAAATCAAATTATCCTAGGTTCTAAAGCACTAATTTCATTGGAGCTCCAAAAGATGAGAAGACCCTGCCTACATTAGTAAGGTGTTGCCGCCAATAAATAGTAATGGTTATTCACTCCACTGTAGCTCAGCTCTTCCTTTATGTGAGATAGCCTCCTGGATAGCACGGCCAGTGGCATAACTGACATTCCTATAATTTGCATCTGATTGTTATTCAGAGAGGTGTGAACCACATTTCTGCATTTCAAAATACCACAGAAAAATTTAAAATGTCATTTCTAATCTGATCCTTAAAGCCCAAACCTTACCGTTCAGTACAATCGAAGGGTAAAGTTCATTGTGCCAGTGGGGACTAGTTTCTGGAAAGTATGATTTGAGACATATATTGTGGTTGAATTATTATGAAAACCAACTGGCTATCAGGACAAATGAATCCCTGTGTAATCATGATAGGGCCCTAGCAGAGATCAGCCTAGATTTAACAAATTCTGTCTATCACCTAAAATATGTCAAAAAACATAGAGTGGAGACAGCTAACCAGCTTCTTGCGTACCATGAGTGACAAAGTTCTGTTTTTGTTCAAATTGATTACCTCAGTAGAATGACTAAATCTGCATCACAGGACAACTTTTCAAGCCCGTGTGTACCCTCTGTCCGAATGTAATGGATCTTCTCCCTGGAAAATTAATGACAAAAAGGGGAAAAGAAATCTCATCATTCATTGCCAAACCATAAGATAGGGATGGATTATTTTTTCCTCGCTGCTTCTTTAATTCCTTTTTGCTCTTCTCACAAAGATAGCAAATAAAAATCCCTATTGCCTTTCGAGTCTGAACAACCAAACCTATAAAACAACATTCTTTAAATCATACCAGCAGTCTGTCCCCAAAGCAGGAGTCACATTTTAGAGAGCAAGATGATTTCCCTATCCCTGGAGCTTATGTGTAACACTGCAGTTGACATCACTGACAGATGAAAGTTTGCCTCTTTGGAGGCTATACCTAATATACAACATTTTCTTAACAGAGTTGCATGTAATGCCCTATACTTTACATGTTTCAGTCCCAGGTTGGCCTCATTCATGCCTTTCCAATTTCTATGATAAAACTTGTAGGACAATTATTTATTTTAAAATTAAAATAATTGCTACCTATGAATTTCCTGTTCATTAAAGTTGCTTGATAGACAGTCTTGGGGACTGAAGTCCTATCTAGAAACCAAATGAGCCTGGCTATGATCTTACTGACACTGTTATCAGTAAAGAATAATTCTATGGAAGTCAGTCAGTGTAAAACTGCTGCATGTAAGATCAGAATCAGACCTAATGAGCATGGCAGCAGTATTGTAAACACCAACAAACAGGCCTACCAGTGTGTCTCTGGAAAAAGGGGTAAATAGTGAGGTGGCAAAATTTGCAGATGATACAAAACTACTCAAGATAGTTAAGTCCCAGGCAGAATGTGAAGAACTACAAAAGGATCTCTCAAAACTGGATGAGTGGGCAACAAAATGGAGGATGAAATTCCATGTTGATAAATGCAAACTAATGCACATTGGAAAATATAATCCGAACTACATATATAAAATGAGGGGATCTAAATTAGCTGTTACCATTCAAGAAAGAGATCATTGTGGATAGTTTTGTGAAAACATTCAGTCAATGTGCGACGGCAGTCAAAAAAGTGAACAGAATGTTGGGAATCATTAAGAAAGGGATAGATAATAAGACAGAAAATATCATAATGCCTCTATATAAATCCATAGTACGCCCACATTTTGAATACTACGTGCAAATGTGGTCGCTTCATCTCAAAAAAGATATATTGGAATTGGAAAAGGTTCAGAAAAGGGCAACAAAAATGATTAGGTGTATGGAACAGCTGCCATATGAGGAGAGATTAATAAGACTGGGACTTTTCAGCTTGGAAAAGAGATGACTAATGGAGGACATGATAGAGGTCTATAAAATCGTGACTGGTGTGGAGAATGTAAATAAGAAAGTGTTATTTACTCCTTCTCATAACAAGAGAATTAGGGGTCACCAAATGAAATTGATAGGCAGCAGGTCTAAAACAAACAAAAGGAAGTATTTTTTCACACAACGCCCAGTCAACCTGTGGAACTCCTTGCCACAGGACGTTGTAAAAGCCAAGACTATAACAGGGTTAAAAAAAGAACTAGATAAATTACAGGATGGGCATGGATGGTGCCCCTAGCCTATTTGACAGAAGCTGGGAATCGGTGATAGGGGATGGATCACTTGATGATTATCTGTTCTGCTCAATCCTTCTGGGGCACCTGGCATTGGTCACTGTTGGAAGACAGGATACTGGGCTAGATGGACCTTTGGTTTGACCCAGTATGGCCATTCTTATGTTCTTATGCCTCAATGCAAATATAAAAGGACTATTTCAAGGAGATTAAGAATAAATCATTCTCCATGACCATTTAATCCCCAGGGTTTCTGCTGGGAATACAAACTTGGGTGTAAATTAGTACCAATAGGGGTGGTTGTTTGGAGCTCAATCCTGCAATATGCAAAGCATTCTGTCACTGATCAAGCAATCTTTAAGCATGTGAGTGGTCCAGTGGGACATCATTCATTCCAATATTAAGTCAAATGGGACTACTCGTGCCTACAGCTCAACATGTGTTGAATGCTTTGCTACATTGGGGCCAGAATGCTAGGTGCCTTGCAGGATCAAGCTCTGTATGAAATGGACACTTGTCTGGTGGGAACTTGTCTAAGATCACCAAGCCTATTCCACAAAAGTTGATGAACAGCCATCTGATAGTAGCTTTGAGTCACTACTGACCTAAGGTGGAAACAAACGCAGTGACCTAGAGGTGAAAGGCTCAATATCCTGTTACAAATCTCTTTACATATCCGTAAAGCTGTCTAGTCCCCATCATTAGTCAATTTTGTTCTCTGCTGAAAAAGGGATAAAAGCATTTCCTGTTCTCTAAGGGATAAGAACTCAAATTACAAAAGTGAAAAAAGTCTAGAATAATTTGATGGCGATGATAAAAATTCTCAATTACAAAAATGTACATCTTAATTAGTGGAGGCATTTTTCATTCTCTCTCTCAGTCTATTAGCATTACATTCTTCCTGGAGGCAGCTCTAATCCTTTACACCCAAAGAACTCTTTGTCTGATGTTCATAGGTAAATGATCAGTCAGCAAGGCCAGCAAAACTCTCAGAGAGAAATCTCACTGGGAAAATGTGGAGGTTCTCTGTTTTGTTACACTGGTTACAGTGTTGCATTTATTGAATCCTTGGGCCAGATCCTCAACTAGTATAAATTGGCATCACTTCATAAAAGCCAATGGATAGAAGCTGATTTACATCAAATGAGGATCTAGCTCCAGAAGATGATCATTCTGTTTCTTTTTTCTTTTTCATTTCACTCCTTTCATATAAGATGAAAGGAATAGGTGAAATACCTTGATGGCATCAAATGGTTTAATGACTTTGGAAAGAATTTTAAACACATTAAGTTCTCAGAGAAAAGAAGTGAAGACGGAAGTGCAATGTAAATAATGTAAATAATGTTCCTATGTTTCTGTAAAATATAGGGCTTCTCTAGCCATGGCACTACTGTTAGAGTTAAGGGTGAAATTCTGGTGCCATTGAAGTCAATGAGAATTTTGCATTGTCTTCAATGGAGCCAGGATTTCACTCAAGATCTCTGAAGAATAAGATGGTAATTGTAAGCAGAGATATCTGATTTATAGAATTTTTGCCATTGAGGTACAGATATAGTGGCTATCGGTTTGTCAGTGTGTGCCCAGAGATACCACAGTTCTTCCCTATACTTAGGTACCTGTGGAAAATAACTAACTGTATGGACTCCATTAGCAAATGCTGACTCTTCAGTGGTGACCACCATAACTCAGGCACCTCTTCATTTTTTACATCCTGTTAACAAGGATTTGACTCTTCTTCTAAAGAAAACATATCTGAAATGTAGAACATGAAACAAGGAGGCCAAAAGGTGAACTATAAAAAGAGATCAAGGAGAAGAAGGGAATTAGAGGGTAGAGAAAACAATCTTCTGTTTCTTTAGAGAAGCACAAGGAATGAAACATGAATAAGTATGAACATGAAAAAGTTTTGCAGTTGTTTTGTGTTTTTAATGAATAAAGCACCCACAAAATTACAAATATATCCAATGATTGTTAAAGTACAAATTATGGCTCCCCATGCACAACTGTGCTTCCCCTCTTCATGCCCCCATGCAGGTTTAACCCCATTCTCCATGAGTTCCCAAAGACAATTGCTAATGATTCCAAGATTACTTCAGTTACTTCCTTAAGAACCCTAGAGGAAACTTCATCCAGCCCTGCTGGCTTGAATACATTTAACTTATCTAAATATTCTTTTAACTGTTCTTTCCTATCATGGCTTGTTTCTTTCTCCCTTGTTGTTAATATTAATTGTGTTGAGTATCTGGCAAAAAAAATTAACTCTTTTTGTAAAGACTGAAGCAAAGAGGCACTAAATGCCTTTTGGTGCTGCCCATTCTTCAGCTCATTTAAGTTCATTCTTAGATGGTAAATGTATCTTTTGGTGTGCAGACATAGTATATGGCCAAGATCTTCCTCGGCACTTCACAGTTGGTGGATTATGGTTCTACATCGAGAATAACTGTCCATGGAAGGTTTGTTACCTCAGAATTTCTCCAGCCTTCACTTTGTCCACCTGATCTCTGTCCTGAATAAGAAGGGGTCACTCCACTCTAAGATGAATGCTGCAGACCCTGAGCATGCTCAATATTGAGACAGGGTGAAAGTTCAGTTAATTGGCAGAGAGCCAAGGAGAGCTAAGTTGGCACCCTGGCAAAGAGACAAGAGGTGAGGAGGTCAGCAGAATCATAACTCTGATGGAAACAGCAACAGTGAACATGTGCAGAATGAAAGAGATAGGAGAAAGGTCAAGAAGACCCAGCCTGAACTAACTTGGGCCAGTTCTGGTAGCTGAAGATGAGATAATGTGTGTTAGAACAATACAAAAAAAGCTGTACTGGCAGGCAGTTAGTCAGGAACTGGCGAGGAAGGCTGTAATCTGGAGAAGCTGGATGAAGAGATTGGAAATCAAGAAGAAGAGCTACTGGAAGACAGCTTAGAGTTCTGAGGAGAGCTCTGATGAATAAAAGCACTTACAGCAGCAAAGACACCAGCTTCAGCAGCAGCCACAATATCAGCAACATTAAAACAAAATAAGTAACGCACAAATGACAGAGAAGCTGCTGGGAGTGAGCTGTGAACAGAGGAAGGGAGCTGTGACACTGCACCTCAGATTCTTCATAGTTGTATGATTGTGATACGATTAAAACATAATTATGATGTACCTGGTACAAGATATGTCTTGTGAAGTGACATTGGAAAAGTTATGATTTGCTTAATGTGATTACCCTATTTGTGTGCATGTATCATTTTTGTATCTGAAGTTATGAATATTGACAATATATGTGTATTTCAAATGTAGTTACATCTGAGTGACACCTACTAGGCAAAATGCTTCCAGTCTAGACAGTTGGTTGTGAAGGGCCTATTCAGGGGAATGGGCCATTAGGAGAAACAATAGGTCTTAGGAGAAGCTTATCCCCCACCTGGTGTGCCTTCCTGGGAATGTTTCAGCAAGGGCATGTGACCAGACCACATAACACTGAACTCCATTTTGGTACCTGTATTTTTCCACAAACTGGACTGGGAACTGAGTTTGGAACAAAGGGCTCCCAACATATGGAAAAGCACTAGTAGGCGGGGAGTGACATCATCTCAGGGCCTCTCTCCCCACCCAAGAGAACTCCTGGAAACACCTGAGGAACAAAGACTGAACTGGAGGAAGTGCTAGTCCCAGGCTAAAAGGATTTCTAGCCTGTGTATGGAAACTTGGTGGACTGCTTGTATCATCAGTCAAGGTGAGAAATTGCTAATTCAAATCCTAATTAGTATATTAAGGGTAGTTTGTGTTTTTGTTTATTTGATAGGTAATCTGCTTTGATCTGTTTGCTATCACTTATAATCACTTAAAATCTATCTTTCTGTAGTTAATAAAGTTGTTTTATGCTTTATCTTAACCAGTGTATTTTGAGCGAAGTGTCAGGGGCAAAATCTCAGCTTGGTTAACACAAGCTTGTTGTGCATATCTTTCCCACATTGAGGGGAAGGCAAACTATATTAATGAGCTTACATTGTACAGATCTCTGAGCAGTGTAAGATGGTATAATTCTGGGTTTATATTCCAGCAGAGGTGCAAAGTAGGGGAGCTGGGAAATTGGCTGTATGTCCTTGAGTGGCTTAGGTAAAGCACTCAGGTAACTCAGTTGGGCGTGTGGCACCACCTGCTGTCGTGTTGGGTGATAACAGGGTCTGGTGAGGCTGAATCTCCAACAAAGCAGTGTGAAAGAAGCCCACCCAGCTGCTTAGTTAGAACCCACAGAGGTTCCCACGGCTTCCAGACTGCACCCCGGGGGTGACAACCCATCACAGGAGTTGACTGAGAATAAACTGCAACAGTAGCAGAGAAGCAGAGCTGAGCAGCAATAGTGACTAAAGAACGATACCAAAGAATTTATAAAGTAAGCCTGCCAGTTTTTAAATATAATTTTTAGTGTTGTGTAGTCTAGCATAGTATTTAATATATGTATGCTTGAAATGTGTGTGTTTTAATTGTATTTTAATTATGTAAAACTTAAAAGTATAATTTAAAACCTGTGTTCAAAGATTTGTTACAAACTGGCCATCTGTAGCAAAACGCTTCTCTTAGAATCATTTAAACTGTATGCTATTGTGTTTTGAATGTTCTCTTAATTTGCCGTAGGGACTGTGTCTTATTTAGAATTTTTAGATTACATTGTATTAGGGATTTTTAGTTACTTTAATAATAAGGTACTTTGTTTTGGACGATATACTGCCTGTGTCAATCATGCTATTGGAAGGTTATATTTGTGTCCTTCGGTGTTTCCTTAACAACCCCAGAAATTCATACCTTGTGAAGAACAGACTATGAGGCTGATAGGCAGATTATTATAGGGATATCCCAAAATCCATTGTTTGAGGTAACAGGTTCTCCTCAGGGCTGGGGACTCCTACAGGCTCTAGGACCCTGTGAGATCGGAGGATCCCAGACCTCAAGCTGCAGCCCAAGACAAGAAGTCTACACTGCAGTGAAACAGCCCCACAGCCTGAGCCCTGGAAGCCCAAATCAACTGGCATGGGCCAGCCATGGGTTTTTAATTGCAGTCTACACATACCCTTAGAGGATCTCATACTGACTTTGGAGATGTGATTCATGCAAAGAGGGAGTGGCTGGACTGCCCTGTGTCCCACTGATCCCCGGGTACTGTTCAGGGCTCCTGGGGGGCACTGGCAGTTGCTATCTGATATGTTGGTACTTTATGATGGGGACCATCATAGCAGCGCATTCAAGAGTGGGGCAATGCTGAGCTGAACTGTACACTCCTCATCCATAGCAAAGGACCTGGGTCTACACATTTATACTGTGCACAGAAAAGGTGAAATTTTCAAAGCACCTAAGTGACTTTGGAGCCTAGGTCCCACCAACTTCCTCACTGACCTTTTGTTCTCATTGCTATATACTAATGTGAATGACAAAAGATAAAGTTATTTGACAGTTGATTTTATAAGCATTATGGGGTCAATCCTGCTCCCCCCCTTCTCCTCTGCTGTTGGTTAGAATTGAATATGAGAAGCCCATGCAAAGATAGCTCCTTGGATATCCCTGTAGCAGAGTTTGAATGGTAGGGCCAGGTAAGGCCAGAGGAGAAGTGGGAGTGAGGCCAGTGTATCCATTGCTGTAGAGATGTACAGCCAGTGCCCTTACAGAGCATGTGGTGTAGAAGCATCAGCATCATGAATTGCTACTTCCTGGCTGCAGCAATGGCCATGAAGTGGTATAACGACCACCCTGTGGTCTGGAGGGAGAGGATTTCTTTCTTTCCTGGCCCTATGGAACACCCTATCAGCTGGCTCCAAAGCCAGCAGGGGACAGGATTAAAGAGACTGTTCATAGTAACTTGGAACAGATCAATACCTGAGTGCATGGTTCCTGGCCAAGCTTGGCTGACGCTCCTGCAGCATCTCAAAAATGTTTGGTTGACGCAGAAATGCAACAATCTTGTCATTGTAAGCTGGAATAGATAAAGACCAAAGAGGCTTTTCTTTACTCTAGCAGCAAGTGACACTTTTGGAGATGATGACAACTGTGCTACTGAAAATTACTTGTCAAATTGTGATAATACAGCATACAGAATAAAGCACACAGTAATATACTGTGATCACCATCAATATAATATTCCCTGGCTCCTCATTAAGGAAGAGTTGGTAGAGAGCTAGATAAGGGATATGATAGTTGAATGGTCCTAAACCAGTTCCCGAGGTGTCCCACTAGAAAGAAAGAATAGGAGGCCCTACTTACCCAGAGGTAATGACTCATGGTGTTGGTTTCGAATAGCTGTTACTAGACTGTTGCCTGGTCTGGTCAACAGAGAAATGCCTCTGTTCCGGGAGACTTCCGATGCCTAGAATGAAAGAAGGAAAGAAAGAAATGTTATAACTAGACATTTAGCTACATATTAATCAATAAAAACTTTTCTTATGTCTTTTTACTTCTGTGACTTTAATCCAGAGACATGAGATTCAGTTTAGGGAATTTTTTTTTATTTTTTTACTGTTATGGGATAGAGTTTTCAACATCATATTCTAAAGCTGTGATATACGCTGCATAGTCCCAGTCTAGAGAAATTACACATGGAATCAACAACATGCATATTAGTACCATAGAAATAATTTAGGCACAAGTTTTCATGAAAAAGGAATGGCTTTGCACTCTGATGGTCAAGTTTTTGTTCAGCTTCAAAGAGGCATATAATTCTGGGTTTGCAGATGGATGCACACTATGTTCTTGTCTATACTATACAAATTTGCCTCTTTAGCTATGCCCGCATAGTTAGAGCAGCAATGCCTCCCTTCCCCAGTGTCGATGCAGTTATACTGGTAAATATATGCTCATAGAGGTATATAACTTATTCCAGTCCGACAAAGCAATATAAACTACACGTGCCTTATACTGGTGCCTCATAAAATGCCTTATATCAGTATAACTGCATCTTTTGTAGGCATAACAGTATTAGTAAAAAGTCACATCCCTCATTAACCTCGCTATGCAAGTCAAATTTTTAAGAGCAGGCCTTTGCATTCAGTTATTAAATTTGCATATGCAAATACCACATACCTGTAAAAACAGGTGTTTGTGCAATTTTTTGAGTAAAAAAATTAAGGACACTTTTCTTTAATTTGGTTCTAAAATATTCATTTGGCATACTGGGGTAGAAATTATTGTTGTAAAAACATGAAGAAAAGATATATCAGAACAGAAAGGGGTAATATTCTCCCAGCAGTGAATGTGAGTAACTTGCATGAATATATGTAAGAGGCATGCGTATGCACTGCTTCTGTTTATCCAAAGTGTGGATAAACAGAAGCAGTACGCGTCCAGCACTGTCCCTGGTTTGGGCCTTGTCTACATCAGGAAAATGACCCACTGTTGACAGTGATTGTCAGCTATGCTTTGCCCTGGATTTTTTCCAACTGTTGAAAAAAGCTGCCTGCATGACAAGCTGATAACAAACACTGCTATCAAAAGCATGACTCAGGACATATTTCACATAATTTCAATCATATTTTCTGCAGTGGTGTTGAAAATGGTTTTGGTTTGTCCATACTGGCAGCCAAACAGTTTCCAACACCAGTTTGAAAGGTGTGAGGGGAGGAGGAGCCATTCCCTGTTCTGACACAGATTTCCTGTGTGACCTTGGGCAAATCACCTATGGCCAAGTATACAAAGGTATTTCGGTTTCTAAAGATGCAGATAGATGCCTAGTGGGATTTAAAAGAAAGCACCTAGACAAGTTAGCCACTGAACTCCCATGGACTTCAATGGGAGTGAGGTGCCTAATCTGCTTAGGTTTTTTTGTAAATCCCATTAGACATCTATGTGAACTTTGTAAATCTAGTTCTTAGGGTTTGTCTACACAAGGACACTCACGAAAATTAATTCAAATTAATTAAAGGTGTGAATTTAAACTGCACTAAAGCCCTGTATGAACACCCTTATTCAGAATTAAAGTGGTCTTAATTTGGCTTATTTTAATTCACTTCTAATGTAAACCAAATTAAGGTTACTTTAATTCTGAATTAAAGTACTAATATAGGGGTTAAATGCAATTTAACTAATCCACTTTAAATTCACATTGTTAGTTAATTTGGATCAATTTTTGAGTGTTCCTCTCAGTTCCCCATCTGTAAAATAGGAATAATAGTACTTCTGTACATCACAGGGATATTGTGAAGATAAATACATTAAGATTTGGGGGAGGTGTTCAGATAGCGAAGATAGCATAAGTATTGACATATTGCTGACAGATACTGCCAGCAATGTGCAATTTTCTTAGAGGAGATAGGGCTTACTCCCTGAACAAATGTGTAAACCTTTGCCATAAAAAGAATAATAAAAGAAAAAAAATAGAATGTAGCCTGAATTCTCTCTCATTTACATATGTGTTAATCCAAAGCAACTCTAAACTAAAGCTAATGGAATTACATTGATAACAAATCAGTGTGAGAGAAATCAGAATCAGGCCAAAGATGCATGAAAACACCAATTCCCAAAATGCTGAGGTGACAGTTGCTTATTTCTTATTCAACAAACTGTAGTGCTTCGCAATAACTTCAGAAAGAAATTGCCCATATTCCAGTATTTTAGATTCTTAGCTTTGAATCCAAGCTCTGGGCAATGCCAATCAGATTTCAGTATTACGGCCAAATATCAGGTCTTCCGAGTGGCTATAAATGAAAACTGAACAGCTAAATGTGACTAACAAGTCCTATTTGTAACATAAAACATAGGTAGTGAGCACTAGACAATACACATGTTAAACGAGAAAAAAACCTTGGCACTAACTCAATACACTAATTAAATGTATTGTAATTGAAAACACAACACTGCTGCTACAGCATAATGTACATTTTTTTTCCACCATAAGAAATTGCCTGCTTTTGATCTCACTTACACCAGTTTTACATGGATCCATGCTACTGATTTCAGTGGAGTTACTCTCAATTTACTCCAGTGTCAGCGAGAAGAGGATCAGGCCCAAAGTGTTTAATGTACTGGTGTGATAATCTTGGCAAAATTCATCTTGTTTTTAAAGACAAGTTTACTGCTTAGCTCTCCAGGAAATCATCTAGGATGTAATTAAGCAACAACTAATCTTGTGTGGATTGTTGCTATTTTAAACATTTATTGGGTCAATGATTTTGGAAAGCTGCATAGGGGTAATGAAAAGTTTGGCTGTATGAAAGCCACCTCTCATCATAAACAACTTTATCTAACCCTACAGTTGTTCTGAAGACAGAGGGAGATGCAATGTACCATTTCTGCCTTCATTGTCCCATTCCTCAAGACCTTGAGGAGCTCACAAGTTTTGTTAAGGTTATTTTCATGCATTTATAGGACAATTTCCCTCCTTTGTGCCCATGCTGTGCTAATTCCTCTTCTTAGTCCCTTTGCCTCCTTCTCCCTCTCACACCTCACCACTATGTCTTTTCCTCACCAGCCTGTGCCTGTAACAGCCTTACTGAGCCAGTCCTCGTCTTGATATCCCCTCTCATAATTCACTTCCTCCTATTAGCTTTCTACTGCTTTGCTCCAGCCCACGTACCTGATACTATTTTCCCAAACCAGAAAGAGATGAAGGGGATGTCTGTGTGGGTGGGGAAGAATGGAAAAAATGACTTAAAAGGAAACAAAACACTGTAGAGAAAACAAGTAGTACAAGACAAATAAAATTAAGAATCAGAACTAACCAACCAGACACACATGCAACTTTACAGAATAAATCATCCCATTTTGTAAGTTGTACTCTTCTTCTTCTCCCATTGTTATCACTTAGCCATCAATGGCTGGGCTTTGCCATGTTTGGGCCTTGACATTACACTTACACATTATGCAGTTTTACTCTCACAAGTGGTCCCATTTGATCTGTAGCTATGACTAGGTAGCAGGAAAATTCCAAATCATCTAATTAGCTTTCCTCTTCTCTTTTATCTATTCTCCCTCTTTCTGTTTTTAGCCATATATAGGACAATTAATAGCTCCAATTAATCATTTAATTATAATAGTATTGTCTGTCCTGACTTTCTAATTGAATCAATTAACTCAGATTATCAGATTATTTTCCAGTGTTTTAAAAAATGACAGTGCTAATGATTTGCCTCCTGACTCATCTAGTGCTGGACAATCTGACAGATTTATACACCTTAAACAGTCATGCGTTTCCCCTTGTAGATTGCAACCAGATAGCTGAGAACTCCTTCAGTACCCAAATCCACCATAGCAGCTTCTCTTCTTTCTTCTTTGGACTCTGCATTTGTGATTTATTGCAGTCATCGCTAGAAATGTACATCTGCTGCTCATTTGAGTTATGCCATGTGTCCATCGCTGTTTGAGGTGGTGAGCATGCAAAATCCATCTACTCCCTCTGGTGCCTCTCCACCATGGGTGGCCACTGGTTTTGGCTCAAATTCCTACCTGTTGTTTTTAACGTAAATTTATAAGCTCTAGTATTCCCTGTCAACATATAATGACAGCGGTCATTCCAGAAGGGAAGCCAACTGAAGAGAATCAGGGCTGCCCAGTGGGGGGGGGGGGAAATGGGGCAATTTGCTCCAGACCCCGGGCCCTGCAGGGACCCCCATGAGAGTTTTTAGGAGCCCCTGGAGCGGGGTCCTTCACTCGCTCCTGGGGCCCCAGAAAACTGTCACGGGGCCCGGGCTCCCGGAGCTTCTTCTGCTCCCGGTCTTCTGGAAGGACCCCCCGCCGCCAAATTAGCGCCGAAGCAGGACCCGTTGCACTTCGGCAGTGAGTCCCGCTTCGGTGATAATTTGGCAGTGGGGGCCCCCGCCGTGCGTCTTCTGGGCACTTCGATGGCGGGTCCCGGAGCGGAAGGACCCCCTGCCACTGAATTACCGCCGATGTGGGGGCCCCCCAGCCGCCGAAGACCCCAGGTCCCTGGAATCCTCTGGGCGGCCCTGGAGAGAATGGTGACACTTCACCATTGCTACTGATCTGTTTTGATTTCTGGATTCTAGGCATAGACTGTCCTCTAGTCTTTAGCTGCTGACTTCAACAGAACACCACCAATTTATACTAGCTGAGTATCTGGCCTATTACGTTTTTTAAAGGGTAGCTGGGATTAGCCTTGACCTTTTTGCTCTGCAGAAAGGGGCAAATGGATGCCCTTGCACCTAAAATTATAGAAATTTTACAGGATAAACTACATAATGCTACTGAAGATCAAGAAGCTTAAAAATGGACATCAAAAGCCTTTACAAAGGTCTTTAATTTAGGAAGATACTTCATTGCAACAGAAAAACAGGAATATGAGTGAGCAATTTTTAAGTCAATCAATTTTGTGGAGTGGAATAGGAATAGGAAGGTGTTCCAGAATATCCACAATATGTTTTTATATGAAATATGAGGCACAGATTAAGGAGGAAGGTGCATTTGGAAAGGTCTGTCTGTTGGCAGTTGTGGTACGACTTTGTATAGAAGAGCCTAGAAACAATAGTGACCCATCAATAAAAGCTGTATAATTATTATCTCTAGGTTTTCCAGAGAATGCTATTTACATATAAAGGTGAAGAAAGTTGACTTTAATTGGGAAGTCATATTTGTATGTTCCAATCTCATAAGAGAGCCTTAACTTAGAAGTACATTTGAGATGCTAAAATATGAGGTTTTGATTCAAGGGCAACTATACTGAACCTTGCAGGCTTTTAACCAGTGTTTCTCAAACTGGGTTGCCGCTTGTGTAGGGAAAGCCCCTGGCGGGCCGGGCCGGTTTGTTTACCTGCCCCATCCACAGGTCTGACCGATCGTGGCTCCCACTGGCTGCAGTTTGCTGCTCCAGGCCAATGGGAGCTGCTGGAAGCAGCACGGGCCGAGGGACTTACTAGCTGCCACTTCCAGCAGCCCCCATTGGCCTGCAGCGGTGAACTGTGGCCAGTGAGAGCCGTGATCAGCCGGACCTGCAAACGGGGCAGGTAAACAAACCAGTCCAGCCCATCAGAGACTTTCCCTACACAAGCGGTGAACCCAGTTTGAGAAACACTGCTTTTAACCCTTTTACTGCAAGGCATTTTCTCCAGCTCACAAATAATTTTTCTGGCACTTTTCTGCACCATTTCTAGTTTTTCAAAATCCTTTAAAAAATGTGGACATCTGAACTGTACACCAGTATCTGTCTCAGCAGTGCCAAATACAGAAGTAAAATCACCTCCCCACTCCTACTCACTACTCCTCTAAATTCTTTTTCAGAGTCACTTTTTTTTAGATACAGCCCCCCCCCCCCCATTCTGTAGGTATAGTCTGCACTCCTTGTTCCTAGATGTATAACTTTCCATTTGGCTGCATTAAAATGCATTTTGCTTGAATGGGCCCAGCTTGCTATGTGATCCTGATTGTTCTGTAGGACTACTCAGTCCTCATCACTATATACCACTCCGTCAATCTTTGTGTTATCCACATATTTTATCAGCGGTTATTTTATATTTACTTCCACATCCCTGATGAAAATGTTGAACAGCCAGGGGCCTAGTACTAATCCCCATGGAGCCCCATTAGAACATCTTTCCCCCATTCAATGATGATTCCCCATGGACAACTACTTTTTGAGATCTGTCATTTTTAGCCAGTTCTTAATCCACGTTATGTGTGCTTTGTTGATATTGTGTAGCGCTAATTTTTTAATCAGACTGTTGTGTGGTACCAAGTCAAAAGCCTTACAAAATTCTAAGTACGTTACCTCTGTGTAGTTACTGCTATCAAATGTCTAATCCAGGGGCGGATCTAGACATTTCGCCGCCCCAAGCATGGCGACATGCCGCGGGGGACGCTCTGCCGGTAGCCGGTCCTGCGGCTCCGGTGGACCTCCTGCAGGCGTGCCTGTGGAGAGTTCGCTGGTCCCGCGGCTTCAGTGGACCTCCCGCAGGTGCGCCTGCGGACCGTCCGCTTGTCCTGTGGCTCCACTGAAGCCATGGGACCAGCGGACCCTCCAGAGGCATGCCACCGAAGGCTGCCTGCCTGCCACTCTCCCGGCGACCAGCAGAGCACCACCCACGGCATGCCGTCCCAAGCATGCGCTTGGCGTGCTGGGGTCTGGAGCTGCCCCTGGTCTAATCACATCAAAGAATGAAATCAGAACTGTTTGACAAGACCTATTTTCCATAAAGCCATGCTGACTGGCATTAATTATATCCCTATCCTTTACTCTCAGTACAAAGACCACAATTGCCCTTCATTAAGTTGAGGAGGAGGATGAGTAACAGTTGATTTATTTAATTGATGCTGACAGATTTTTAAAATCTCCAGTTTGCTTCTCTCCTGCTGTTTAGAGGGCTCTCCTTGCTGTTCAGCAGAGGAGCCAGCAGAACTTCAAGCAGCTGGCAAGTGGCCAGGGGGAAGCGTGTTTTGACATGTTGTTCCTCTCTCTCAAACCTAAGTGAGTCTGTGGGATTTCCCTATGGGCATGATTTATAGGACAAAAACATATCCTATTCATATTAACAACTGCTATCATGGTATGAAACCTTTTGCTCTTGGTAAATCTGTTTTGGCGCTAGAGTCTTCTGCTCTGTAAAGAGTGGGCTTTTAGAGCCTGATCTAAAGCCCACAAAAGTCAATGGGAGTCTTTCCATTGGGCATCAGATCCTAGGAATAGTTTGCAATTTCCTCAAATGTATTAACAGTATTCAACAGTATTCTCATTACTTAACAGTATTCGACTGTTTCATCTGGGTTTTTTTCCTCTGTCTCTTTCTCTTAAACAACTTAATGGATTTATAGTGGATAGTTCTCTGCCAGTCCTTGATATATGAGCTTCACGGGTCTGTGAGGTTTGGCAGGTAAGTTACATGCCATTGTTTCTGTTCCCTGGTTGGATGAATGTGGAAGCACTTCCAGTGCAAATGCTTCCACTAGCATGCAGTACTGTGTGCACAACTTTTAGATTTGCTTTTTGTGAACCAGGCATGGCAGCAAAAGTCAATTATAGATGGAAGGTGGGTGAGGGAATATCTTTTATTGGACCATCTTCTGCTGGGGAAAGAGACAACCTTTCGAGTGACACAGGCCTCTTCTTCAGGTCAGGTTTTCTTTGGCTCTTTGTGGCTCAAAAACTTGTCTTTTTCACCAGAAGAAGTTGGTCCAATAAAAGCTATTATCCCATCCACTTTGTCTCTCTAATATCCTGGCAACAACATGGCTACAACAACACTGCAGACAGCAAAATTCAGTGCTATGGTGTTGGCAGAAATCGATCACTAAGTTAGGGTAGTAGGCATGACAGAAGCAAATTCACTGACAAATGTATGTGAACATTTGAAAAAAACATGTTGTCCTGTTCACCCATGATGGGGAAATCCACACAACCCTCCAGTGCTCTGTCTCCCCTACCGGTACTGATACCTCAGGAGCAGTGCTGTTATTGCCTCCAATCCCACCCATTATTCCAAACAAGCCTCTCCAAGGGGCTGGATGGCACAGCATGATCCTGCTGGAGTTAACATTGATAGGGTCAATATTAACTCCCCTAGGAATTTTCCTGCTGGTTTTCTGGGAGAGGATGATGAATACAACAGCTGTTCCCTTGGCTGGGACCCACTCCCAACTTGTTCCCCTGTCGTCCCTTGAAACCCTAAAAAGCCTCTACTATGTGCAGTTCTGCAGGTGGGAGAGAAATGCTGGTGCTTTAGCATCCTGGCCTCCACTATCATTTGAGCCTGGAGTGAGATTTATGCTCCCATCATCCCCTGCACACTGTGCAGTAGGGAATGTTATCTCCATGCAACAGATAAAAGATTATTTGAAAAGATTTCAGTATCATAACGCCTATCGCCTGTAGTCTAGCAGGATGGAAACACACCTCAGCATACATTACTACACAAGCTAGGGACACTATCTTATTAGATACCAGTGTCACAGTGAGTTGATAAACTGTCAGGCCATGATTGTATTGGATACCTTAATTTTATTAAAGCCTGGGCCAGAACCTCAAACACTGCACCTTCCTTCAAAATCTATTTCCATTGTCTTATCAGTGTGGTTGATTTGCATTAGAGAAGGTCAAATGTCTACAGCCTGCTATTGACAGGCGGTTTGATAAATACTCTAGCAAGAAAGAAATATGAAGCCACTATCTTTTGAAAGATAAAAAGCCACAAGACAATCTATTAAAACCCTTCAGATATAAGGGATATTTTAAAGTATGCAAAAGACAAGTGTCAGATAGAATGGTGCTGTTATTCCTCGCATGTCTGCATTCTGTTGCACTATTCCAAATGCATCTGCTGTCCACACTAGGGCAGCATAATGTGATCTCAAGCTTTCTTTGCCTTTATTGTACTTCTCTTTCCCCCCAAGACTTCCTCTTGCACAGTCAAGTGTCACTTTATTTTGTGGATGTCCTACAGGTACCTCAGAACACACCCAAGTTACAATGATCGATGTTACAATAAGAAGGTGTCTGAGTATAGGAGAGCAATAGATTAAGAGTGGTGAAGGACTGTCATTAATGGTCCAGACCTTCTCCTGGTGATGGAGCTATTCCAGTTTATTCCAGTGGAGGATCAGGCCCAATATATGCCAGAGGGAAGTGAGCAGACTGAGCTATAGACAGTAGCCGAGACAGTGGAAGCACAGGTGGGTAGAGGATAGAAAGAAGCCATAACTGGCAGAGCAAAGAGAGCAGCTGAGACTATAGGAAGAGATGATATCACAGAGGTAGCTGGAGCATGGCCACGAAGGGCTTTGAACACATGGTGAGTGAGCCTATAGCAGATTCAGAGGCAAAGGAGCTTTTCAGCTTGAGGGTGAAGTAATGCTGGGTATACTGGTGGAATATATAGGTGTGTTGTAGCATTCTGAACAGGCTGGAATTTGGATACAAGTGACTTTGGGAGGCCATGAAAAAGGAGTTTCAACGTCCAAGGCATGAAATAACAAATGCATGAATGAGTGGGTCAGCAGAGTCAGTATCAAGGAAGTGACAGATACAGGGCTGATAGCATGAAGACTTGTGAGGAGAAAAGGAGAACTCAGGGTTCAGGGATTCTAAGATTAAGGAGCTGAGAGGAAAACAGTAAATCAGGGCTGAGATTTTTCTTTAGCCAAATGTGATTACTGGGGTGAAATTCTAAACACTTTTAAGATGCATCTGCTTCTTAAAAGCTAAAAATAAGAACCATCATGTGCCCTAGTATAGTGGCTCTCAACCTTTCCACACTACTGTACCACTTTCAGGAGGCTGATTTGTCTTGTGTACCCCAAGTTTCACTTCACTTAAAAACTACTTGCTTACAAAATCAGACATAAAAATACAGAAGTTTCACAGCACACTATTACTGAAAAATTGCTTACTTTCTCATTTTTACCACATCATTATAAAATAAATCATTTGGAATATAAATATTGTACTTACATTTCAGAGTATACTATATAGAGCAGTGTAAACAAGTCATTGTCTGTATGAAATTTTAGTTTGTACTGACTTTGCTAGTGCTTTTTATGTAGCCAGTTAGAAAACTAGATAAAGATCTAGATGAATTGATGTACCCCCTGGAAGATCTCTGCGTGCCCCCAGTTCAGAACCACTTCTCTAGCAGATATACCATATATTTAGGAAGGGGTCTTAATGCTATAGTTACCTCTCCAGCACTGTAGCTGCGAAGTCGCTGGAGATGCTGCCTGTGAGTCAGATGATTAGGGAGACGGCCATTTTGAAGTGGGATCCTGGGATCGATGAAAGTGGTAGCACGGCTGTTGTGGTCAACAAAGAAGGACTGTAATAAAAAGAATACTGTATATTCATAAGCAGGAAGCTAACATGGTGAAAAAGTTGAGGGATGAGAAAGCAGCATACAAACTGAGCAGGGAATAGTGCCTATCATATGTGCCACATTTTGCAGTCATGATAGCTCATAATTTACAGCTTAATGAGTTTTAGTCCAATATTCCTTGTATTCCTACAGGAACTCGTTTCTATCATATTAATTTGCCAAATTCCTTGAAATTGATTCAAGCTGGTATCCCCATAATTTAAAACCAGCCAGTTCTCTTTTGGAGCTTGTCCCTCATTGCTAGGTGCAAAGCACAACTCTACCTGTGAGCATACTGATTATGCTCTTTAGGCCTGATTCTACAAGATGCTGAGTGCTTCCTGTCAGGTGCTGGCACCCATAGTTACTAGCAAAGTCAGTGGCTGTAGAAGGTGCTCAGTATCACACAGGACTTGACCCTTAGATTTCAGCATCACTTCTTTTTAAATGGACAACCAAGAGCTAGACACTATTGGCCCGATGACAAGAAGAGCTGAGTGCTTGCAACTTCTAATGAGCTTCAACTCAGCCCCTCAAAATCAAGCCTTATTCTGGTAACTCCTTAGCCTTGCACCTGGAAAATTAGGGGAAAGTTCTGCCTTCATACCACATGCAACCTCATTTGTGGGTGTCTGGACTATGTTTTGGTTAGTCCCATTATTGAATCTGGAGTCACAGGGCCCATTTCTCCTCTCAGTTACAGTGGTATAAATCAGATATAACTCTTCTGAAATCAGTGGAGTTACAGAGCTGCAAAAGTGCTGAAAGTAAGAGCAGAATCAGGTCCATGCGGCTGAGTGGCTCTAAATCTGAACTCTCCCAAAATCTGAGGCAGAGGTATTCAGATAGAGTGTTCCTAGTCAGCATTATTAAGTCACACATTATAAATCTGAATAGTGTTTGATTAATGTGTGTGTATGTGTTGTGTGTGTGTGTTGGGAGTGAGGGGTTGGTGCAAGATTAACAATGCCTGGTATAGCATTATACAATCCTGGATGCTAGCATGAATCAGACAATACGTCTTAGTCTCCTTGTGTGAGGACAGAAGATAGCTTAGAGAATGACATTTCCAGGGGCTAAACCTAAGACAAAGGTTTTTATTGTCAGGAATAATTCTGTGTGTTCACTGATATACAAATCAGATAGTCACAAATTTTAAGTTTACAAGAAACCCTTTGCAATCATCTAGCCTCGTGTGAGATTGGCAGGATGTGGAAATTCACCCAGTGATTAATTGTATTGGCGCTCTCACCTTGCCCTGTTGATCTGTTTTGATCTCCCAACCCCGTGGAAGTTCCAGTCGAGTGTCAGCAAACATGTTGATAAAATTTACCAGGTCCCTGTTGTGCTGATAGCGCTCAAAATTCCGAGCATCTCTGCGGATCTTTAGAATCATGTGCTTCAAGCAGGTGCTGTTGGTGAAGACTCGATAGGCACTCTAGGCAGCAAAAACACAGGACAAGGAAATCAGTTCCAGTGTCTCAAAAATGAGTTTGGCTAGCAGATATGACACACAACCTTAAGGCCTGATACAAATCCCACTGAAATCCACAGCAATCTTTCCATCAATTTCAATGGGCTTTGGATTAGGTTCTAAGTGAAGATATAGAAATAACCAATTGCCACCTGGAAATTTGAAAATTCCATACCTCTATGCACAGTAGTTAACAGTACCAAATTGCCAGATATACAAGTACAAGTGTGCATATCTCTGGGGTATCGCACATCTGAAATACATGCAGTTATGTTTATTTCACTGATCATACATTCAGAGAGATGTCCTGTTTGTGTGACTGTACACTATAATAGAGTTCAAAAAAGAACTAGATAAGTTCATGGAGGACAGGCTACTAGCCAGAATGGGCAGGAACGGTGTCCCCAGCCTGTGTTTGCCAGCTGAGAATGGGCGACGGATGGATCACTTGATGATTACTTGTTCTGTTCATTCCCTCTGGGGCACCTGGTATTAGCCACTGTCAGAAGACGGGATACTGGGCTAGATGGACCTTTGGTCTGACCCAGTATGGCCATTCTTATGTTCTTATGATACCATACAGATGTGAAAACATTCATGAAAACATATTTGTGTCACCATTCAAGCAGACATGTTCAGTATTGATATTTGTATCTCACAGAAACATACACAGACCCTGCAGTTGGGTTTGTTTGCACGTATCTCACTGCAGGACCAGGGTCCTAAATGGGTCACGTTCATTGGAGATGGCACAGGGACGTGTAAATTACTCATATAATGACAATTCTTTGTTTCACCCTGCAACTCTTCATTCCAGGGAGGATGCTCCGCAAGGGAGAGAAGGCAATGTTATCATAACCTTCCCTCTTTTAGGGGCTTCATCAGGGAGGGCAGCATTAATTTCTGCTACGGGCTCCAGTGGAAGTTACTGAAGGAATGTGCTGCCTTAGTACATCCTCAGGCTGCTTTGGCCATGCCACTCCCTGTCTATGCCACCCTCTTTTGGGGCCATACTGGCTCGCTGAAGGCCCCTCACTGACTCCAATATCATTACTTCAGATATGTGCAGATGTAAACAAGGGCAGACTCTGACCTACTAACTTTGAATTTCTTTCCTTCTGTGCATTTAAATGCATTTTTAAATGTTATTTTTATTATTTAATATTTATATTACGGCAGTGTCCAGAGGCCCAAAACAGGACAGAGGCCCCATTGCAAACACAGAGGTAGAAATGATCTCTGCCCTGAAGATGTTACATCCTAAGAAAGTTTTCTGACTGCAAATATCTGAGGTCCTAGCATACTGCACAGCAGATGATATATCATGATCTGCTACAACTGAATATTTCATCACTTAGCAATACTAGGGAAACCCAGAATTCACATAGTTTTATCCCTTCAGGGACATAAAATAGCTGTTAAACAAGAGTGTTTCCATTTTAGCTTTAACTGCTGGATAATATTTTCCAACTCAAATTTCACTGGTTTAATTAACACTTCTCAATTTTATTTGGAATTTGTGGTTAAAATAGCCTTAAGCCTAAAGTTATGTGGTACACTATTTTTACACAAATGGAATTTGAATGACTGCCTTGACAGATGTGTTGACAGGCTATTCTGGCTCCAATATCAAAGACAGCTTTGTAAACAAAATATAGGCGTTCCATGGCCTTAGTCACTTTCATGACAAAGGAAGTTGGGACTCAGCTTCTTGTGAGCTGTCCCTTGTACCAACTAAAACTTGTTTCAAGACAGCTTATAAAATCTTTATGTTCCTTTGAGAGAAGACCCATCAGCACTAGTAATGGATTAGCCTCAAAAGGTTCAGAAGTGATGTTTGGATGTTTATCCAAATATTATCCAAATCTCTTTGGGGTAGAAAACTGGAGTCGAAATCTCAGGAGAACAGGTTCTCCCAGGGAGATTTTGCAGACTTCCTGCTAGTAGTTGGCCTGAAATTAAAGCTTTTTCACTGCATGTCAGTTTTCTCCCGTTCCAACAATGGGAACGAAAACTTATCTATACTTTTCTGAACCTTTGAGATGTTTGGTTTGGGTTTGAGGTAGGTTCAGTTCAGTTCCTACTTTATCCAAAAGAGCTGCTTCATCCCTAGTCTGTAATTGCTCACTGAGTGCTAGGTTGTGCCCAGCTGCTTGAGTATGCAAATTGCAGAGGACACAAGAAGCCTTCCAGCTGCTGTGCAAGGCCATGAGAAGAGGGATCCAATAGAGGTGTCTGGACACCTTAAGCAGAAGGATGCAAAAGGGGTAGGGAGGAGGCAGGGCTAGGACCCCAGCTCCCTCTGCACCAGGCAGTAGAACTGGCCAGACACATGGGGAGTATGCTGCACCTTCTGAAATGGAACAAGTAGTGGGGACCTGTGAGGTGCCAGGGAATTCCTCTCTGAGGCAGAATCCACTCAAAGTTCCCTTCGGGGTAGTGTAGGCACGCTACATCCAACCTGGTCCAGTTCACATAAAGGATAATTGAGTTCTGAGTCAGGGAATTAAGGACTGGGTATGCCTACAGTGCAATGTAAACCCAGGGTTAGTAGAATTTCAGTTAACAGACCTTGGGTTTTTTTAACCTAGGGCTTGAATATCTACACTCATTTGTAACCCCAGGTTAGGAATTGTTAAACCCTGGGTCCGAACATGGGGTTCCAGGATCTTCACTGCATTATGCGGGCCTGAGTTCAACCACTCATATTCCATACTTCATAGCACTCTCTGAAAGTGTGGCCATTCTATCCCTTTGCTCATGGTTCAGTGTAGGAAAACTTGACTGTTCACCAAACTTGACTGTCCAGAGGACAAAGAAAGTTGACCCATGGGATTGTGGAATACTTTTGGTGGATTCCCAGAGAATGGGTCCAATGGGACTGCGTCTACACTGCAAAGCAATAGGGCTTGAACCCTGGGGTCCTGGCTTGACTCAGGCTTAACCCTCCACCCCTTGGGGTTAGGATGGAGCCTGAGTTTGAACCCTGGGCTTACGTTGCAGTGTAGACATATCCACTGTGCACTCTTAGAAGAGGTCCAGAGCTCTTCCTTTTGACCCAGAAGGCAGGAGTGAGAGACAGTGAGATACTGGTGCTTACATAGTTTGCGTGCAGCACAGTGAAGAACTCGGGGTTGGTGATGAACTTTACAGCTGGAGACTGTAGCAGCAAGGTGATTTTTTGAGAATTCACTGGAGAAAGGGACCCTTCTCTCCTAATCTCTGAAAATAAAAGTAAAACAATTGACTAGTACACATAACTGAAAATACAACACAAATACTGTCATTCTTATCTCCTCTGCCAGCAAAGCCCACCCTACCACTCCACCATATTGTGCAACTTCTTTTTAATCTTAAAGCGAGGCTGTGGTCATACAAGTGATTATGTAAAAATAGCATCCACTCTCTTTGTGTCTTTGAGTCATATCTACTTACGTGAATGACAAAAGTTTTCCCTGTGGTTAGCACTGCACGGCAAATACATCTACAGGAATGGGAGCTGGATGATTTTCTGCATTGTATGTTATAAATTCTGGGCCACATCCTTAGCTGGTATAAACCAGCATAGCTCCATTTACTTCAATAAATCAATGTAAACCCACTAGCTTACATCAGCTGAAGATCTGATCCAATACTGTCAGCTAAGTTCTGATTGTAGAATCTTTCTTACTGTTGATGAATATAGAGTGGGAAGAACTCACATGAGGTTTTGGGCTCTAGCTGAGTTTGCAGCACTGATGCTTTTAAAACAAAATCAGTTTTTGACCTACAGTCTGAACAAATCTGATGGGGAAGTCATCAAGAGAATGAATACGGAACTGCATAATATAATGTTGACAGTCACTTTTCTATCTATAATTACACCTTATCATTCTGTCCACTTAAGACTGTGAAAAAAGACTTTGTGATACAGCTCTCCTGACTCTGATGGCATTAAACTGATTTATTTCACCTGAGGATATGACAGTGCACCTTTATTTGTGGATATTCACACATCCTTGTGGCTTTCCCTTTAAATCAAGAAGTTGATACCAAATGCTACATTTTTTGCTACATTTTTTTCCTCTCTCCACAGCCAAACAATATATATAGCAAAGACACATTAAAAAGGCACATGCCACAGTTGATAGTTCTTTTTTATTTAAAAAAAAGGAAAGAAAAGGCAAATTAAATCAAATCCAACCACCATTTATGTGAATGATTCCTGGCAGCATTATCATTAATTTAATATTTTATTATGCAAGTAACCTCTGAATTTATTAGATGGAGATATACCTATTGCATGGAACTAAAAGGGACTTTGAAAGGTCATTGAGTCCAGGCCTCTGCCTTTGTGGCAGGACCAAGTACTGTCCCTGACAGATTTTTGCTCCACATCCCTAAGTGGCCCCCTCAAAGACTGAACTCACAACCATGGGTTTAGCAGGCCAATGTGCAAATCACTGAGCTATCCCTCCCCCCATATTAATACTGTATATATGTAACAGTAATACTGTAGATCTACTGTAAATACATATCCAACTTAATATTACAAGTAATATAAGTAGTAACAGAACACAAATCGTATACCGTTTCCACCTCAATTAACTATTAGCAGGTGGGATCAGGTATGATTCTCTACAGAGAAGGAATTCAGTTAAACTGAATCATAAAAATTGTAATACAAATGAGTGCAAAAGTGGTTATATATCATGTGAAGTACATTTGGTTATGACTTATAGTGATTTTAAAGGAAAAAGAAATAAAGATTCAGGCTAATAATAGACAAAACTAAATATTTAACAAAGCTTTTTTAAAAAAGCATAGATTAAATGTTTACTCTGATAGGCTTTGAACGGAATTGAACCATAGACCATGCAGGCTATTTCCTGCTAATAAAGACTAGCCAATAATGGCATGCAAACACAGGAGAAGGGGGAAAAGAGGTGATAGATGTAATAATAGACATAATCACATGGCAACCCTGCCATAGGTGTGAATTTTCAGAAGGGCTGAGTATTGACTGTCCGTGTTGCAGCCACAAGTTTAACTAACTAAATACACACTCATTTTTTTCCAAAATGTCCCTGTTTCAAAAATCTGTCAGGGATAGTACTTGGTCCTGCCATGAAGGCAGAGGACTGGACTCAATGACCTTTCAAAGTCCCTTTTAGTTCCATACACACTGCATTTCACACAAAGTGAAATGCAGGCGCAAGTCTGAGTGCTTGTGTTTCTTCCCAGGTGACTTGCACCTGCAATCAAGCATTTAGCAATGCAAGTACTCAGCTTTTCACTTGTTCAGTTGCAGGTGCAAAAATGTGGATGAACATTTTATGGGCACAAGATATGCGTGGAGAAGGGAGGGCTGGCCCTTTCAAATTTGGCCCATAATATTAAAATTACTATGACCCAGGAAGTCCCTCACTGCCAACTGGAAGTGGGCATACAGTACAATAACTTTCCTCACACCTGACATACTCATTGCCCCAACTTGTTATCATAATCTGTATTTAAAAGGTGTCATGTAAGATATCATTAATATTATTGTGTGTTGTCTGTGTGGGTAATGTATAAAGAGTTATAGATGTGTGCTTGAAATGTGTTCCTAAATGTAAGTGGCAGACAGTGCCTAAACCCAGTCTGTTGTAGACAAAGGAATGTTGTTTCTCCGGCTTGACTGTATCTCCAATGTAAATTGAGCAAGGTGTGACCAAAGATGCCGAAAAGGACATTTACATGAAAGGTAAACAAATCCATTAGCTGAGCAAGTGGGAGGAGATAACCACTTAATCTCTGTGGAGGATGGAGGATGGATCCCCAGGAAACCTTTCTGCCTCTTGAAACAGAGTCAAAGAACTTTGGGGAGATATAAGCAGACGCAATAAGCTATCACCGGATGGACACAAGGGATCAGAGCTATTGTAATCTGAGAACGTTTACTTATGGGGGAGTTGAAGTCTCTGAGAAGTCATTATAAATAAGAAATCTGCTTAGACCAAGCTTGTATGCAGTGCAGTTGTAGTCTTGTCAGTGCAAGGATATTCAAGACACAAGTGGGTGAGATAGTATCATTTATTGTACCAACTTCTGTTGGTGAGAGAGACAAGCTTCTGAGAACTCTGTGTGGCTCAAAAGCTTGTCTCTCTCACCAACAGAAGCTGCTCCAATAAGCGATACTATCTCATCCACTTTGTCTAGACCAAGACTGTAACTTGCTAGAATTAAGTTTTAATCACTAGAAGGCATGTTTTGTTTGTAATCTTTCCTATCTCTTTCATTCTTACTTGAGACCATTTAAATCTATCTTCTTTCTTAATGAACTTATTCTTAACTTATTACAGAACCATATCGGTGCAGTGGATTAATAAGGGTCCTCAATCAATCCAGACAGCAAGTGTGAAAAATTGGGACGGGGTGGGGGCTAATAGGCACCAATATAAGACAAAGCCCTGAATATCGGGACATCTGGTCACCCTATTTTGGGGAGACAAGGGGCTGTTGGTGACACTCTGCGAAGAGTATCCATGCTGGTGGGAACCAGGGTGAGATAACTGTGCTGTGAGCAGACTACTTGCGTCAGGGCCAAACCTGCATAGCACAGATGCCCCCAAGGTTACAGGACAGGCAGTGACACAACCCCTGGCTGATCTGGGTGAACCCCCATAGTGTCACAATCATATTATCACCAAAATGAAACAGTGTAGCTACTGAAACTGCAAGCTTGAGAAAATAGGCACTTTCTCCATTTTCATGTATAATACCTGGACATTCAAACCCAATCTATTGTAAAAACACTTTGTCTATGTAAGGACTCATTAAAAGAGTCCCCTAACACTTGCTTATTTCCTTCTCAGGGTCTATTCATGCTCTATACTCTCTTTCCTTTCACTTAGCTATTTCTGCCATAAAGTACTGAAGCCTGAGTCTTCATCAGGGCACCATAGCGTGTCCAGCTTGTTTCCCAGAATGGAACGACATCTGGTGCCACATGCTGTTAATAGCTTCCTCTCCCATACCTGAGTTTGGCTGGGAAAAGTCTGCCTCAGAGTCACTTCCTCCTCCAATGGAGAGCCTCTCGGCTCTGTTGTTCACAATAGCATCTTCCTCTGGCCTCTCTGTTGCAATAGTCCGCTGAATATTTTGATACCTGCATATTTTACATGAAAGAAAAAAGTTGTTTTAGCTATACGTTTTGGTGGAATAATGGTAGAAAGCATTTTGCTGCTCACCAAAATGCCTATCTCTTTCTTAATGAGAGTTGGAAAAATCAACACTTTTGAACAATTAAAATATTGCTAAAATCGGCATGTACTTTTAAAGAATCAATGGGCCTGAGTCTTCCCTGTCTTGCACCTGTGCAAATCACCCACATTCCACAGGGATCAGTGACTATATAATGTGAAAGGCAGGGAAGAATCAAATCCCGATTTGTCATAGGTTAACATAATCAATCACATAGGGCTTGATCTTCTGAGGTGCTGAGTGTCCTCAACTCCCAACAATTGCAATGGGAGCATGCTTAATGTGTTCAACACTTCACAGCCTTGGCTCCATAACCATTATTCATTTTTTTTTTTTACTAATCATTATTATTCATCATGTTTGTTGTGGTAGTGCCTAGGGACCAGCCGAGAACAGGCTCGTTGTGCTAGGCACTGCACAAACACAGAACAATGGACAATCCCTGCTCCGAAGAGCTGACAGTCTAATAGATAAAACAGACACAGGGTTGAGGAAAGTGGTGTAACACACAAGCGGAGTAAACAACATAAGGGCAGGACGTGTTATGTTAGCTCCATGCTTTTTTGGGTGTGTATATGGATTGAGTTTGGTGATGATAAGCTAAGTGGAAAGCTGACAGGAAAGGGTTGAAGGGGACAGAGCAGTGTTTAATTTGTGCCAGGGCTTGCCAGGGCTGAGCCCCAGCACCTCTAGGCTTGGCAGTTCAGAGCCCCAGCATCTCTGGTCTTGCTGCATCAGTTCTGAATGTAAAAAACTTGCTTGAGCCTTAGCACCTCTTTCATTACAAAATAAGCACTGTGACAGAGCCAGTGAGAACAAGGAGGACAAAGAAGAGGCAGGTGTGGAGTGAAGCTTTGAAAACTTTTTTCTCTGTTATGGCAATTTCATGTTGATTGACTTCAATGAGACTACTCTTGGGCTTAAAGTTAAGCAAGGTGCTAAATACTGTGCTGGATCTGGGCCACAGTGTTAATGATGTTGAAGGTTTGAGTCCCATAAAGGATGTTCTCTTTTATGTGTTTATTATGTTTAAAATATGCAGTATACAGTACTAATTCTATATATTGTAAAACAGAGATAAATAATGTGGGAAGTCAATCCTGCTGTAGCCATACTGGTGACTCAATCATTGAACATTTGACAGACTAGGGGTGAGAGAACCTCCATAGCTTCTAACTTTTATGTTCATGAACAGGCCCAAGCCTGGGATTTTGATAATGTATGACAAGAATGTGACAAATTTTAAAAATTATTTAATGAAAAATATTTATAAAAATAATAGATATCTATCTTGTTAATAATTTTAATGAGCTTCTGCTCCACCCTGACATTTTAAAACATTTTTTGTTGTTTCATTTTCATTAACTCTCAGCATTCATAATGGGCCAGAGCCCCACCTGGCATAAATCCATGTAGCTTCATTGATTACATCTGATCTTTGGCCCAAGGTTCTTTGTCTCTCTTTTTCCTGGTTTCTGTTCTTCTTTCTTTCATCTGTTTGACTCCAGACTTATGAAGAATATCCCTCCATTTTTTTTTCTCTCTCTCTCTCTTTTTTTTAAAAAAATATGTATGTATGCCAAGTTAGATTTTGGCCTGAACTTCAATGGTTATATCTCAAAGTGCCATGACATCTCTGAAGACAAGTAGTCTGGAGCTTGATTTTACATCTCATTCAAAAGACAGCATTTCCAGTAGCATACTAACTCTCAACAGGTTACTGGAGTTTAGGCTAAATTATGGAAAATGGGTGAAAATTTAATGGATTTATACTTGACTAACACAGTAGTTTTCATTTTCCTCAGTATTCCAAGTTTTCTTTAATGTAGCGTTTAGTAGCTCAATAAATATTATATTTAGAATTGGTTAAAAAAGCAAGAGAATTGGGGATTTTTGTTTTTAGATAAACATACACCTTAGAAGCAAATTATTATAGTAGATTTCACAACTACATTAATTTACCTCCACTTTTTCCCCCTTTATTTTATAACAAGCTTTTAAAATTTTTATTCACTTGACTGCAGGCTAATTGAGTAAACTTTCCACTCCAATACCGCAGGAGTTTTACAACACCCTTATGCAGCAGCAGAGCAGAAAAAAGTAGTTAATATAGTCAAAAGTTTTATATATATGGTAACTGTAGCTTCAATTTAATTAGATGTTAGAAAATCCCCTGCTGGCAAACTTTACACAGTAATGCTAGCTGTATGCCAAAAACAAGCTACTTTTTTTTTGTCTAGATACTGTAAAATTGTCATATAAATACCAGAAAATGCCCATGTAATTGTAAAAAAAACTTTGAAAGGGCAAAAGTTATGGGAATGTATTTGAAAATCACAGTCCCTTTTCAAAGTGATTTGTCAAAGAAATAATGGTTTAGAAAAACCACACTAGATGCTGTTTTTACTGTACTATTATTATTTATTGTGTCTTTTTTATTATTATTATTCATGTAAAGACAAGTCTAGTTACACAAATGCTGCACAGTTTTATCAGATCACAGTGGATAGTTAACCATGTTATGTAATTTGAACAACGCTGGCTGTTAACTGCTTCAGTAACTCGAGGAAAGGCAAGAAGTGCTGTAGTAAAGGAGGAAGACTCTTCTAATAAAAAAAATAGTAGTGTTTGGATCTTATCTGAACTATAGGTCCCAATTCTGCATTCCCCATATAGACAAAATGTCCATTAAAGTCATTGGGGATCTCTGAGTATTCACAGAATGAAGGATTAGGCCCTTGGAACAGAATACTCTCCGTCATTCCTTTTTAAAACTAGATTTCCAGTATTTTATGGTTTTGGCAGGAATGAAAATAGCAAGCTGTCCTAGTGATATAATGGTATTTCCACTCCTTCTCCCAGATGAATCTAGGAAGTGGGAAACTGAACAGATTTTTGTGAAAAGAAAGTAGACTGAGCTTTTTTTCAAACTTCAAGAGGTTTTGGGTTCCATTTTGTTTGAATTTGGGGCAAAAATTCAGGCTGATTTTAATTATATCATCCAAGCTCTTTGTATACAGTTGCCTCACCTAGAAAGGATTTTTAAGCAGAGTTAACAAAAACTGTTCCAGGTGTAAGCAGAGTCAGGATGAGCTGTACCCTGACATCTGGTGGTGAAGTATGGGAAGTGTGGAAAGAATGTCTGGAATGCGAAATCTCAAATATTTGCATAGGCACGCCTACCCCATCCCAGACTAGCCGGCTGTGACCCGGACATCGCTCTTGTAGACAGAAATGATTCCAACTCAGTTGGTTACTTGCCTAACAAGGGACATGGGTTCCATACCCTGTGAATAATGAAGAGGTTGGGACAGCGTATATTGTGCCTGGCGGTGCAAGGCCTCTTGTTGGGCTAGACGCCCAGTTTGCACCCCCTCCTCTCTCACTGTGAATGTCAGAGGATGATTTTTTCACCTTAAGACTCTAGATAAGGTTGCTGCAGCGAACCCTCACTTTGGGCTAAGATGCACTACCAGGTAGGGCGCTCCCACTACTCTGTGCTGAGAATCACTAAGAGGCTGAAATCACAAAAGAGCTGAAATACTGAAGAACTAGGGAAGCACTTGCAGTACTGTGCTAAACTAAGTGGGGGAGCCTGAAGCTTACTGTGGAACAGGCAGCAGTGGCTGGAGTGGAGCAGTTTATAGGGGATGGCTGGAGCAGGACCCACAGGACAGCTGGTGAGTGGAGCGCTGGCAGAGCGAGAGTAGCTGTGGGGCGTGTAGGACAGCCCCAGAGCGAGCCGGAGCCAGAGCAGTTTGCAGGGACAACTGAGGCAGCTCACGAGGCAGCTGGTGAGCGGAGCAGTTGTGAGGACGGCCGGAGGAGCCGAGTGAGCAGCTGGTAAGCGGCGAAGCAGTTCGTGAGAAGGCGAAGCAGAACCCACGGAGAGGCAGGGCAGTTGCCCCGGACGTAAGGTGCCCTTCACACGGCCTGGGGGAGGACCTCTACAAATAGTTTGAATTCTGGGTGCTTTGCACAGAGACTTTGGGTTTTGGAACTTTGGAGTGATTGGACTTACGACCCTAAAGGGAAAGGACATTGCCAAGATACTTGGGGGTGGTGGTTATGTTATGTGTTTACTCTGTTTGTGTGTTTCCCAATGGGATCCACATTGATTCTTCCCTTTATTAAAAAGATTTCGCTACACTCAGACCCGTGCTTCGAGAGGGAACAGTATATCGCCTCCTAGAGGCACCCAGGAGGGTATGGTATGTAAGTGTCCCAGGTCACTGGGTGGGCTCGAGCGGTTTGCCTTGTGTTATTGAAAGGAACCCCTGATACTGAACCTGGCCTTGTTCTGCCAACCCAGACGGGCGAAAGGGTTACACAGGTAATGAGGTTGACCTACAATAACAAATACTTTTTTAAAATGGTTGTGAAAATAATATCAGCCTAAGTAGTGGTTTTTCAAAACAGACTTAAGGAAAGTGTTTTCTCACAAACTGGTATCACCAGTTACCTGAATTTTTTGAGTAATCTTGAAACCTATGCTTCAGGACAGATAATTATTCTATTTCACCCTGCCATAAAAATATTAGAATTGCTTCCCATTTGTGAATACACAGTTGGTGAACTTTGTTGCAATGGCCAATATGTATCCCTTTTGTTAGAAATTTTGGAAATACATGGCTACACATATATTCAGGAAGCAATTGGCAATGACAAGAGAACGCCTCTTAAAACTTGTGCTATTCGCATTTGTCTTAAGGCGCCTTTATACAGCAGTTATAAAGAATTCACAGATGGCTTTTTTGTGCTAGAAACATGGGATTCCACATTACTTAGTTGTAATGTGCTAGCGCCACTGGAATCAAGTGAGGAGAAATACGCTACTAATGAAAGGTTTCAGAGTAGCACCGTGTTAGTCTGTATCCGCAAAAAGAAACAGGAGTACTTCTGGCACCTATAGAGACAACAAATTTATTTCAGCATGAGCTCGTAACCTACAGCTCCTGCTTCGGATGCCACAGAATGGAACACGACAGACAGGAGCAATATTATTACAACAGAAGAAATGAAATAGGTGGACTAGCATACCAACAGGAGAGTCTAATCATGAGATGAGCTAAAAATCAGCAAGAGGAAAAAAAACTTTGAAGTGATAATTAATGAGACTCATAGAGGTGTGAGGAGAACTCTAACATAGGGAAATAGATGCAATTAGTGCAATGCACCCAACCATTCCCAGTCTCTGTTTAAGCTGATTATGAACCTAATTGTAATATATCCGCAGTCAGCAGTCTCCTCTTGGAGTTCGTTTTTGAAGTTTTTTTTGTTGCACAATTGCCACCTTCAAGTCTGTCACTGAGTGGTGAGAGAGTTGAATGTGTTCTCCAGTGTTTTGAATTTAGTGATTCCTGATGCGCAGATTTGTGTCCATTATCTCTTTACATAGAGACTGTCCGGTTGGCCAATGTACATTGCGGAGGGCATTGCTGGTACATGAGCATATATCATGTTGGAGAATGAATTCTCTCTGCTCTCCACTCTATACACTGAATGTACAAATGCTAAGCAATACCCACCATACATGAGGAAGCAACAACGTATTTATCGCTAAATTACAGGTGTATTAAATCATTAAGGATCAAATCCTAACAACATGGTGTCAAAAAGGAATCAACTTATGAAAACATGGGAAATCTAAAATGTAAACCAAGGATGTCACTGTCTGTGGTTCTCAACAGGAGACATGTAATCTCAGGGGTAGAGAGTCTTCCAAGGAGCACATCAATCATTAGATATTGCCTAGTTTTACAATAGGCTACTTAAAAAGTACTAGTGAAGTCAGTAAAACAAAATATCATACATGACATGTTATACTGTGCTTGTGACAGACCACGACTAGTGGGTACAGGAGTCTGGTGAAGACAAATATATTGGTACCTTGGATGAGTAGTTTCTGTTCCCTGAGTGACCAGAGCTGGGGCTGCAACTGAGTAGATCAGGCACCGGCTAGAACACAAACTTAAAGGCAGACCAGGTCTGAATGAGATCAACCTGACAGCTAAATCAAGGCAAAGGGCTAAATCAGGCGGCACCTGGTTTCAAAAGGAGGCTCACTACACAGTCCCACGAGTGCGGGAGGAAGCACACACGAACGCAGAGGATAGTTGCGTGTGAGGAACAGGCTGGAGAGCAAGAAGGAACCACAAACCGGAGCTGAACCCGACCACGAGAGCCAGAGCTGCCTGGACATGCACTAGAAGAAAGAGTAAGGAGCTAACACAGCGTCTATAGCAACTCCAGGCTCAGGACAGGATCCTCAGTGGGTGAAGGCAATAAAAGAACCGGTGTCACATGGACAGCAACGAGCCATCCATGCAGGGCAAATAGCCCAGGCGCACAGCTCTCGCTTAGCAATTGTCATTAATCAGCAAGCGGTTAACAAGAGGCCACAACATAACTACCAGCTTGCAAATCCACAAGCGGCCCTGCAGGCGCGAACCCAGAGTCACAGAGCGCTGGCCCGGGTTCCCCCCAAACCTCCCAACTCCTGATCAGACACAGAAGGAGTTGATCCAGACTGTGGGGAAGATCACTGAGGTGAGCAAATCTGCCAATAAGCGCAGGACCCACCAAGGTAGAGGAGGAACTTTGTCACATGCTCTATATCCTATACACTGAAATGTAAGTACTATATTTTCCAGTTGATTTATTTTCTAACTATATGGTAAAAAATGAGAAAGCAAGCAACTGTTCAGTAATAGTGTGCTGTGACACTTTTGTATTTTTATGTTTGGTTTTGTAAGCAAGTTGTTTTTAAGTGAGATGTAACTTGGGGGAATGCAAGACAAATCAGACTCCTGAAAGGGGTATAGTGGTCTGGAAAGCTGAGAGCCACTGACTTAGGTAATGTCTACACTAGCACTTATATTGGCAAAACTTCTGTCACTCTGGGGTGTGAAAAAACATTAGTTTTGCCGGCATAAGCATTCATGTGCACAGCGCTATGTCGGCGGAAGATGCTCTCCCACTGCCATAGCTACTGCCACTCATTGAGCTGGTTTTATTATGTCAACAGGAGAGCTCTCTCCCATCGACATAACATGGTTACACAATTGCTCTTACAGAGGCACAGCTGCATCGGTACAGCTGTGTTACTGTAAGCTTATAAGTGTAGATATGGCCTAAGGGTATTGTCAATTAACCTGGGCTAGCTAACACAATTGTCA
This sequence comes from Chelonoidis abingdonii, assembly GCF_003597395.2. Taxonomy (NCBI): domain Eukaryota; kingdom Metazoa; phylum Chordata; order Testudines; family Testudinidae; genus Chelonoidis; species Chelonoidis abingdonii. The sequence goes on along the minus strand of NC_133770.1, from coordinate 100,258,397 downwards.
TTTCTAGTTTAGACACTCACCAATGTTTGTTCCTGGTTGTTTGTGGCTCACCCAAGAGAGTTTAGCCTCATGGAACAAATGGTGACTGTCTACAATAAATATACGATAGTATTCATTAGCTCAGCTTAATGGGCATTCAATTAACTCAAGTTACAGCACAACAAAAAACTATAATTTACACAAGCCCTTGATGACTGCGGACAACATCTATCCAATTCACTGCAAGGGGTTTCTAGAAATGCCTGTCTTTTCTTTATAAATTAATATGCCAACTTGGCACCTTCTGAGGAAAATTATAATTAAAACAAACTACTGCACGTTCTTACCACTGTAAACAAAATTACACTATGGTAGTCAAATGCCCACTCTGTGCCCAGCATGCTAGGTTTGGAGAGAAGAGGAGGACATTTCCTCATGGATCTGTTTGTGGTTATGATCTATTTTGTACTATAGACATTTTCAGAAAGCTGGTTAGCCCTTAGGAAAACTCCCTGATGGCTGTCACCAGCAACCATTTTCTCCCTACAAAGGATCTAAGTAACTCCCATCTTATTTTCCTGCCATGGAAAGAAGGATCGTTCAAGCACTCTCTCTGTCTCCTAGCTTGGCACTCCGATGATCCCCAAATGATGTTTTTAAAGTACTAGAAAAATCCAAACCAACCTTCATGCCATTTTAAAGCCTATAATCAGAGGATAACAATTTCAGTCTTGCTTATTTAAATAAGAAACTATATCATTACAGTAAGCAGGGGCAGAGGATGAGAAAATGTTTTCTGAGGTAATAGTGGAAGATTATTGCCTAGCTATATATTTCTTTTACTCTTCTTCCCTCAATTCATTCTGAAATACAAGAATACAAAGGAAACTGTAACAAATCTTTCGTTGTGTAGAGTAGTAGTTGAGTAGACATTGCTATCAGTGATAAAGCTGCCTCATTTGGAGGGAGACTCCCTCTCTCGGGATTCATTTTAAGGAAGTGTTTCTAGTTTCCTCCAGCTGTGCGAAGGGCTTTGAAATGTCTTTCCGGGAGATACTTATTAGCACTTCACTATTTAAAACAAATATCTCATTCATGCTGTGTCACAGCTTGTCAGCCTTGCTGATGTCAACAGCTACTTGTTGGTGCTTCCCAACCCATGGACCTTGGGAAGGAACCACTAGAGTGCTATAGTGGGGAGATGATAATTCCAACTGCATGAACATCCATAACATTCAGCCTGCAGCACTGGTGGAGAAAAATTGCAAAGGGAGGCTCTCAGCAACTAGAGCTGTTGCTTTCCTGACCTCATCTTTGAATAGCTCCCATAAGACTGAGGTAGGTGTATAGGTGTAGCAGCTGGAGGAGCACAGTGGAGGTCTGGAAGATGAAGCACCTCAAAGCAGTGGGGCTGAAGCCTGAACTCAGAGCTTGATTGCTTGACTTCTCTTCATATTCTCACCCAGACCATCTGTCCTCTGCTCTCATAGGTAACACAGAAGCTCTGAAGAATCCTGCCTCCCCACCCGCACCTGCACTGATCCTTCTAATAAGTGGTGGGAGGAAAAGTGAAAGGAAGCCATGATTGGACCAACTTCTGCTGGGGGAAGGGACAAGCTTTTGCACTTCACAGAGCTCCTCTTTTTCTTCAGGTGTGAAGAAGGAAACTAGAGTGCCCAAGCAAAATATAAGGTGGGACAGATTGTTAAGCATAAGGGGTTCTCACACATTGTAGGAGACCACTTAAAATGAAGTAGGCAATTAAAACTTCAGCAGCCGTAGGACAAAGGAGTGTTAGTAGGCAGCAGGGTGTGTTATAAGTTGTTGTAATGGGCCATAAAACTAATGTCTCTGTTAAATCCATGGTTTTTAGTGTCCAGCAGAGTTATGTATTTAAGATCCCAGGCCTGTCTTTTGAAGGTGTTGTAGAGGTTTCCTTTGAGGATGAGGACTGAGCACATGTCACTCTTTGCGCAATGCACTATGTTCACTTTGTGTCTCTAGACTGTAATCTGTTTGGTCAGACACTTTGCTATTTTTAAATACCACTTCCTGTTGTAAAGTACCATATAGACTTATGGAACTACATACAAAAATACTAATTAAAAAGTACAGTGTTTTATAAATGTAAAGCCAGCCTGAAAGTAGGACTGAAAACTGTTTCCATTTATTTTGGGCTCCCAAATTGCCAGTGCTAAAAATGTCACCTTTTTTAAAGCAAGATGGTTATCATCCACAGCAGTAGGTTCTGACCTGCTAATTGTTATTCAGCATTGTACCTTCAAATATATCTCATAGCTTATTTATGTTGAAAGTTTTAGTTATTTCAGGAATATTTCAGATGTTGGTTTGGAATAACGTGAGTACCATTTCTCATAACTTGAACATTTTCTTAGTGGTGTTGTTTGGGAATTTCAGTCCAGAATTACTCACCGCCGATTGAGCTGCTCCATTTGTTGGATTGAACCAGATCTGCGTATTCCATCTGGAGTGGCTGGTGCTGTGGGGCGCTGCCATGTTGTGGTTCGATTCACATGGTCCACATAAAATACCCTTCCATGGCTGTCTATCCGAGCTTCCCAGTCTAGTATTAAAAAAGAAAGGAAAGGAGGAAGCTGTCAGTTTGAGAAATTTCAGAAAGCCTAGATGCTCATGAGATACATGTGTGTATATATACACACATCGGAGCTGGCATATTGGGTCAGATCAATGGTCCATCTTACCCAGTATCCAACAGTGGTCAGTACCAAAGTTTCAGGGGAATTTACAGAACAGACCAATTATGGAGTGATCTACTCTGTCTTCCACTCCCAGATTCGGATACTCAGAAGTGTAGGGTTGCCCGAGCATAGGGTAGCATTCCTGACTATCTTGGCTAGACTAATAGTCATTGAAGGATGTATTCTCCATCCGGTTCTTTTCTGAACCCATTTATACATTTGGCCATCACAACATCCCATGGCAATAAGTTCCATGGGTTTGTTGTATATATGTATGTGTAGTATACACACACACATAAATATTCCTTCACACAGAGCCTATAGTCACCCTATAGAATTCACTGCCAAAAGCCATCAATAATGAGTGAGACACAGTGAGTGTATTTTTAAAAAGGGCTGGATAATTCTATAACCATTAATACCTATTATAGTTCAGTTTCTTGAGGTGAGTAATCAAATTACATGCTTTAGAGCATAAAAATTTCCCCATGTAACTCTCACATTGCCCAACTGGCTATATTCATTGTGGATGAGAAAACCATAAGGAACTGGCCACTGGTAGCCAGGATGCTAGACTTGGTGGAACCAATGATTTAATCTGGTGTGGCAAGTCCTATGTTCACTTTTTTGTTATTAAACATGATACGGTGGGTTTTTTTAAGCTTTCAGAAGGATAATACAGAGCAGTTTAAGGCTGTCTACCTAAAACTTGCCACAGACTGGTTGGACATATTCTCAGAAATATATGCATATTTTTTATTTTTTTAAATCTATCACTCTGATAAAGACCAGATAGCTAAGGAAATTGGTAACAAGATATTGAACCTTCCACCCTCATGTCTCTTGTTGAAATTAGGTCCAAGTTGGCCAGGAGTATAACCAAAACCCCCTGCCCATCTGATGGCTGCTTGTCGGCTTGCATGAAATACACTGGTAGTTAAAAGCATCAAGATCACTGGTAAAGGTATTAGGAATAAGAGGGAATTTAAGAAGTGAATGAGCTAATCAAATTGTACATAAAAAACCTGAGAATTTCTTGAGTGAAGTTGCACAAATTTGATCTGCTAACTACATTATTGCTACACGAAGATCCATTAGCTGATGACCTAACAACTATACAGTAATATATATTCCCCTCCACCCCCGGGGCACATCTGTAACCCAAGAGTGGTAAAGTCCACTTTTTTCCCCTGTGGCTCTGTGTTACACCTTAGGACCAGGGGTTCTTGGTTCTTTTTGAACCTTCCCTCATACCCTCCAAGAGCAACAGAGAGCTGTCTTCCCTCCTACTGCATCTGGAATCCAACTCCCTGCAACCAGCTACCTTCCCCCAAACACCGATCAGTAAGGAGACAGACAGTGCTGGCCAGAGCTAAGGTGACATGCCTTATCATAATGTTATTAAAAATACCTTCTTTATCCATGTGGGTGCATTTATTTCCCTCCCACACAGCATTACCATCACACAGGGGAGTAAGTAATTCAAAGGGCATACAACACAGAATTTGTGGTAAGATGAATGGATGGCTGCATAGATAAATGCACAGACTAACGGATGGACAGAGGCCGTGATTTTGAGCTCTGTTCCAGCCCCTTTATATTGCTCCAGTGATGTAAAGGGTCAAAAACCAGCCAGATCACCGCATGTGGGAATTATCCCTTAGCAGAGGGTTTCTCTGGGGAGTGTAGGGCTAACAATATGGCCCTACACCAGTCCCTTTATAACTTCAGAGCAGCGACACACCAGGAGATAGCCTGGGATCAGGAGAAGGTGAGGCCATTGTGCTCTTCACTCCAATTATCCTGGACTGCCGGATGGTTCCTTTGGGACCACTGCAGCCCATATGTACATTACAGCAGCCTCTGAGGCTGTTCTTACTTACACCACGAGCCACACCTGTACTTGGCAGACCTGCAACCCCAGAGGGACAAAGCCACCTTGCTCCTCTTTACATCCCTGTCTATGGTACATCTTCTAAATGGTGCAGCTCAGAATTAGGACCCAAATGTTTCTCTTGGCTTCAGTAGGGTAGGGTTTCCACCATTAAAAACAACTAACCTTTGGATATATCCATTACCACTGGCATTGCACCATACAAACTCTGCAACCTGATGCATGCTTTAAAATCTTACATCTACCATGAAGAGTTTACTACAGACACGAAAAATCATGTTAAAATCTAAATAATTCTATCCCACACCACAAAAGAAACATAGTCAAAGAAAAATTCCTCTTCAGGACTGTAGCGAGGCGGTGTGGCTCCCCTCCTCCACAGGGAGCCGTCGGACCAGACCTGGCCCGAGGAGCCGTCGGACCAGACCTGGCCCACCTTCCCTGAGGTACTCCCGGACCTGCCGCCCAGCCCTGACTGGGAGGAGCCCATGGTGCCGGGCGACCCTGCGGACCAGGTAGGAAACGAGGGGGAAATTGGAAGTAGCCCGGGGGCAGCTGACTACAGTCAGGCTGCAGAGGGCCCCGAGCCTATGGCCGTGTGTGTCGGTCAGGATCCCCACTGATCACTCTGTCAGTGTGTTTCGGTCCGGATCCCCACTGATCGCTCTGTCAGTGTGTTTCGGTCCGGATCCCCACTGACTGCCAGTAGCGGCGACAGCCGCTAATAGGGCCCCGGGCTGGAACGCAGAGGAGTGGGTGGGCCTGCGTTCCCCCTGCCACCCGTAACCGGGTGGCAGAATCCCCTTCACCCTGACCTAAGGAGACCATTGTGGTTGCCACTGCTCTGCCCTGCTCCACAAGGGCTAGAGCTGCTTGTACTGTGTTTGGTGCCCTGCCCGACCCAAGGGCTGGGCTCCTATAAACTTTGCCACTGCTCTGCCCTGCTCCACAAGGGCTAGAGCTGCTTGCACTGTGTTGGTGCCCCGCCGAACCAAGGGCTGGGCCCTCTCTAACTTTTCCACTGCCCTGCCCTGCCCGAAGGGCCAGAGCCCGTAGAAACTGTAACTGTGTTTGTTGGTGCCCGCCTGCATCAAAGGCTGGGCCCCGTTGACTTTACCTGTGCTCAGTCCTCTCCATAGGGACCGAACGTCCCCGGACGGTGGGCCGTGGGTCCAAGGGACTGGACCCTTCGAAGGACAGTACGAGGCCGGTGTGGCTCCCCTCCTCCACAGGGAGGGTTGAGCCCCGGCAACCCTCGCCACAAGGACTAACAGAATAAACTAAATTTTGAAGTCATATTATTTTGGGGCTATGATCAAGCAAGACTGACTGCAAGGGGAAAACCATCTCACTTTTCGAATCTACAGTATCTCAAAAGCCTTTAACTGATTTTCCTGAAACCTCACAAAATATTCTACCATGAGCTAAAATCTGGCATGTGATATTTCAGGGACATGGATTTGGATATGGGAATGTTAAGATTCAGTCAGTATTGTCCTTGTAATGATGGGGTATTATCTTCAATCATAACCATGGACAGACTCTTGTGTCTCTTCATTTTAGAAGCTCTAAGCATTGTTCACCGTAAACCTGATATAAAAGGAATAATCTCTCTCTATGGGTGTGGTTTGGGAGGAGTACGAGGGGGTATTGCCCTCCCCCAAAATTGCATACCTGGGGCAGGCGTGGAATTTGCCTCCCTTGCGTGGCCCCATTGGCCTGGCTGGAGCTGCCCCCTCATTTGCGCTCTCTCTCTCTCTCTCTTATTTAAGAGTGATTTAGTTGTGATAGGCAAGTGAAAAGGGTCTTTCCACAACACCGGAAAAAGAAAAATCTTTAGATCAGACCTTAGTTTGTACTTCTCATGGGCTTTAAAAATGTCATAGTCTGAGAATTGCATAGATTTCAACTGAGGAATTATTTAATTCAATTTCTTTAGCAAAAATTCACATGGCACTGCACACTGAAGAGGGATATATTCAGGGACAATATACTTTACACGTATTACAAGTATGATATAGTGTAGATATCAAAGTAATGGGTGCATGAATATTAAATAAATATGACTCTACTATCAGATGATTGTACTTTTGCTTTTGTGTAGATTAAACTCCATCATAATTGCCTTCATTAGGAGCAATGCTGAAAATACTTACCTTTTGAGGCTGGTGTTAAAAGGGAGGTAGACTGTATTAAGCAAGCCATAGGGCTGAACCTGAATGTCTTTGATCATGGATTAGGGTAAGTTTTGTTTGCATGGCTGCTGTCAGTGTCTTATTAACAGGTAGTGTAGCTAGAAATTTCTCCCCTTCACAACGTGGTGAAGTAAGATTAGTGGGAAGAGAAATATTTACTTATTACAGAAGTAACTGTTCCTAATTCATTATTCACTGGTAGGCCACACAATGCCTCTAAGACTTCATGGGGCTGAAGGCAGTTGGATCATTCACCACTACTGTATAACTGATGCCAGCATTGAGTGGAATTTTCAGTTTAGGGAATAGTAACAACTCGGTGGATAAAACACAGTTACTCACCTTTGTAACTGTTGTTCTTCGAGATGTGTTGCTCATATCCATTCAAGTAGGTGTACGCGCCGCGTGTGCACGTTCGTCGGAAGACTTTTACCCTAGCAACTCCAGCGGGCCGGCAGGTCGCCCCCTAGAGTGGCGCCGCCATGGCGGGTAATATATACCCCTGCTGGCCCACCCGCTCCTCAGTTCCTTCTTGCCAGCTACTCCGACAATGGGGAAGGAGGGCGGGTGTGGAATGGATACGAGCAACACATCTTGAAGAACAACAGTTACAAAGGTGAGTAACCGTGTTTTCTTCTTCGAGTGATTGCTCATATCCATTCCAGTAGGTGATTCCCAAGCCTTACCTAGGCGGTGGGGTCGGAGTGAGAGGTCACAGTGCGTAACACGGCAGAGCCGAAGGTTGCGTCATCCCTGGACTGCTGGACCAGGGCGTAATGGGAAGCAAAGGTGTGCACGGAGGACCAGGTCGCTGCCCTGCAGATTTCCTGGACGGGTACT
>NC_133770.1:100094305-100250744 GCF_003597395.2 Chelonoidis abingdonii | reverse complement strand
GGGGGGGGGGGGGGAAAGAAGATATCCCGAGCCCTAACAGACACCTGCTGAATGCCTGGGAATCGCAAAAATATCGAGAATGCCAGGCAGTTACGAAGGCCGTCTAGACAGGAGAAGCAGAAAAGAATAATCCTTGAAGAACTCAAGAAAAAGCCCTCCCAAAAAAAAGATCCTCCTATAGAAGCGCAAATAACACCCTAGTCCTCGGGCACCGAATGCCCGCTTCGGCTCCGCACCGGATCTCCTGGCGCCGCGAAAATCACGGCACCGTCGTTCAGGCACCGGGCTCACGGGAAATAGGCCCTCGAACCTGCTACCCCCGCGCTAAACAGCCCCGAAAGGAGCACCCGGCCGCACAAAGCCGGCCCGCTGGCCGTGCTCAGGGACCTCGCAACTCCGGCCCAGCGGTCCGTACGAGTCGATCCCTGCCCAGCTCCGCGCCCAAGAATAGGCGTACGATCGCTCGATGGTCCATCCACCCCCCAGACCTCATCGTCGCCAGGGACCGTCAATCGCCTTAACAGGAGCCGTCTGCCAACCTCCGGCACGCCAAGAGCGGTTGTAAAACAAAGCAACCTAACCGAGTGACACCGCCACCCAGAATTCCCGCCGGCACCGATCAAGACCCGCACCGATCCGATCCCGACGCGCACGGGTCTACTGCACAGCGAAGGTGTCCCCGTTGCGCCGGTCCTGAACTCCCCGGCACGGTCCGGCTCCAGCCACTGTTACCGCACGGGACTCGAAAGGAGTCTTCCCCTCTGGGGCCATCCGATGTGCCAATCCAGGTTCACCTCCGCACGAGCTGTGGCAGGTCCCGTCTCAGATCAGCCGCGGTTGCCACCGGCACCCAATCTCCGACCGAGAGCGTCTTCGCACATCATGCAACGTGGACCCATTACCACTCACGCTCTGCTCCACCAATGGCCTCATCGTCGCCAAGGCTCTTCTCGTCACGCGGTGACAAAGTAGTACGGAACTCTGAAAGACCTGCTCCCCCTTCCCCGAAGAGAACAGCAGAAGCATGTCCCAGCACTGGGCTCGGAACCCCCGGGGTACAATCAATGCCCAGGCACAGAAAGTTCCCCCACAGATCGCCGTCCAGAGCAACAGGCTCCAGAGCAACCGCTCACGCCCTCCCCCATCCTCTATCTATATATCTCGTCCCATCCCCCGACTGCTTGAACTCCCCCAGGATCAGAAGCATAGCCCATCAGAGTCCCCACCTAGACCACGCTCCTTGCCAGGTCCTCCTCGCCCGCTACCCAATAGGACGGTGGCGCCGACGACATCCACATCAGCCCCCCCGCGTGGACCTCCAGGCTCACACAGGGTGGGAGGGAGCTCCAGGTGCGTGCACAAATTAGAACATCCAGGCTGAGGAGGCTCCGAATCAGAGAACTCGTCGTGCGAGCATATTCTCGGCGATGCCCCATTTCGGTCCCCTGTCCCTCAAAAGGACTATCCAAAGCCAATCCAACCACGCGCAGTCCCGGCTCCGTCCGCCGCTGCCCGGGGAACGTAATACATGCCCATCGAAGGCGATGATATATAGCCCTCCACCCGGCAATCGTCGTCAAATCGGAAAAGGAAATGCCAGACAAGAATCCTCCGCCCCAAGTCTAAACGGAGGCCGAGACTATGGACCATCGTGGACCAGCAAAAGGTCGATTCACAGGAGCACCGCAGGCGGGTCTCCAAATCAGCCAAGCTCTGCTAGAACCGCACCCACCAACACTGGCCGCTGATAAATTAAGGAGCGCATCCCACGAAGACGCCGCAGATTCGCCGCCTCCTTGACAAGGGAAAAAGGTCGAACACACTCTTCCTTCAGGAGCTTGGCGCAGCAGACTTGCCGCCAAGAACTGCTGGCCTCCGAGTCACATCCCCGCACTCTCTGGCTTCAGTCTCTGCCATTCCTCCGGAACCCAACATACACCAGAACCCGTCCGTTGACGGCTAGGGCCTGTTAGCATAAAAGACTGACACCTCGCTCAAACCTCAAAGACATATTATTAGCGCGCACCCTGCGGATCGCAACGCCGGTCACCACAGACCAATCAGCCTCAACAAAATCAGGCCTACCCCACCCACAAGCAAGAACGTGCCAGGCGCACGAAAACAGGAAGGCAGGCGCAGACAACGAGTAACCAGGGGCCAAGACGAAAGTCCCCCAAAGCCCCACGGCCGAAGCCCTCGTTGAAGTGCGCCCGAAGCATGTACCAGTTCCTTCAGACCCACTCCTCCTCTGCCAACGCTTCGTTCTCCCTCCCGGCGTGTGCCAGATACTCAGACCTGGGCTGCGGGGGTCTCCCACGCTGACGCTTGATCCCACTCAGTTGCTTCACCCCGCCCTCCACCCCCCTCCCTCGTACCCTCTCAGGACCCCACTCCACAAGCACATTCCTCCTCCAGGAGTACGGAAACTCCTCGACAAAGCCATAGAGGAGGTTCCAGAGAACGAGACAGTCAGGGGTCACTACTTCCATACTTCGATCCCAGCAAGGAGGTCTCAAACCCACCTGACCTACGCAGGCTCAAAAAATACCTACTCAAGTGAAGTTCCGCATGGTTCCTGGGGACCATTACCATCCCGACCCGAGACGTACTCGCCCTCAGACATGCAGACGCATTCATAGAGCCATCTCCCCCCATCCAGGTACTATCGCTCGTGTACGACAGCCAATCAGCACAACACGTGTCCCTCCATCGGCCTCCGACGGCCCTTAGTCACTCAAAGCATCGCCGCATCGTGCCTTACTACCGCTAGCCGGGCACCTGTCCCTACCAACACACGGCTAGCCGGGACTAAGGACCATGAGTCTCACACGCCAATCAGTCGCCGCGTTCCGGACAGCCTGCAATGCCAAATGCAGAGACGCAACTCATCCCAGGGCCAGTTAGGCGCGGTCAGGACCCAACCATAGCAGCCGTCCCATTGCACGGTCCAAGAGACCGCCACACCAGTACGCAGCAGACTACCCATAAGACGCACGGCCGACATGGCCACACGCCCCTCGTTACGCGCACGCTCACTCCGCCTCCACCCTTACAGTCCGCTCATCCCGCAGCACGTCCGCCAAGGCCGTAGACACGATTTATAACGATCCCAAGACCCTCGCTCTCTCTCCAGTGGTGGCTGGATCAGGCCGCATGTGGCAGCTTCCAGCCATCTCCGCAGCCCTCCGCCCTGATGACGACGCGTCGGACTTGGAGATGGGACTCACCATAGACCACCATGCGGCCAGGTCGCTGGCCACCCCATCCCGAACCGCCCTCTGCATATCAACGTGCGACGAATGAGCAGCCGGCTGCTGCCAGCTTCCACGCAAATCAGGCCGCGATGTCGTTTTATCGCACAACACAACAAGCGATAGCTATGGAACAACAGGGCGGAACGAATCTTCTCTTCGTTTCGGAGCCCATATTGTGGGACTTTTGCATAGCCATCACGCCGGTTACCTATCGCCTTCCTTTCCCAGGGCTTGAGACCCGGCGGACACTCAGCGGTCTCGCTCCCACGAGTGAGCCCTTCGCGTCCAGGACGTCACCCTAACGCTTTCCGAAGGGGGGCAATCCCACATGGACCTCTTCATCCGCAGAACAAAATGCCACAATAGTTTGCTCCCAAGTCGCGAGCCGCGCGGTGGCAGACGCCCTTCTGAATTACTGGGTAGACACAACCTCTCCTATGCCCCATCCGTCCCTGACACCAAATCCTCGAAGGCAACAGAGACAGGGCCCAGCTGATTCTGATCGCTCCGCATGGCACCGCGCAGCATGTTTCCCTCTGCTGCGACCTGTTGGTACGACCCGCCCCTGCCCTTAGTGGATCGATCACCAAGACCACGCCGCTTGCACCCGGAACTCCAGTCGCTGCAGCCTCACGGCTCCTACGCGGGCTGACTAGCCGAGTACATTGCTCTCCCCAGTGAGGCAGTACTTCTGAATTAGAACCGTCACAAAGACACAAATGTAAGCCCAAATGGAAACCGTACGGCTGTGCGCAGAGAGCCTTGCCACCACCAATGTCCAATCCTACATCCCAGATACCTTTGGTCGCATCAAAGCAGCAAGCCTGGCGTTACCCTGCTCTGGCACAGCCGGCTACTCCACTCCACCAGACACGGCCCCCCTCTCTCTCACACGCCGAGGGTGATAGATCCTGAAGCTGACGTCTACCCCCAGTCGCCACCACCCTCTTGGCTCAACCTGTGTGTCACGTTTATTGTCCCCCCCGTTGAGCCCGCGGCTAACGTGTCCCCCTCTACTTGTCTGGAAGACACAGTCACCTAGTGGCCATCATTATCTAGCGCGAGTCAGAGCTGCACCCCTCATCGTGGGACCCCCCTAACGGTCCAATCGACAAAGTACAACAGGCCGCACGCCCATTTCTTCAAAGTTGTCTCGGCCTTTCATGTCAATAACACGACAATCAACCACATTTCTTCCGAAACCTCATCGCCGCAGGACAACTACCCTGAACGTCTAAGCGCTCGCCTATAAGAGCAGACCAAACACATCCGTAAATCACCCAACCTTGTCGCCGTAGCTGAGCGTAGTTAAGGTTGCCAGTCTCCTCGCAGAGACTCCTCGTGGGACCGTCGTATACACGGTTACGACCTGCCGCTCCTATCGGCCATGTAACTGACGCACCTACTAGAGCCTAGGCATCAATCAACCAGCGTTCTGCGCGGTACCGCCATCTAGAACAGCGCCGATAAACTCTATCCTCTGAGTAGGGGATAGAGTGGACTTCTCTGCGTTGAGCATCAGGCCTAGACTCGAGAAAAGGCGGCTGACCATGCGGACGTGCGCGAGGACTCGGTCCTCTGAGGGTCCCCGGATAAGCCAGTCGTCGAGGTAGGGGAACACATGCACACGACTGCGATGAAGAAAGGCAACGACTACGGCCATGCATTTGGTAAACACTCTCGGGGCTGTCGAGAGGCCAAATGGGAGGACCGTGAATTGACAGTGCTGGCCACCGACAATGAAGTGAAGGAACCTCCGATGAGGTGGGAGGAAATATGTGTCCTGCATGTCGAGGGCGGCGTACTAGTCTCCGGAATCCAGGGATGGAATAATGGTCCCCAAGGAAACCATGCGGAACTTCAACTTGACCAGGTATTTGTTGAGCTCGCGTAGGTCGAGGATGGGTCTGAGACCTCCCTTGGCCTTGGGGATCAGGAAGTAACGAGAGTAGAACCCCCTGCCCTTCTCGTTCTCTGGAACCTTCTCTATGGCCCCTTTGTCGAGGAGCGTTCGCACCTCCTGGAGGAGGATCTGCTCGTGAGAGGGGTCCCTGAAGAGGGATGAGGGAGGGGGGCAGGAGGGCGGGTACGAAGCAAACTGTAGGTGGTATCCAAGCCGCAGCGTGCGGAGGACCCAGCAGTCCGAAGTAAGCTGGCACCACGCTGAGAGGAAGAACGAAAGATGGTTGGAGAAGGGAGGAGATGGATCCGTGGAAGGAACTGGTACAGCGCCCTCGGGCGCACCTTCAAAAGGAGGGCTTCGGCCCAGAGGAAGGCTTGGAGGGACCTTGGCTTTGGCCCCCCTGGTTACCCGATTGTCTGCGCCTGCCGTTTCTATTTCGCTGCCTGGCAAAGTCCTGCCTTTGCCTGGGTTGGGAGTAAGGCCTGTGCTGCTGCTGAGGCCTAAATGGTCTACGCTGGGTTACCGGCGTATGCATCCCTAAGGCACGCATAATGACCCTATTATCTTTGAGGCTTTGCAGCTGAGGGTCAGTCTTGTCCAAAAACAGGCCCTAGCCCTCAAACGGAAGGTCCTGGATGGTATATTGGAGTTCCGGAGGAAGGCCAGAGACCTGAAGCCAGGAGATGCGGCGCATAGTGACTCCGGAGGCCAGAGTTCTGGCGGCCGAGTCTGCTGCGTCCAAAGCCGCCTGTAGGGAAGTGCGTTGCTTGCAACCTTTTTTCCCCTCGTCAAGAAGAGACGCGAACTCCTGACGAGCGTTCTTGCGGTGAGGAGCTCCTTAAACTTATCAAGCCGGCCGCCCAGAGTGTTGTACGATAGTACGTGGGCTGGGCAGAGACTTCTGCTGTTGGAGGCTCCGCAGCTGCAGGGCTCCTCGGAATAAACCTTTGGCACGCAGGTTCCATTACGCCTCGCTCCTTAGACTTGGGGGCCGAGCTTGTTGTCCATGGCGTTCCCTCTCATTCCACAGAGTGACGACGACGGAATGGGGGCGGGTGGACATATAAGTATCATAGTCTTCGACACGCGCATTGGTATTTACGCTCCACACCCGAGCAGCGGGGGGGGAACGGAAGCCACGTGACTGCCAATGAGTGGTGGATTTAGCTTTGGATGGTCCTGTATGCAAGTGGGGGCCCCAGGGGGGGGGAAGACCAACCGCCCCCCCAGTGGGGCGCGTCCCTCGACACTGCGGAAGTATGCTCGATGACGAGTTCCTCGATTTCGGGACCTCCTCAGCCTTGGATGTTCATATTTTGCGTCCACGCGCCTGAGGAGATCCTGGTGGCCCTGAGGTTTTAGTGGGGGGATGTGGATGTCTCCCCACCACGCCTCAATCTGCGAGGACGATTGAGGATGGAACCGGAGGGAGCGGGTTGGGGCGGCTCTTGTACTGGAGCACTTGGTTCTGACTCTGGTGGGAGCTCAGCATCCGAGGATTGAGACGACCGCTCTTCCTACGGGATGAGAGGGCGTGAAGAAGTAGCCTCCGGAAGCCCGTGTGCTCTGAGACAGTACGACCGTGGGGGAATTTGCTTGAGGGCCCTGGCCTGATGATATGCCCAGGGGTCCTCAGAAGCCCCATCTGCTGCGAGACCATTGCTCCTGCTGCCCTCGGAAATAGGGCGGTGGTCTTTCAGGTTTAGGTACACACTGTTCAACCCCGATAAGAGAAGAGCCTTGGGAGAGGGCATGGTGGAGCCGAGCGGGAGTGGTATGGTTCCCGCACTGCAGAGAGAGAAGACCTCCTCGCGCTGCCGGAGGATCGGTGCCGTAGCTCCTACAGTGCCAGAGAATCAGAGACCAGGGACCTGCACCAGTCAGTGCGGGAGGTCGACCGGGATCATGGCCGTACGATGAAAGGGAACGAACTCCTCGAGTCCGGTGCCGGGTAACGGTGGCTGAGAGCCGATAGTGCCGAGGAGAATCCAGAGAGAACCGGCGTTGAAGACGCCTGCGCGCAAAGAGCGGTGCTGGAGGACTCGCGAGTGGGCATGGGCGGAGCGAAGACCCCCTCGGGATCGAATCAGTGCCGAGAGCTTGCCTGTGCCAGAAGCCGGGCGAGTCAGGGAACGGTGCTTGCATCGGTTGATTAGGCTTGCCCTTTGATTGTAGAAACCCGCACGGGCGTGTGCCGGGGGTTGGGGCAGCACAGGTACGTTAAAGCGATGAACAGGAGTCCCTGGCCACTCGCCTACCCCAGATCTGGCGGGGGAGCTGGGAGGGATCAGACTCGAGACCGTTGAGGCCCGAGTCGACGAATCCCTAGCACAGAGCCAACAAACGGCCGCGTTCGCCGACCGGTGCTTCCTTTGGGCTGTTACGCACGGAAGTGGATAGAGACGTATTCCGAGTGCCCTCTGTCCCGTGAGCCAAAGGTGCCGGAGAAAAGTCGGTACTGTGGCCGTTTTACAGCGGACAGCCAGATGAATCCAGGTGCGGAGCAGAGCAGGCACTCGTTGCCGAGGACCGCAAGCGGTTAAGTGACCGTCTTCATCAGGGCGTCTCTGCAGCGCTGGTAATCAGCTCACTTCATTGTCCTCGGTCTGAAGGCCTTAATGCACATGCACGGAGCCCTTCTCGGATATGTTGCCGTTCCCCCAGGCACTTTCAAGCCATGGCGTCGTGGGGATCAGTGTTGGGGGTGGGTATCGGCTCTTTTTTCAGTCGGCACGTTTGAACCCGGCGAACAGTCATGAGCCTGCGCGGGCCGGGAGAGGGCTAGCGCCCGATACCGCTAGTATTACACTAGAACTTAACTACACTTATACTTATATACTTAAACTATAATTTAAAACTAAACTAGAACTATTTAATGATGAACGAAGAGAAGCTAGGACGTTGGAGCAGTTATGCCGCGCTCCACGTTCCATGACGACACGCGGGTAAGAGGAACTGAGGAGGCGCGGGCCGGCAGGGGTATATATTACCCGCCATGGCGGCGCCACTCTAGGGGGCGACCTGCCGGCTCGCTGGAGTTGCTAGGGTAAAAGTCTTCAGACGAACGTGCACGCGCGGCGCGTACACCTACTGGAACGGATATGAGCAATCACTCGAAGAAGAAATGATTTTTTTTATTAAGGGCACCATAGGCCACATAACTACGTTTTCTTTAGTCAGGCTGAGAAGAAAATAGAGAGCTTTGTTTTTAAGCCTGGTTACTGTTTAAGATGCTGAGCCTTTTTTCCTGTTAAATCATGTGCTAAGCTCAAAAGATGATACACTATGTGTTGTAGGGCAGAGAGTGCACTCTGCTGGACAAATAATGCTAATGCAAAAAGTTTCTCTAGGAATATACAAGTTAAAAGCTATGAAATCCTCCCCAGTAAAGTGCAGAAGTTCTTTTATATGGAACCACGAAAACATGCGGATAGAGGAAGTTGTAGGTCCATAAGTCAGTCATTTTACTTCAGAGCAGAGACCCTCACTTTAACTGTTAGAAGGGGCATTGCAATTGAAATGTGACATCACTAGAATGTGACCTACCTTGTTTCTGTCTTCTCCTCTTATCACTCTGATCAAGAATTGCTACCTGTCTTGATTTTCAAAAGAGAATCCTGATTTTGAGGATGCCTGGCATTGCAAGCAAGGTTTCAAGGACAAAGACAGCATCCCAAGACCCATTGAAGATGACACAGGGTACGTCTACACAACAAAAAAAATACCCATGGCAGTAAGACTCAGAGCCCAAGTCAACTGACTCAGGCTCGCAGGGCTACTGCTGGAACCCAAATGTCTACATTGCTACTTTTAGCCTCACAGCATGAGCTCTGCAAGCCCACCACACTTGACCTGGGCTCTGAGACTCTGTGTAGACATACTCATAATGTCATGACACAGGGATGCAATGATCAGGCTAGAGGACAAACATTAAAGACAATAAGAACACTTATACACAGAGCCTTTCATTGGAGGAGTTCAAAACACTTTTACTGCCTCACAACACTCCTCTGAGACACTGAAGCATTATTATCCCCATTGTATAGATGGGGAAACCGAGGCACAGAGTAGTTGTGTGTCTTGCCCAAGGTGACATGGTGACACCTAAAGTAAGGACCAAATAAGGAAAATAAAAGGGCACATTAAGTGGGTTTGGAACAAGGTGGGTGCAGGGGATGAGGAGATTATTTAGAGACATACTGACCTGTACACTGTTTAGGTTAACAGGAAAGGTTGAAAAAAATAATACAGGTAAAAAACTAAAGCTTACTTGGTGGAAGAGGCTCGTCAATAGTTGGATAGTGATGGTGGTCGGGCCTCAGGGAAGGAAGCTGGCTGACTGGCTGAGAATTATGGAGTAAAGGACAATCACCTATGGACAAGATATTCAAGATATTCATATTCATTCACTGTTTTGGCAAAAAGTGGTTTAAAATGCACTACTGTAAAACAAGTGACTAAAAGAACTAAAAAACCTAAAAATCCCAACAAAAACAACAACAACAACAAAAAAAAACAGGGCAGGCAGCCATGTGGTGTATCAGCTGCTATGGCTTATTCATATATCCAGGCACTGTTTTAATAATAACTTATATGGCAAAGAATTATTAAAATAATGCAGACAACGGATCAGATCTTGGGCTTGAGAACATACTAAGAAATGATGGGCTAGATTCTGGACTCATTTACTCTAGATTTACACCAGTGTAAGTGAGGAGACTGAGGATTGATGTCTGAGAAGTACTTCATAAATACTATCAAGTGCAAGCTTTTGGGAGTTCCTGCAGGAGCTTGGCAGGACCATACAAAATCCCAGCTCCAACCTTGGATTCACTCGATCTAAATGCTGAGAGCTGCTTTCTTTGTTATTACAAAAGCCTCCTTTAGAGCAAATCCACAAGAGTGTATGTGAAGTCGTGTGGCAGGATTTTGCAGTCCCTGCAATGCAGAAGGCCTGCATCTGCCGTACTTTTAAAGTCATGGAAACTAGAATGTAAACAGTTCAAAATTCAAACTGTCAGGTTTGAGTGGAAGGTGGGGAGAGTGAGAGAAAGATCAAAAACATAGGAGAGAGGTGGGGTGAGAAGAGCAAAAGATAAGAAGACACAGGAAAGAAGGAACCTGAGATAAAGAGGGGGAGAGACCTGAAATAAAGAAAGAGAAGAGGCTCAGAGATACTGTAGATGGGGCAGAGAAAGATTTTTTGAACACTATATTGAATTAAATATGTACCTATATACAGACACCCAAATGAAAACTACATATTTCCATCCTGGTGTCCTGGTGATGTGAATAAATTACTCAGCATTTTTGATGTCACTAGAATCCCTTCAGGAACTACAACCTTATTGTGGAGAGGCCACATTATTCCTTATGTTAGAACTGAATGTGAGCACTTGGAACCCATACTTTTGCACTTCACGGGTTCTAGAATTCAGAGAATATTTGCCCCAGTCCTTTCTTAAAATCTTGCAGATTCAGAATTATATCCTGTATGCCACTGCCAGTCACTTTTACAAGCTGTGTGACAATAGTTTTCCTACTGAAACCTTCAACTCTAGACAACATACATCATTTACAGCATGTATAAAACAGATTCAGTTAAAATCCAAGGTAAGCTTAGAAACAAAGTGATCTTTAATGTTTGTGATATTGCCAGA
Organism: Chelonoidis abingdonii; assembly: GCF_003597395.2. Classification (NCBI taxonomy): domain Eukaryota; kingdom Metazoa; phylum Chordata; order Testudines; family Testudinidae; genus Chelonoidis; species Chelonoidis abingdonii. The sequence goes on along the minus strand of NC_133770.1, from coordinate 100,239,927 downwards.
AAATTACACCACTGTATTGAAAAAAAGAAAAATGGGCTAGAACCGCATAAATAAGCTCACCTCAGTGTATGTTGACTGGTTTAGCCACCTTTCATGTCTAAATCTTACCACTCTTTAAAAACGAGCTGTATCTTGCCATCAAAGCACACATTTTTTTAAAAGTCATCTAAAATATTTTCCCCCTTAAACTGCCAGTATGTACAACAGAATAAACATTACATGGAAAGGCAGAAGGGAATTTTTATATGTGAATTTAATACAAACACCTTTGTTTGTAAAAAAAAAACTTGCACCATTCACTAATGAGAATTTACCTAGACAAAATATAGGTAAAGTTACACACGCACCTGGCTGCTCTGATAGTATCACAACCCTCTGAAATGTCTTCATTAAAGCCTCTAACAAGAGTACAGACACATCTCACAGTTACATGTGCCCCCTCTCTGAATACAAAGTAGAATTATTTTAAATTACTATGCAGTGCTTCAAACACATCTTTAATTAAATTTTTACATTTTCGTGTTGCTACAGTTATGTCACCAATTGCCAGATTATCAATCTGCATTTCTTTACTTACCTCACCATAATTGACTCCCCCTAGTCAAGTTAGTTACGCCAAGCCAGCTGAAGCATGGGGTGTCAGTCACCTGGAGCAGATGGAGGCGACCATATCTACTGTACTTTTAATAACCACCAAATAAATTAAACAATGTGATCAACTATTGAAACATCTCACCCAATATTAGAAGAACATGATGAACTAACCAGTCATGCTGTCCTTCTCTTGTATTCTCTCTCTACTAGTGGAAGTAAAGCTGCAGTGAACATTCTACAGTGCCTTTTAAATATACTGAAGGGACATCTCCAGAAATCTGAAGCTTAGTACTGGAGCACTGCTGAATCCATTTTTATTAGGGCACAAACTCTGTTCTCTTTCTCTGTATATACACACATCAGAAAACAAACAAAAAAGCCACACACGCACTGCCTACACCGAAAGAGCCTCATGTACAGTGAAGAATGCCTATGTTACTGAGTGTTTCTCTTATCTCTGTTGCTGTGTAGTTCTGGGAATGTTGATTCTTTGGACTAGATCCTGTACTACAGAGCAAATAATTAAGGGTATGCAGTACATAAATGTTTGGAAGGAGGCCCAAAACTGGCATATCCAGGATCACACCAGGGTAGGGAGATCCTCTGGTGGCATAGTGACTCATGCACTCCTCCTATTTCTGCTGGAGTAGGGGGAAGGATGGTATGGCTGGGGCCAGTGATCCCTCATGCAGCCATGGTGAGCAGCTGGTGTAACTCAGACTGGAGGAACATTCTAGCACAAGATTAGGGAACACAAGGACTATCTTTACAACCCCTCTTTTGACCTTTGCTGCACACACTGTGGTTGTAGCTAAGCATCTGAGCCTTTATTTTTTTCAGTCTCAAAAAACCAGTACACAAGGTGAAGAAAAGACAAGTGACTAAATTCACTGAAGTAAACCAAGTGACGCTATGGAGGAACTGAACACAAGGAACTGAAGTGTTCACGAAAAAAAAGAACTAAACTATAATGACAACATAAACAGACAATGATATATCTCTACATACAATATACCTACAGAGATGTGTGGTGATGGGAACTGTATTTGATAGCTATGCATCCAAGGAAATACAATCTGTTGCATGTGAAATCTGTGGATGATTTTGTTGAATGTAGATGGAGAAGGTTAGGCAATTGGGTTTATAACAGAAAGTTGACTCAGCCTAAACTAGAAAATACTAGGACTTCTCCATAATATACTGTGTGTGTACGGATGTGTATATATATTACATACACACTCATATTGGGCCAGATCCTCAGTTGCTGTAAATCAGTTGATTTACACCTGTTCTGGATCTGTCCCTTCATAAACATACATAGATCTCCTTGTCATTTGTAAAACACATGGTTGCGCACAAGATATGTAAAACTGAAAAATCCTTTGGAAGAAGGGACGGACTGGTAGAACTGTTGATCCTAATTTTGACCTGATGTGTAAGATTCTTGATTTATTATTATCCTATTTAACAGAAACTGACAATAGAAATGCTGATGTCTGATTTTTTATTTTCAGCACAGCCCCAATTATCCAACCCCCCCAATACCTGATACCGGTCACGTCTCCCATATATTTATTAATAATACTGAGAATTATCTTTTTTATCTGCAACTTCGATTATCTGATGCCTCTGCTGACATCCAGATAATCAAGGTTGTTCTGCATATTGAGTCTCAGAATCTAACCTTCTCTTCTGTTGCTCGGACCTGCTACTGTGGACTCTAGAGTTTCGGTTGCTCTTTGTGGATTCCCACCATGAGCTACGAGTTCATCTGGCCATCTGGCGGAGACATCCACTTGCTCCCTTTCCATTTCAGGGCTTTGCACTGAATCTGGCACTGACTCAAAGGCACTGTTTTCCTCTTCCTCATCATCCTGTGACGAAAAGACTGTGCTCTCAGAAATCTTTGCACTGTCAACAGAGGAGAAACGGGTATGGCTGGAAAAGCGATTGCTACTGTCGTAACAGGAAGGGCTGTAGCAGGACGTACTGTAGCAGGACGTACTGTAGCAAGAAGTGCTGTAGCAGGATGGGCTGTAGCAAGAGGTGTCACACTCATTGTCCCCATACGGTCTGGAACTTGATTCACTCTCGCTTCCAGTCATGGGATGTTCCCCATCCAACAGCTGCTCATTTAAGTCTGAGAGGTGCTCAACTGAGGTGCTGCGGGGCACAGTTCCCCGGCTGAAATACTCATCAGTTCCGCTTTCAGGAGGAGGATCTGCCGCTAGCGTCTCAGACTCGCTAACCACATCCTTCTCCGACGTTTCCTTGACTGTTGACTCTTCGTCGTTCTCGCCGCCTCCCTGCTCCTCCTCTCCATCGCTACTCATCTGTGCTGAGGGCAGGCTGTGAAGCAGATTGTGGATCCATATGTAGTGTGTGCGAGGGGTCTCAGGCTCACCACATGCTGATGCGATCACCGTTTCCAGTTCAGACACAGGCAGGGAGCAGGGCCTGTTTTTCCTTTTCCCTGTGGTTCTTAGCTGCAGCTTGCTGTCTTCCTCCTCCTGGGCTGAAGCCCCTTCCTCATCCTGAATTTTCTCTAGGTCCTTGACAGTCTGTATGTCTGCACTCACTTCATCAATATCTAGTGCTTCTATGCTGGTAAAGATGTCGTTGTGTCCCTGAGTAACAGAATTGACTTTATTATTTTCCCTAACTTCAGTCTCTGAAGGGGGCGTGCAAGCCAGCAGAGCCAGTTGCTCAGAGAGGTCCATAGCACTCAGGGAAGGTAGCACTTCCCTTGGGATGGATTCCAAGGACTCAATAGCATCTGCTGGCACTGCATCAACCTCCCTATTTCCTGCTAGCTCTTCATTTAAGCTGTTCTGGTTGATTTCCCCAAGGCTATCAACATTGACACCATTCACATTGCATCCATTTAGCTGCTCTGGAGCTGTACTTTCTGAGGTCACTGTGCCGGTGCAGGGAGGCTCACCAAGGATTTCCTCTGCAGCGCTGTTCACAGGGCTTTCCTGCAGTTCAGCTGACTCAGGATCTGCACTAATGGAGACTTCTTCATCATCTGCATGCAACAAGAAAAGGAATTATTCCACTGCTACAATGATAAATACCCACCTCCATAAACCACCTTTCAAGATCCATGGATCCTACATGTCCCTATTACAACATGCAGTGTACCTCATCCAGTGCACTAAATGCCCCAGTAACAACTATGTGGGTAAAACCAGAAAATCACCACACTTCTCAAATGAACTCACATAGGAAAATGATTAAAAGCCAAAAACACCATATTCACTCATGGGTGAACACTTTTCACAAAACAATCACTCCTTATCTGACATCTCAGTCCTCATCCTCATAGGAAACCTACACAACACTTTCAAAAGACAAGCCTTGGAGCTTAAATTCATAACTCTGCTAGACACTAAAAATCATGGACTGAATAAAGAGATGGGATTTATGGTTTATTGCAACTATGTAATAGTCACAACTGTAACTACTACAATCCACTAACCTAGGGTTTCTCAAACAAGAGTCGCCACTTCTGTAGGGAAAGCCCCTGGCTGGCCGGGCCGGTGTGTTTACCTGCCCCGTCCACAGGTCTGGCCGATTGCGGCTCCAACTGGCCGCAGATGGCTGCTCTGGGCCAATGGGAGCTGCTGGAAGCGGCATGGGCCGAGGGACGTACTGGCCGCTGCTTCCATTACCACCATTACAGGACTTCCTAATAACTAGAGCAGGCCAAAAAATTAGAACACTTTTTTTCTGAAAATTTTCATGGAAAAATGTCAAAATCAGAAAATTTCCGAGCAGCTCTACTCCTTCTAATGAACATTTTTTCCATAGGCTGTCAAACCCACAGGCCTCTGTGCAAATAACAAAACAGCTAACCACAAAAGCAAGATACTTGCACTGATTGATGAAATACAACATGCTGGAAAGCTGAGATCTAAAACCGTGATAACAGCTCCTTCCTCCATCCCACAGTTTCCCTTTCTCTGCCTTGTTGTATATTATTATCTATTTATTTATTTTGCCATAATGATGTTGCCATCATTTCTCACTTAAAATTTGTTATGATTTAGAAAATATCTTCTTCCTTCCCCCCACTGACAATGGTCACAAACACAACAACTAAATCAGTCTAAAACCATGTGTACCATGTAAAACTAAAACTTGGTGTGCCTGAAGGTTGGATATGACATGATCAGAAACTCTATATTGTGCTATTTTTTTTGCAGCCGTTGGGAGAAGTAGTGCTTAATGTTAATCCTTGCTGATGCTACAACACTAGAAGAACTATCTCTATGCTATTCTGATATTGATGTAACAGATTCTTAGTGGTGAGCTATGTGGAATACACTGCAGAAAAAGCATTTTTACAGAGTGACTGCCAATACATTCTTATTAATGGGCAAGCTTGTGACTTGGAATATGTGCCCTGTGTAAGGGAGTAAGCATGAGCAAGAACCCCCCCCCCCCCTTGTTGGCTAAGTACACCTTGGATTGGGGCAGATAGGAGTAAGCAGAGCTACTCCCTCCCTGGAATAGGTGATGTGGGAGAGTGCAAAACCTTAACTCTCCTGGAGTCATTCTAGGGGAGGAGATGGCCCTTTAACAGTGTAGGTCAGTAGTAAATGATTTCACACTCTAGGAGCAAAGGGAAAGCAGGGGAGGGATTGTGCCTCCTGCCGTGGGGTGTAGCTTATGTACTATCCTTTGCTCATGACCCTGCCTAAAGGTCCAGTCTAGACCTAAAAGAATTCAAGCCTATGTAGGGGAAAAGAATGTAAACAAAACTTCCAGCTCTCCATAAATAAGCATTCCTGAAGAAGCCAATACCTGGATGAATAGAAGAAGTTATCTCAAACCGAAACTGCAGCTGGCCGCTGACGTGATCTGTTGGAAGCCTACGTCCCAGAGTGTAGCTGACAACCCTGTCCCTGTAAGAAAGCAAGTACTGTTACAGAGACTGTAAACTTATCCAGTATCTACAGTGAATGGAGAAAGCTGCTGTATCATTCACAAATACCTGCCATTTTCAAAGGCAATTCACACTGTATTATTCCAACCAGCAGTGCAGGCATGTCTGAGTGCGTGAGGGAAGGAATAGCTGGGAAGTGGGGACCAATGTCTCCAACTACAGTGGAAAGATTCAGTTAAGTTAATAACCCAGGTTTTCCAGGATATATGTGGTGGCAAGTCTAACAATCTGATCATGTCAAACTTCTCTTCAGATTCTTGCATATCCTTCCCCTTTCCTTCTATATCAAATTCAAGCTCTTTGGCTTTGCCTTCAAAGTCCTATACAGCCTGACTCCCCGAATCTGCTTCTCTGTTCTTGTTTCTTTTCTGCTCTCTTCTTTGCCCTTCGAGCTACTCAACTGACTGCCCCTTCATGTCTTTCTTCCACTCCTGTTTCCATGCCATTGATACACCTAGAGCACATCCCTGGGCAGTCATGATGCCTCCACCCTTTCCGTCTTCCAGTCCTTCCTGAAGACACACTTTACCCAAAAGTCCCACAACCCCCTCTCAGAGAAGAGTGAAACTAGAAAAAAAGATGATCTGCTCATTGCCCCGAACTGAAGCTTAGTCAATGTCTGTAAACCACTGAGTGTGAAGAGTGTTAAATGCTAATATCTGTATACCTTCTGAAGAAGCAAATTTTAATTTCCATTTGGCACTGCATATGCTCCCAAGGTAGTTTTACATATATTTGTAACTCGAATAAATGAGATCATTTTAATATTCATGTAAACCTGGTGATTGTGTATTTGTTGTCTCTGTACTTGTAGATATGTCTTTCACTGAGTTTGCTTCAGAGAACCATTTTCAGAAACAAAATAAAGCGAGGTTTGGGACTCACCAGAAAACAAAGCCGTTGCACTCAGCAAGGTCTTTTCCTGGAGAGTCCCATGTTTATAACACGAAAGTAAATTCTAACTTAAACCAACATCATTAATTAGAGAAATCTCTATCAAATAAGTAATTTCATTTGAGCAAGATTATTTGATTACATCATGCTGTTTCAGCCATAGACTTCACTATTCTTTTCTTAGTGGCAGTGTGATTCGTCAGTAACACAAAAGTCACACAAATAACAGATTTACCCTATAGCATGTCTCTCCAGCAGGCGTTGCACTGGCATGGAAAGTTTCCCCAAGAAGCGTTTAATGATTGGCCGGCTCTTTGCAAATTTATCCTTAACTTCTATTTCCAGAACGTCCGTGGGAAGGGAAACAAAGCTGAACTGCTATGATAAAAAAAAAAAAAAAAAAAAAGAACATGAAATAAGTGGCTTAGGCATGTGAAGTTCAAGTTTACTAACACAACAGGAAGGTTCAGCAATTAAGCAGTTTCTTAGAACCAGGACAAAACCAGTACTAGGGGGCATGTCTATGTGGTGATTTAGTGTGTGGCAAGCCAGTGTGCCAGTCTACAGCACTCTAGCCTGACACGTAGTAACTGTACACATGGATCATGCTGCCCCTGAATAGAAAGTTCCGTAGTGTGCTTTGGCCTACTGCTATTTGAAAAGGGAGAAGATCACAGTGTACTGTAGAACCGTTAGTGTGTGGTAGCAAGGTCCACTTAGTGTAAGAACCACTTAGTGTGTGGTCTACTGTAGATTCACACCCCATCTTACCATGCACGAAATTACTGTACAGACAAGACCTCTTGGATCCCAAGATCCAGACCTGTAAGACACTGAGCCCTAAGTCAGAGGGGCTGAGTAGGAGCAACTCACAGGAAATGCTCAACCCTTTGCAGGATCAGGCCTCTATCGTTTGCAGGGAGTGGATACTAGCAGGAATTATGCACATTAATACATTCATTATTTGCACTCCAGCCATGCTAAACAGCCCTCATCACCGCTCCACTGTGGTCAGCATTGTACAAACAAATATCACAGTGGCAGTCTCTGTCCTAAAAATTATAATTGACTCTAACACATTGGGCCAAATTTTGCATTTCTCCAAAAATTCAGTCCCAGCGAAGCCCTTACTTTCCATAAAAAAAAGAAAAAAAAAGTTGCAAGTAAATACAATTCTGCTGACAAACAATGTGAATATCTAGGGGTAAGATATATAGTAATGGCATAATATTGTCCAAGAATACTGTTTTTGCAAGTGTGAAAAATGATGATAGCAATTTATTCACAAACCCATCGTGTCTCCCATGCTACCCCAGGAGGAATATCCAATAGCACGTCTCCTGGACAGGCTGACCTTGCCCTTTCCTGGATATTGGAATTCGCTTCTGGGACAGTGCAACCTAGCTCTGGGTCCCTACTAGTGTGGGAGTTGATGGTGTCTTGCCCCTCTGCACCTCTGCTCCGAGTGGATTTACTGCTGTTAGTGAGTTATAAACTAAGGGAGGGAATCTCATGTAGGTGTGTAAATGACTTTGAACGAACATGGGACTGTTGTTTGATTTCACCTAAAAGGCCACTATCCACACAGTATCAAAGTGGTGTATTAAATGAGTCCTACGGTGCCTGAAACAGGTATCTAACACTCCCACTGTCAATGGCAGTCCAGGTTATTAAGGTTTGAGTACCTACAACTCCTAATGAAGTCAAAGGGAGCCGCACCTCTACCATGAGATCTTCAAGTTATCACAAGTGAGCAGCCAGGATGTTTGATCTGCAACGCTGCAGTGTGCGTATGGCAAGAATTGCAAATAAGCCAAGAAATAAAACTAAAAGAAGTGCTAACACATCTTTTTGTCCACACTTTCTACACATTTTCCGCAATATATTAGAAAAGAGAGTAAGTTTTGCAAAGCAGAGAGCAGCAGTATTCCAGGCATACTGAAAATTGTACAGTGTCTTTGTATTGTTACTATTGTAACAGCTTGATACAGCCCCCAGGCAACTGGCTGCTCCATGACATTCATAAGGAATTCAGAACAGGGGAATTAACCAGTAGATGAATGACATTATAGTAAACGCCTCAATTTGTTATTTAATAAAGTTGTAAATGATTAGGCTATTGACACTTTTAGTTCAAAAAAAAATCTCCAAGGATTAGAACATGTGTGCACACATGCAAAATAAAGATCAATCATTCTTAAATGGAAAGTACAAGCTGCATTAATGATTTAAATGATCCCCTCATCCGTAACCCTTTCTGATATCATGTAAATCTGAGGTAAATCAGAATTAACATGAAAATATATTTCTTTGACTTTGGAGTGGAACCAGTCCTGATAGTTCCATTCTTATTCAAGGAGGAAAGTTAACATTGTAACATTGTACAGGTGCATTATCAGTAGCTTTGCAAGGGTAGGCAATGAAGTTAGGAGTCTAAATACCTCTGAGGATCTGGGCCACTGTGTGTTGGGTAAGGTGTGTTGAAAGCAACCAGGGAAGTAACTTTATTTGCAAGAACAGGTACTGGTCTGAGAAAAAGTTAAGATACAATGAAGTCCCATCTATCAAACAATATTTTGATCATGTTAGGGGACAACCATGCCATAATCTGGTCCCCCGGCATGACTGTATTTGTCGTATAGAGGACCTCTTCTGACTCATAGACTTTAAGGCAAGAAGACCATATAGTGTGACCACCTACACGTCACAGGCCACAGAACCTCACCTACTCACTCCTGTAATAGACTCATAACCTCTGGCTGAGTTACTGAAGTCCTCAAATCATAATTTAAAGACTTCAAGTTACAGATAATCCACCATTTACTCTAGTTTAAACCAGCAAGAAACCTGTGCCCCATGCTGCAGAGGAAGGTGAACCTCCTCAAGGTCTCCGTTAATCTGATATGGCAATCAGTTAGACACTGAGCTTGTGAGCAATACCCACCAGCCAGACACCTGGGAAACAATTCTCTGTAGTAACTCAGAGCCCTCTCCATCTAGATTCCCATCTCCAGCTTTTAAAGATATTTGCTAATAGCAGCAGTGGAGGGCCACATGCCACTGTACACAATCTCATCATATCATCTCCTCCATAAACTTATCAAGCTCAGTCTTGAAACAAGTTAGATTTTTTGCTCCCACTGTTCCCGTAAAAGGCTGTTCCAAAATTTCACTCCTCTGACAGAAACCTTCCTCTAATTTCAAGCCTAAACTTGTTGGTGGTTCAGTTATATCGATTTGGTTTTGTGTCAACATTGGCCCTTAACTTAAATAACTGTTCTCCCTCTCTGGTGTATTTATAGAAAGTAACCCTATTTCCCCTCAATCTTTGTTTTGTTAGGTTAAATAAACAACATCCTTAAGTCTCCTTTCATAAGGTAGGTTCTCCATTCCTTTGATCACCCTAGTAACTGTTCTCTGCAACTGTTCTAGTTTGAATTCATCCTTCTTAAACATGGGAGACCAGAACTGCACACAGTGTTCCAGATGAAGTCTCACCAGCGCCTAGTATAATGCTTTAAGAACAATAGTGGCTGTAAGGAGTAATTGTAGTTCTGAGATCTGGAACATTTTGCTCAAAAGTTTGTCAGTAGGACCCAGTTGCAGCGGGAGTTAAAGGAGTGAACCCAAGAACAAAATTGGGGTTGGTGGTAACTTGTAAATAATGACCTATTCACTGTGCTAACACAATTCATTTTCGTTAATATTTGTTTCCTTGTTGCAGCTGTGGTTCTCATCCAGTTAAGGTCAATGCCCAAGATTTGCAAAAGTGGCTAATGATTTTGGGTGCCTCAGTTTTAGGGCACACAAATTGACACACCTTAACAAGTCCTGATTTTCAGTAAGAGCAGGGCTGTCTTTAGGCATACGCAGCATACACATCTGCACAGAAAAAATCTGGGGTACCACTCTTGCTGGCTGCGGCGCAGACTCCTCTCCGGCCCCTCTCCCATGATGGGCTGGCAGGCTTCTCCCCGACTCGATGCCATGGCCCCTCCCCTCCACCCACTCACTTCTCAGCCAGCCAGCTCAGGGCTCTGGCTTGGGTGGGGCCTCATGGAGCCAGGAACAAAAGTTTGCATGTGAGTGACCATGGGGAGCTGAGTGAGGCCAGGGGCGGGCAGGAACAGAGTGGGGGGATACCCGGAGGCTGGGAAGAGAGCTGGGGTGCCAAGCTTGGGAGGTAGAGCCGGGCATGGGACTGTGGGAAGTGGGGGGTGGGAGGAGGAGGAGGAACTGGGCTGGGGATGGCTGTGGGGAACTGGGCTAGGAAGGGAAAAGAGCGGAGGGGTGTCTTTGTCTGGCTCACTGAGCAAGCAGCAAACATGCTAGGGCCTCCTGGGGAGCAGGCTGGTGGCCTCTGGGAAGAGCTGCTGTTCTCACACCAAGCAGCCCCACACAGTACCTGCACCTCTCCCCTCTTCTGCCCACATGCCCTGCCCCACTGGCAACTTCCTGCAATCTCTCTTCTAGCCTCCTTTACACTCCATCTCCCTCTTCTCGGAAGTCTAAGCCAAGAAGCCGAGGATCCCCTTTGGACCATCACCTTTTCCTCTCCTCCCTTCCCCAGCAGGGATCAGCAGCAGACGTGGGCTGGAAGGAGGAAGAGGCACACACACAACCTGGCTGGGGAGGAGAGAAGGTTAAAGGAAAATAAAAGAAGGTGGTGTTTGCTTTTCCTGCCCATTCACAATATTCCGGTGTCAACAGGAGGAAGCTGACACTAAAACAAAAGGAGGAGGGGGATTTACCTGGAGCAGAAAAGCAGCAATCAAGGCTGCAGAATGCATAGAGGAAGCAACCTCTTAGCTGGAAGGAAGATGGACTTGCACTTGACAAGGCTGAAGTAGCTGTAAACTTTTATTTAGGGAAAAAGGACATGATTTTTTTTCTTGTGGAGCCAAGTATCTCCAGGGCTGTCTCTCAAACTGGTAGCATTTTGAATGAGGGAGAGTTCTAAACAGTGCAGAGTTGAGTAGGATTTTAAAGGTCCCTTGAAGAATGCAGCACCTTCTTCCTCACCTGGGGGAAAGACCTTTAAAAATGGCGTTAAATAGTTCAAAACAAGAGCCACTGTTCAAATGAAACTTGACTGGTTATGGCTCCAGCCCCACTGTTGAAGCATTGTTGAAACTGCGTGCTGAGTTATACCCAGTACAATCCCACTGAGCCGTGTCTGGCAACCAGCTGCGTAAATCAGGGCAGAAAAAAAGACGGGTGCCTGAGTATAATTCCTTTTTATAATAAACTGCACATCTCAAGCACCTCTTTACTTTTCAGCATTAGAGGGAAATGCTCTATTTTAAGGAGAATGAAAGGCCATTTGGAAGTTGATGGCCCAGAGTGGTGGCAGACAAAGGTCTGGATGAGGGCTGGACTCAGCCATTGGTATCAGCTATTTCTTTTTCATCATTCAAATGGATTTTGGATCATGGCTGGCATCCCAGCCATCATGTAAAACACTTTCATGTGGCCTTTTGACATGTGCACAAAGGCATCTCACTGCCAAGCCCCTATCCTAGGAGGGGAGGGGAGGGAAGGCTGCAGGGTCATCTCCCACCTCCGTGCAGCCAATGGCCTATGCTTGCCACTGCAATGCTGGAGCCTCCACATTATTGACAAAAGTTGCAGAACTTTGCAGAATTTTAAAATATTGTGCTCAGAATTTAATTTTTTGGTGCTGAATACGGGGTCCTGGGCAGCTGTGGGGGCTATGGGTGGGAGATCGTTGTGCATAAGGATCTGTGGTGAGATCTCTGGGTGAGGGGCCACTGGGCATGGGGGTTGCTGGGCATAAGGAAGTGGGGGCACTGGGCAAGGGGGCGGTATAGCGGGGCATGCTGGCAGCACAGGGCTGGATTTGGGGGCACAGATGGGAGGGAAGTGCAGATGTTAGGGGTGAAGGTGGCACAATTAAACTGTTTTTAATAAAGTGCATGTGGCAAGTTTTCCAGTACTCTAAGCTTATGTTTGTGTTGCTAAGAGCAAGTCGGGCATAGGGGCACAAGTTTAATAATACTGCGTAGGGCCCCATAAACCCTAAGGATGGCCCTGAGTAAGAGCTGTGCAGTCTCCCTCTGAAAATCAGCCCCTTTAAGGTGTCTCTAGTTGGGCCCCTAAAAACTGAGACATCTGGAATCACTAATCACTTTTGAAAATGTAGGCCATAAAAGGTATTTATTTAAAGACATGATTGGGATATTTGGATCTGGAAATATAACACTACCAAATCCTAACTTACACCCTGTTCTTAACTATTGCCACCATACAAATACTGACCCCTTCATCTTAGTTCAGGGGTGGGTAAACTACAGCCCAGGGGCCACATCCGGCCATCCAGATGTTTTTTTATCCGGCCCTCGAGGTTCCTCTGCGGAGCAGCATTGAGGGCTTACCTCACTCCATGTGGCTCCTGGAAGCAGTAACATGTCCCCATTCTGGCTCCTACGCATAGGGGCAGCCAGGGAGGGTCCACATGCTGCCCCCGCCCCAAGTGCTGCCCCTGTACCTCCCATTGGCTGGGAACCACAGCCAATGAGAACTGCAGGAATGGTGCCTGCGGATGGCGCAGTGTGCAGAGCCACCTGGCTGCGGCTCCACGTAGGATCTGGAGCAAGGACATACTGCTGCTTCTGGGAACTACTTGAGGTACGTGCACCTCAGACTCTGCACCCCTGACCCCCTCCTGTGCCCAACCCCCCTGCTCCATCCCTGATCCTCCTTCTGCCCTCTGAACCCCTCGGTCTCAACCCAGAGCACCGTCCTGAACCCCCAACCCCTCATCCTCAGCCCCATTCCAGAGCCCTCACCCCCTCTGCACCCCAACCCCAGCCTGGAGCCCCCTCCTGCACCCTGAACTCCTAATTTATGGCCGCACCCTGGAGCCCTCACCTCCTCCTGCACTGCAACTCCTAATTTTGTGAGCATTTACGGCTTGCCATACAATTTCCATACCCAGATGTGGCCCTTGGGCCAAAAAGTTTGCCTATCCTTGTCTTAGCTGGCAACCTTTCTTGCAACCCCTAAGATGGGATGGTTTTGCATTACCCCTAAAACTGGTCCTGAATGTCTTTGAAGAGCAGAAAGGACAGTGAGTTTTGTGGTCTCTTTCAAAAGGCAACTCCTATCAGCCAATATAAAATGCTAGTAACTGCTACTGGGTTTAATAAGCATGATGCCTTTTTTGGTCTAGTATTTGCAAATTGTCACACAAGAGCAGCTAGTCTGCTTTTTCTGTGAAGCAAAGATGACACCTTAGGCTGCATATCTATGAATAAAAAAGAGCTTGATTATGAATTCTGTGGTACCCTTGGGTGCACGCTGAAGGATGTCGCAATGAATAATTCATTCCCAGAGTGCTGAGAGAAGGTAGTTATGTGATCACAACGTGAAATAAAAATTGACTGTTTATGTAGGAAGATGCCGATTAATATTGCTCCCACATGTGCCCAAAAACAGCTCCATTTTTAACTCAACTATAACCCGAAGGGATTCACTGTAAGAATAATTCATTTGACATCGTCAGTGTTACTAACTCACAATTTTTATTGGGAGTTGCACAATATTTCGTGCTTTTCTTAAAGCCTCATTTCCTGGAGTCACGTGATTACATGAGAATCTCTGCTTTCATAGTAAGTTCCTGTCATTCGTGGCTGCAGAGAGCCAAAACTGGGACTTAGGCTCCCCAACTATGGTGTGGAAGTGCCTAAGTGATTTCATGGATCCCACCTATACAAATTTACAAATCACAATGTAAATCATTTTTACAAATGTAGCAGAATAATCTTGAAATGCTCACATAGCCTGTATTGTCCATGGTTGCTGCCCGCACATATTCCCAGCGACCCCTTTGCTAAACAATCTTCATTCCTTCAATCATATTGCAAAGAAAACAACAGCCAATATTTGCTCTTGGAGTGAATGGGAAAATCTGTATTCCAGCTAAAGGAGGGTCTAGAGTGAGTGAGGGACATGGAGGAAGGAATACTTATCCCCAAAAGGAGTGAAGCAGTATCCATCTGTTCTGCAGTCACTACTGGAGCCTCAGGATTAGACCCATACACTACTCAAATCACATTCATTTCCCAGTAGGGACATTTCAGTCAAAGGACTTTTACAAACAGGTAAAAATGGATAGAGCTAAAAAAACAACAACATGAGCCTTTGGCCAGAATATCTGTTGTGAATGGAATCTGCTTGAGTAGTCTATTTATAGATACACGCTAATAAAAGTAAGAGCTGAGTCTTGTTTTCCTTGTTGATATTGTTGTGATTTATGGAAATGGACCTGCACGGTGAGTGCTGGGTTATACACAAACAATGGAGTTAGAAAACAAATATTCAAAGCAATTAGAATTGTGCAAACCCAACAATTTTCTTCTGGTGATATTCATAAGTTTGACCTAAGGCAAAGTGTCACCATTTCCACCAGCAAACTCAGCTTTTTGCAGGAATTTCATCATTTTTGTAGCAAATTACTGGAGTATTGTTGTATCAACCAGGCAAGTTATTAACAATTTCAACTTTTTACAGAGGAAACCTCTGTACCAAGCTGCTGCTGCACCCTCTGTAACTCTCATTCAGCCTCCTCAACTCCTCCCCCTGCCTTCCTGTTTCCTGTCTTTTCAGACTCCCAACAGCCAGTGCTTCCAGTTCTAATAATTACAAGCACATCTAAACACCACATTCCCTCCTCTCTTAAGAAACTCTCCCAATTAAAATAAACATTGTTGTCCTAACCACAGGAACAAATAGGAAACAAGACACTATACTACTGGCAGAAATATTACACTGGAAACACTGTAGATACTACATGACATAGTCTTTAGTCCAGATAGGTGGTTGTCTGGGTCTGACAGGCTGTCTCTCAAGCCCCGGTTCCAGTGCAATATATTGTTGTGTTAGTTCTACGGTAAAGTCATCCAGTGCAGACTGGGTGTTGGCATAATCTCCTCTTGGTGCAAAGCAGGTGCAAGATAAGAAGCATTCCATACCCGCCCATCAGAAAGTCGATAGGTGTAAGGTCCCTTCTTCTCTATGATTTTAAGAGGAGCTGTGAATTTATAATCCCCTTTGCGTAAAATTCCAGGTTTTCATATTCTAATGAAGGAACCACACTGAAACTTTGGTTCCTTAGCACCCCGCCGCTTATCTGTGAAAGCCTTATGTTTTGCTTGTTTCTGTTCAACTGTTTTTCTCACATCATCCTTGTTTGGGGCATCAGGTCATGCCTTTAACAATCCAGCAATGTTCAGTTTAGTATTCATCTGTTTCCCATGCAGTAACTCTGCTGGTGATCTTTGCGTTGTGGTATGTCGTGTAGCCAGGTGTGCTTGCAAGAAATCAGTAGTGAAGGGTATCCACAATTGCCCTTCCAGTTTAGCTGTTTGCAAACTCTCTTTCAAACTTCTGTTAAACCGTCTGATTTCCCCATTGGCTTGAGGGTAATATAGGGATGAACTTTTGTGTAAAATGTTCCTCTCTGGTAGAAAGGTTTCAAAGTCCAGAGAAGTAAATGGACTGCCATTACTGGAAACCAGTTCTTTGGGGTTACCTTCCTACTAAAAACTGAAGAGAGGAACTGAATTATGGTAGCAGAAGAGATTTGCGATGTAAACGCTACCTCAGGCCATTTACTGAAATAGTCTATTAAAGTAATGGCATAATGACAGTCAATTGGAGCAGTATCAAAGGATCCTACAATGTCATCGCCACTTTTCCCCATGCAGATTCAGGAAGAGGAACAGGCTGTAACGGAGGGGTACATGTCACTGCTGTCTTATCATGCATTTGGCAAGTGACACAGGATTTTATGAGTGCTTCAGTTTGAGAGTCCATCCCTGGGCACCAATACAGATCCTGTAGTCATTGTTTGGTTCTGACAATTCCTTGATGAGTATCGTGTGCCAGGTGTATGAGTTTTGATTGTAATTCTTCTGGAACATGTAGCCAATGTGTACCTCATAGAACACAGTCATTGAGCAAAGAAAGTTCATCCCAAACTCTAAAATAAGGGAGCAAAACTGGGTCAAGGTTTTTAGGGTTACTGGGCCATCTCTTTGTCAGAAATACCAGTAGTTTTTGTTGAATTGGACATGCTGAACAAGCAGCTTGAAATTGTTCTCTTGTAACTGCAGTAAGAGTGCTTGTAATAAGTGCAACTACTACATCCTCATCCTCCGGTGGACCATCTGGTGAAGGCAAAGGCAGGCGAGAAAGGCAATGAGCTACCACATTTTGGTTTCCAGGCTTATATTCCAGTTCATAATTGAAAGAGAGTAGTCTTGCAGAGCATCTAGCAATACGATATTCTGCTCTTTGGAGTCCTGTCATGGTGAGCAACGTCATCAAAGGGCTGTGGTCTGTGCGCAACTTGAAAGTGCCGCCCCACAAGTAAGTTCTCCATTTTTCAGTAGCCCAGACACAAACAAGTGCTTCTTTTTTGACTGCAGAATCTTTTCTCTCAACATTACTCAGTGTCCTTGAAGCAAATGCAACAGTCCTCTCTGTGTTGTCCTCAAGAAGTTGTGTGAGGACAGCCCCAAGTCCATAATCAGAAGCATCAGTAGTTACAATTGTGGGCAATGTAGGACTGAATAGTGCAAGCACTGGACTATGTACAATCAAGTCTTTCACCATTTCAAAATTAGCCTGTGCATCCTTTGTCCACACTAAGGTTGAACTTCTCTGTAGTAATTCTCATAACAGTTCAATGACAGAAGCATAACTGGGAATGAATTTTGCATACAAGGAGGTAAGACCCAAGAAGGAACATAAGGTTTGCAAATCTCTTGGAGGAAGAGCATGTGAAATTGCCAGGATATGATCTGGATCAGGTTTTAGTCCAGCCTGTGAAATTGTAAGCCCCAGAAAGGAGAGATCAGTTTGTCTAAATTTGCATTTGGACCTATTGAGTTTGAGGCCTGCTTTGCTGATGCAGTTTAGTACAGACTGCAGGTTATTGTCATGCTCCTCAGTAGTATTTTCCAAACACGATAATATCATCCAATAGCACTGAACTCCATGTTGATTCTTCAGAATCAATGACATCATTTTTTGGAAGGCACTTGGGGCTGATGCGAGACCGTATGGAACATGTTTAAAATGATATAGTCCTCATGTGTAATAAATGCTGTGAGGTCTCTGCTGTCTTCATGCAACATAACCTGGTGGTATGCGCTCTGCAAATCAAGAGTAGAAAAACATCTTTGCTCCACTGGAGTTCTGCAAATACTTCTTCTGTATGTGAGGAAGAGGATGGCTGTCAATCACAATAGCTTATTTGGCTCCCTTAAGTCACACAAAGGCAAATGCCTCCACCCTTCTTCTGCGTCACTACTATAGGTGAAACCCATTCAAGGAGTTAATCTCTTCAATAATGTCCTTTTGAACAAGTTTTCTAAGTTCCTCTGAAACAGCTTCCTGACTGAAAATGGTAAGCGCCGTAATTTCTGTCATACAGGCATCACATTATTCTCGCATTTTAACTTTATGCAGAAACCCATAAGCACAGCCGAGTTTCTCCTCAACCTGGTGTTGGGTCCCAGCTGAAACTGGTGTGTGTACCGCAAGAGTGCTTTGCTGAGGAAGATCAATTCGTCCATTAACTACCCTGAGATTTAAAGCAGCCAATAAATCTCTGCCAAGGATAGGAGTGCCTTTGTGGACACATGTAGAACTCTGCAGTTACACAGCAATCACAAAAAAGTAACTATTGCTGGCAGGCAGCCATGTACTGGAATATGGTTTTTCAAATAGCACACCAACTGAAGTTTGGGTTCAGTAAGAGGCACATCTTAAAGTAATGCAAATAGATGGAATCAGGTAGTATAGATACTGCTGAGCCAGTGTCCAACATTAGCTGAATAGAGTGTGATTTGCCTGAGGTATGGCGGAAACGTTTACAGTGCACTTTCTTTCTGGAATATGTGCAGTAGTGATTTTGTCCACACTCAGCACAGTAACATCTGGTATTGTAACTGCATGCACCTGTTGATGAACTGGCTACTGCGACATACTTTAGCAAAATGCCCAATCTTTTTGCAATGATTGCACTGAGCTACTTTTGCTGGACATCCTGTGTAGCTTGCAAGGTGTTGTGGGATCCACAGTGAAAGCATGCTTTTACTGTATTTTGCATTTGCTGATTCAGTGGCTTTTTTATTAGTTTTCTCTTGCAATTGTTTGTCTGCAGCGATAGTGAACTTTTCTGCAAAGGAGTAACTTCAGCTACGTTATTCACGTAGCTGAAATTGCGTATCTAAAATCGATTTTACCCTGTAGTGTAGACCAGCCCTGAGTAGCAATGCTTTTTCTAATGTAAGTTGTAGTTCTAGAAGTAAGTGTTCTCTTACATCAAGCATGGTTGTTTTCTCAATGAGCTGGTCTCTAATAATCTCATCTGCCATATTCCCAAAGTCACAAGTTACAATCAGACTCCTCAGGGAAGCAATATCCTGCATTATAGTTTCCCCTGGTTTCTGCTGACGTTGGCGAAATCTGTAGTCATTAGCTACTACATTCACTTTTGGCACAAAAAAGTTCTTTAATGCAGTGAGGAAGGGGAAAAGTGTAAAGTATACGTTGCCCTTCTGCTCCAAGGCAGTGGATTAGCAGAGCACACTTTCTTACTTCAGAAATCTCTGTAGCATTGCCTGCAAGCAGATAAGTCTCAAACATATGGATCCAGACAGTAAAAGCAATTAGAGGCTCACCTGCGCTTTACAGAAAGGGTTCAGGCGGGTCCAGAGGCAGAAGATCCATCCTCGTTCCCAAAATGTTGTATCAACCAGGCAAGTTACTAACAACTTCAACAGGACTTTATTTTTACAGTGGAAACCTCTGTACCAAGCTGCTGCTGCACCCTCTGTAACTCTCATTCAGCCTCCTCAACTCCTCCCCCATCCTTCCTGTTTCCTGTCCTTTCAGACTCCCTGCAGCCAGTGCTCCCAGTTCTAATAATTACAAGCACATCTAAACTCCACAAGTTTATACTTATGAAAGCTTCCTTTCATTTTGGAATTTGTATGTTTAGAATTTTTTATGTAGCTCTTTCGATTGTACCTAAACAAAATCTTCATCAAGACAGAGTGATGGCTGTAAATTACGTAAAAATCTCATTAGAACAATGCAGAGCAAAAGTCCAAAAGATTGGGACACTGTGTGTTAAAATTCCACAACCTTTTTTTCTGCCTCAGGATCCTGCTGCACTCTGCAATAGACTGAGGCTTTCCGTCCAGATCCAGCAAACACTTAAGCACATGCTCATCTTTAAGCACCTAACAGCCAATAAGCCTATTTATGTGAAAAGCATTTGAGCTACTTACTATGTGTCAGACCTTGCAAACGTGCACATGTTTAACTTTAAGCACATTTTTAACAAGGAAATAACAATGCATATGCTCATGTCGGGTCTCCACAATGCTCTGTTTCAGAGGATGACGAGCTCGGTAGTTTGTGGACAGTATATGTAGAATACATCAGAAAATGGATATTTATTAGCATATTGCTGGTGAGGCTTCTGACACGTATTAGGAGGATGGAATTATATGCCTTCTCCAGGACTAATGCACAAAGCAAATGGGAAATAACTGAACCATAAAGTTTTTGAGATACAGCTTTATCAACTTAAGGCTTTCCAAAAAGTGAAACCAAACCAACCAACCAAGAAATAGTTCCCCCTCCCTTATTCTGTAATTCAAAAGTGGCTGGATGGATTTTGCTTGTGATTTTAGTGAAACAATGTCAGTACTACATCAGTGAAGCAAAGCTCAAGGGAAGTCACAGATTTTAGCACTACAGTGAAACACAACTGCATACTTGGGGTTAAAAAAGCCAGGAAAATGATTTGTTTATTGATTTGGACACAGAAGAATGGAGGACATTTGAAAAGGAACCAAGATGATTTTAAAATCACTGCTAGAATATAGTAATTTTACTTTGCACTCTATTTAGCAATTTGACTTCAGGAAAGAACTCATGGAACTAGATGTTTGTTAGTCATGTGATTCAAGTAAACATTGCTCTACAAAGTATGAAGAAAATTACTTAGTTTCTTAGAAGAAAAGTTACTTAGGCTACATGGGACCCAAAGGGATTGCTTGTCTCACTTGTGCTGAAGTCTGGCCCTGAGAACATAGCCACTACCTGGTGTGTGGGTGAAGGGGCAAGCAGGAAATAAAATTTACACTGCTCTAATTAACCTGCTCCACTAATTACCCATAACGTTGTGTCAGTCACGGTGTGTTGCTTTACACGTCATATCAGGTATGACCTAATGTAAAATGACTGATGCAATTTGAGATGATGGGCAAGGCATATGGCAGATTGCCATGGTAGAGTTATGCTTTTTCCCTTCTTCTGCTGCAAAATTAGTATTAAACACAACTGGCTGAAATCTATGGACACGTTAAAAAGCTGGAACTGCAGAACAGGTTGATATATTTGTTCTTTGATGTCTAGTGCAATTATTTCCATATTGGTAATGGGGTTGCGACTCTGCAGAACTCTGATTGCTCAGCAAAGATGGTGCAGTTTTTTAAAAATGTGTTCAGTTCATGCTTGATTCTTTAGACACTTTGTTTCTGTCTCCTGAAGAAACGTACAAGTCAGTAGGAGGGGAAAATCAGAAAAATAACCTCAGAGCAGGAGGAACATCATCACTTATTTGGCTCTTCAAAAGTATATTGTACTAATTTGGCTCAGGGCAGTAATAAGTGAAAGTCATTATGAGCTGATGGCTGTATTGGAACTGGTGTAAAATGAGTTCATAGTCTCAGTCTAGCTTCTACAGCACAAGTACCTATATCACAAAAAACACGACTGCAACTAGCACTAATTAGCACCTTTATTGGCCGTCTCACCAGAGATGATAAGGACTGGAGGGATATGGAGACTGACTTGAAAATCCACCTCCAATTTTCCACAGATGGAGCAGGTACAGAGTATCATGGGGTGGCCGCCCCTTCCAGGGTCGGAAGCCTGGAGCTGTGCAGCACCAATCTAATTAGCCACCTGGGATGGAGTCTGGGATTATTAGCAGCTGAGTATGGAGGAGCTGATTCTCCTATATAGAGCAGCTGGAAACTTAAAGGAAAGGAAGCAGTAAAGAGACACTAGAAAGTGAAAAAGGTTGCTGCAGAGAAGACCTTAAGACTAGAGGAGCTTCTTCAGCTAGGAAGGGCTATGAGTAGCTTGGTAAGGCAGAAAGGACCCTGAGACACCAAGGGAGTTTGGGAATGTGCCCACCTTACGGCTGGGAGGAGACTTGTGTGTTTATTTTTTAACCAGACTCTAAGGAGAGCTGTTGTCAAAGAACTCATGAAAGCCTGGTTGGAGTTTATTTGTGGTGAGAGGAGAAAATGAAGCAGGTCACCTGCAGAGTGATCTCTGGCCACGAGGGGACACTCGAGAGGCAGCCGGCCCAGTTAAACCAAACCAGGATGCCATGGCCTGCAAGGAGAGCAGAGTGCTCTGTGTGATGTCGTCACAGCCTGCCACGATGGAACGGAGTTAATTAGGTACCATGTATGACCCTCTGTGTTCTTGGGATCAGAGGGGAGAGATGGTTTAACCCCCAGAAAGCTAAAGAAGTAATTTGCTTATAAATATATTCATATTTAAAACAAGTGTTTAGGAAAAATGACTACGACTGCAGAGTCGGTGTTTGGTGAGAGCTGCCATCTCAGTGTTACAGGATTGTCTTGCCCTTCACCCAGTTGGATACAGCAGGGGGGATAGGAGAAACAGAAATGCCATTCCAGTGGCCACGAGCACAATCATCAAGGGGAGGGAAGCAGAGCCAAAGTGGCATCATTCTCTTCCGTACCCATGGAAGCCCCCTCATATGAGGAGCATGTGGTTGGGGCTCTTGGAGTAAAGGGATGTAAATGGACACTGTTTGGGTCTTCACTGGTGGAACAACATGACATCTTCCCCCTGAAAAAGCCATGGGAGTTTTAAAAATCATTAAAAATACTGTTCTTTAAAACAACTTTGTACCCATCTGATTTTGATGGTTTCTAATGGGACCCTGCTGCAAAATCCTACCTCAGTGTCTCAAAGTGGTGCAGCAGTGACCCTGGCTTGTCTGAGAGCGAGGATAGCAGAATGTATTCTTCAGGAGGTTCAACCATGCTTTTCAGGTGTCAGACTATCAACCCAGCTGTTCTCCTCCTTGATGGACTGGGCCAAAAGAAACCTGATGAGGTTCAACAAGGACAAATGCAGAGTCCTGCAGTTAGGACGGAAGAATCCCATTCACTGTTACAGACTAGGGACCGAATGGCTAGGAAGCAGTTCTGCAGAAAAGGACCTAGGGGTTATAGTGGACAAGAAGGTGGATATGAGTCAACAGTGTGCCCTTGTCGCCAAGAAGGCTAATGGCATTTTGGGCTGTATAAGTAGGGGCATTGCCAGCAGATCGAGGGATGTGATCATTCCCCTCTATTCGACATTGGTGAGGCCTCATCTGGCTACTGTGTCCAGTTTTAGGCCCCACACTACAAGAAGGAAAATTGGAAAGAGTCCAGCAGAGGGCAACAAAAATGATTAAGGGGCTCATGACTTATGAGGAGAGTCTGAGGGAACTGGGATTGTTTAGTCTGCAGAAGAGAAGACTGAGGGGGGATTTCAGAAGAGAAGAATGAGGGGGGATTTGATAGCTGCTTTCAACTACCTGAAAGGGGGTTCAAATGAGATGGATCTAGACTGTTTTCAAGTGGTACCTGATGACAGAAGAAGGAGTAATGGTCTCAAGTTCAGTGGGGGAGGTTTAGGTTGGATATTAGGAAAAACATCAGAGAGTGGTGAAGTACTGGAATGGGTTACCTAGGGAGGTGGTGGAATCTCCTTTCTTAGAGGTTTTTAAGGTCAGGCTTGACAAAGCCCTGGCTAGGATGATTTAGTTGGGAATTGGTCCTACTTTGAGCAGGGAGTTGGACTAGATGACCTCCTGAGGTCCCTTCCAACCCTGATATTGTATGATTCTATGATTCTATGTTGAGTGCTAGCTAAGTTGAGGAGGTAAACGCGCCATTGATGTCATAGCCAGTGGGTGGATGAAGAAATGGCTAAAACAACACAAATAAACAGGCCCCAACTCCTTGTGCGCTCCTTGATCCGTTCTACAACAGTGGTGGGAAGTTCAGTTGATGAGAGGCTGTTAAGAATCTCAGGGGCCAGAAAAAGGACTGTCCTTTCAGTGTGCACCTATAACTGCAGGACACTGATTAGAGACGATTCAATCAACCATCTAATGGAGGAGAAGGCAAGGACAGCCTGTGACATAAAACGAGAATCAAGAATAAAAACCAATGTGCTGTATTTCTAAACAACATGGTACAACACTTGTACTGTAGCCGTGTTTGCCATTGCAGATCTCCATGCATGGATGTAGCTGTTGGCAATATTTCCACATCGGTGCCTCTGCCAAATATAGTCATTATCCAACCTATCCATATGTTTATTAATGGATCTCTATTGATATGTACTTTGTACTCCATATGTCATCTGAATCTCTATTCAGTCCAGGACATCTTTCTTAAGATAAGAAATTAATATTACCTCAATATTTAATGTATTTCTTATAGTGAACATGGGAAAATACAATTTGATATTGTGGATACTGAGGTAAACTCATCTATTTAACTTAAAAAACTGAGAAGATTTCAAGTTCTTCCACTGTTCTGCTGCCAAGAAATGCACAGTAGTAGTTTATTCCTTGGTAATTTAAAAAGGAGGGGGTACCTTTTATTGTATACATAAAGATCTTTTTGATCATACAACGACAGTCAGGTCTTGGATGGATCTGAGGACATAAACTGACACTTTAAAATACTCAGTAGGGTTCTGATTCTCCTCTCGCTTGCACTGGTTTTATTCCTCGGGCTTCTATAGATTCACATTGTTAAAACTTCAGTCAGAATGAAGCACAGTGTGTCAGTTACTGGAAGATCCATGTGTACATGCCAGCTAATCCACACACATACTGAGCAGAGGATCTCTTAATGGTCTTCAAATATGTTAAAGGCTGTCATAAAGATAGCGATCACTTGTTCTCCATGTCCACTGAAGGCCGGACAAGAAGTAATGGGCTTAATCTGCAGCAAGGGAGATTTTGGTTAGATATTATAGAATAATTACATACTGCAAAAGGCTTCCAAGAGCAATTGTGGAATCCCCATCACTGGAGGTTTTTAAGAGCAGCTTAGCCAAACACTTGTCAGGGATGGTCTAGGTATACTTGGTCCTGCCTCGTATGAGGGACTGAACTAGTTGACCTCTCATGGTCCCTTCCAGCCCTAAATTTCTATGATTCTATGATTACAGTGGTTGCCCTAACCTTGGCTTTCCTTAAAACACGTGAGAGAGGCTACTTTGCAGACACCTTGTAGCAAGTGTCATTTTCAGGGTTCAAGACTATAACCTGCATGTCTGCTCCCTGACCCAACATTGGTTTGTGCATACACAA
Organism: Chelonoidis abingdonii; assembly: GCF_003597395.2. Lineage (NCBI taxonomy): Eukaryota > Metazoa > Chordata > Testudines > Testudinidae > Chelonoidis > Chelonoidis abingdonii. The sequence goes on along the minus strand of NC_133770.1, from coordinate 100,215,019 downwards.
ATTATTCATGCAAATGGATTGCATGGGGATTTTATGCATGCTGCTCACATATGGTACAGAAATCATGTTACACGTTAAATGCTGCCTTTGCAGAACACATCTGCACCCATTTAAAAGGGACATTCCATTCCAGGGGTTAAACATAATTATAACATTAAGTTAGCTGATTTTCATGATTAACTCCTAGTTTGTATTTTTCACCAACATTATTCTCATATTTGAATTACCATGGTAAAAACATCATGGGAAGAAAAGAAGAGAATCACAGAGACAGGCTTCTAACAATAATTTAAAGGAAATTTGAAATAAATCAGAATAAATCCATTAACCCTGATTAGATTGGATTTATGTACAAATTCGTTCTTTGAAAAGATTGTCAGCGTAGCTGATGATGAGTAAATAAATTAAAACATGGGTGCCAGGAGGAATGAGGCTCTTGATTTGCAGCTGAATATGCAATATAATTAAAAAGAAATTTTATCTGAGATATCTATCATACCAAAGGGAAGATGTAAGAAGAAGTAAAACTTAAAAGACTATTATTTAGTTTTGATGGATGAGAACAGATTTAGTGTTTTAGCTGAATATTTCATCACTAGGTTTTTCATTTCCAGTAGTATAGTTAGTCAATTACATTTTTAATTTCCTGCAACATTCACCACCTCCATTATTTAAAGACACAGAAATGTCCACCATTCAAAAACTTCCTGTGCTTGTAATTATTGCCTAATACTATACTATTTGTCTGAACTATACAAACTCATGGGGAATTTTTGTTCCTTAAGCAGCTGGGGCCAAATCCTGCTTGTTCCTAAGTGACGGCATAAGAGGAAAGATGGCAAAATGCACACTGTGCTGCTTGTGAGCCAATGTGGATAGATATGGGATCCTGTAGCAGTAGTGACCGCTATGGTGTTAGTAGCTATATATTGTGAATATAATGAAATGTACATTATGACAGGAAGTATAAAGTATCAGGGAAAAACAATGACTATAAATGCAATCGTAGCACATCCATAACTGCTTCAAAAAGACTATAGTATTAAACAGTAGCAACACAAAGCATTGCAGCATCACTACTGCAAGCTGCAGAGTTTTGGTCCATAACTGTAGAACACTATAGGACTTATATAAAGGATCTACTAGGGGACACTTTGCTCCCAAATTCAGCAGCAATAAAGAGTGCCCTTCAGCCAACTGAGCCAGCCCAACAGTGCTATGTTATCCTGAAGCACAATGTCTCTTTTGCTGGATGAGTCTCCCAGTGTATATCTGAATATGTGCTGCTGTTCTAGGGTCTGATCCAAATCCTGCTGAAGTCAATGAGAATTTTTCCAATGATTGCCTTGAAAGTTGGATACAGCCTCCAGGCACAGACTTGCTATATGCCTATAATGAGCATGCTGAAGAAACAAAAAAACAGAAAAAGGTCCCCTTACATTAATTTCATATGTTCTCTAATCCTGAGTTAGTGGTTGATAGACTCTTTAAAAATTCTTCTTCTTTGGAGGCTTCAATAGTTTAGCAAGACTTCTCTTGTTTTATTAATAGCAAATGTCAGGACAATGCCATTAACAATTTAAAAGAACTCATGGAAACATCAATTTCAAACACCACTTCCACAGTTAATTATGTTTCTCTTTCATTCCTCCATGTAGTGCCTACATATTTATTAGTATAGCACAGATTAAAAATACTCTGAGGACTCCTATGGGCATTGAAGTGTGAGATTAGCAAGACATACACTTTTTGGAGAACAGAAATTGCAGTTAAATTGTATATGTAGCAGAATGACATATTAAAGCAATCTAGTGTATTTACTTCTTGCTTTTAATCAGTTCCTGAAAGAAATTTGAGCTGTCTTGGGCCTTCACACTTCAATTATCATCAGATATTCAGAAAATGACAGCTATACAGTTGAATACATTTTCGATCTTTTCCATTTTGCTTGGCTGTTCGTTAGCAAGTGCTGTATAATGAGGCTACCATACATAAAGCTCTGTGTATGCTGGGTGAAATCAGGGCATCATTGAAACCTTGGCAAAATTCACATTGATTTCAGTGGAATCAGGATTTCATCCTTTGTGTACAGTATCAGAGGGGTAGCTGTGTTAGTCTGGATCTGTAAAAGCAGCAAAGAATCCTGTGGCACCTTATAGACTAAGAGATGTTTTGGAGCATGAGCTTTCGTGGGTGAATACCCACTTGGTCAGATGCAGGGTCTGACATCTGCATCTGACGAAGTGGGTATTCACCCACGAAAGCTCATGCTCCAAAACGTCTGTTAGTCCATAAGGTGGCACAGGATTCTTTGCTGCCTTTATCCCTTGTGTAGAAGCTGGACCTAAACTCTGTGGGGTAAAGTTCTCCAGTTTCTATGGCAGAAAAAAGTTCTGCAACAGATTCACTTACGTTTTAAAATGGAGTGATTAACTGAATTAAATAACAAAATGAATAGTTTAATCAGTACAGTATCCCCACTGTTATTTATCTAGGGCCATGTTGTAAATCCCTTGCTCATTCTAGAATTATTCTTGTGAGTAACCTCTTGTTAACGTTAAAGGAGTCACAATTTGGACCTTAGATATTAAATTGAGTTTAATTTACATCATCCCAACATTTTCAGATGGCAAAATCCTGCAGATGCTTGTACTGACAAGTTCCTGGTTACACTGGGGAAGTTGTCAAGATGAAGGAGCTGAAGGCTGTCAGCACCCCAGGAGCTTTGGGAAGCTGTTTGGGATGGCAAGATAAGCACATTAACTAGCTAATGTGTGATCATCAGTGAAATTATGTGATGTTTTAATTGGCATCTGTAGGTGATAACATTCTATGGGGCAGTTCAAACCTTTGAAACCTATTATTTCACATTGTCTGGAAGATAACATAACCATACTTTATACCTGAATCACATTTTCAAGTTTATATTTCTCACCATTAGCTCTAAAAACGCTGACTAAAATTTTCATACCAGGATGCAAAAATTAGACTCTTAACACCATATTTAGGCACCGAAGTAGAAATGGCCTGATCTTCAGCAGGACTGAACGCCAACAAATCCCAGAAAGTCAATGGGAGCTGCTAATGTTCAGCACTGATTTAAATCACATAATTTTTATTTTGGTGCCTAGTTATGGATTTAGAAACTTAATTTAGCCATCTAGATTTGACAATTTTGCTCATAATTATTTTTTAAATTAAAGTTTAGATTCTGGAGCATAATTCTGTGGCCAGGGTAGATTCTTGGATTCCACCTAAAATTCTGTGCTGGGGAATTACAGAATAAATAGGAATGCTGTCCACCCCCCCCCCCCCCCCAGCCCCAAGAGAGGTGTCAATAAGAAGACTAAGGGCCTCAAAGAGTCACAGTGCCTTTGATGGGTCTTAGATCAAGCCCCTGTGTGATAAGGGTTTCATTGTAGTAAGGTTTGTAGCACACTAGGTGACATAGGATGGGATTTTCAAAGATTTAAGATTATAAATTCCATTGACTTTCATTGGGACTTTTGATCTTTAGTCATGTAGGTGCTTTTGAAAATCCCAACCATAATTATTAATGGAGCTCACAGTTTTTGTATGTCTTTAATAAAAAGGAAGCAATCTGCTGAATTTCACTAAGATATTTAGCAGTGTCACGGGGCAGATTGGTCCCCCACTGGTACCAAGGGGGTTAACCCTTCCCTCCTAGCACAGGAAGCCCCACCCCTAAGGCTCTGCTGGGCATGCTCCAACTGGAAGTCAGGTATAAAAGCCTGCAGAGCTGCTCAGTCAGTGCTGGCTGCTGAGGAGGTAGGATGTTTGGCAGAGGCTCCAGCCTTTACCCATGAAAGCTGAAGAGCCAGAAACTTGGACCAGAGGACTGAAGCTATCAGAAGTCCAGGGAGTGACAGGTGCTGAGGAGCCTGGACATCCTGGAGCTGAAGAGCCAGAGACCTGGACCAGAGGCTTGCAGTTATTGGAACTCCAGGGATTGTCTTGTGCTGAGGAATCTGCAGACCCAGATGCCATATGGACTACTGCTGCTGGAGAATGGTAAGAAGTGACTCAGGGAAAGTAAGGGAGTGGTACTGCCCACCATTATGAGGTCAGCATGTTTTGGTAGGATTCCCTGCTGACCCTGTTGTGGACCTCTCTGCCTTGAGCATGGCCCTGGGTCAGGGCCTGATGGAGTCAGGTGGGCTGGGGCCCCCTTACCAGGGACCACTGCCCCCTTGTGATGGCCCCAGTTACCTGATCCCTGTCTTGCCTCTGAAGGGGTAAGCATGGACTCTGGCTGCTAGGCCACACTATCCTACTGGGGAGGGGGAATTAGACAGATTCCAGCCATTGGGCCACACAACCTTAGAGGCATGTTGCATGGACTCCAGCTGCTAGGCTCTGCTATCCCACCAAGGGATAGGGAATCATGTAGACTCTGGCCATTGGGATGCACTGCCCTAGAGGCACATTGAATGGACTCTGGCTGCTAGGCCATGCTATCCCACTAGGGAAGTGGGAATTAGATGGACTCTAGCCATTGGGCCACACTGCCCAAGGGGCACAATGCATGAACTCTGGCCGCTAGACTGCATTACCCCACTCAGGGAGAGACAGTATATGGACCCTAGCCATTGGGCCACACTGCTGACTACTGGGGAAGCGGGGGGAACAGATGTAGGCACAGAAAGGCAGGATTACCACTCGCTCCCCCCGACTCAAGGGGTCAATGAGGTACAAAACCTGCCACAAGCAGGTAATGAGGTTAGTTGGGTGCCTACAAGTTGTATTTGGCTAAATGACTCATATAATAATTCTTTCAATTTATCTAATCCAGCATCCCTTTTACAACAGTGCTTAATAGCTATATTTATGCAGATCACTTGACCCATCATTAAAATGCACCTATCTTTAGGAAAAGCAGCCACCATTTTGCACCAAAAACATGTAATTAAGACAATAACAACCAACTGAAACTATAGGTAGGTCAGATTGTGAGTATCCTAGTTATAGTTTGGCTGGTAATCTGGGCTCAGTCATCCTTCTAGAACCATAAATTACAAGGGCCTAAGATTTATGTCTTCTGTAACAGATAACGCTTTCTACCAGCTTAAATACACTGGATGGAGGTAACAGCCAATTTTGAATGACACATGGAATGCGTGCCCATTCCTGAGACTCTACCCACTCACTGGTAAATAAACAAAACACTCATGAAGCTAGCTCAGCCAAACTTCTGTAGTTATTAAGAAAGGAATATTGTCAATATGTCTTATATAAAAGTCTGAATGGCCTCGAAGTACTCTAATTGCAAACTGAGTGCATTTTCTAACCATGTTTGAGAAAAGTGAACTATTTCTTGAACAAATATGTTTTCATTCAAGCTTGTGATTCCCAATCAGTCCAAGTCCTTTGAAAACAAAATAAAAACCGTGTCACTGAAAAACCTGGTGCCACTGCTCCTCAAAATTAGGTTGATGAAGGTAGACATTGGGACTTGGTTTTATTTAAATCTTGCAGTAAGATTTGTACTGACTGCATGATGGGCTACTTTACAACTTGCTGTCATTAAAAATATATTTTGAAAGGACCTCATACAGAGAACATGATGCCAGAGGCATCTCATTAGGAGAGATGAACAAAATTAATATGTACCCCACCTTATTTCCATTCTAGTAGGGAGAGAAGATTTGTGAAAAGAACATTCTTTCATAGAATCATAGAAATGGAGGGTTGGAAGAGATCTTGAGAGGCCATTTACTACAGCCCCTTGCACTGAGGAAGGACAATTCCTGACAGGTGTTTGTTCAATATGTTCTTAAAAATCTCCAGTGGTGGCGATTCCACAATGTCTCTTGGAAGTCTATTCCAGGGCTTAACTGACTTTATAGTTAGAAAGCTTTTCCTAATGTCTAAACTAAAACTCCCTTGCCACACATTAAGCCCGTTACTACTTCTTCTACCTTCAGCACAGAACAATTGATCACCATCCTGTTTATGACAGCCCTTAAAAATTTTGAAGACTTATCAGTCCCTCCTCAGTCTTTTCTCAAGACTAAACATGCCTAGTTTTTCTAACCTCTCCTTATAGGTCAGATTTTACCATTTTTGTTGCTCTCATCTGGACTCTTTCCAGTTTGTCCACGTCTTTCCTAAAGTGTGGCACTCAGAACTGGATGCAATATTCCAGTTGAGGCCTCACCAGTGTCAAGTAAAGCAGGTCAATTACCTGGTCCTACATATGACACTCATGTTAATACACCCTAGAATCATATTAGCCTATTTCTCAGCTATATCACATTATTGACTTCTATGTAATTTGTGAGCAATAAGAACGGCCAAACTGGGTCAGACCAAAAGTCCATCTAGCCCAGTATCTTGTCTTCTAACAGCGGCCAGTGACAGGTGCCTAGAGGGAATGAACAGAACAGGTAATCATCAAGTGATCCATCCCCTGCTGCCCATTCCCAGCTTCTAGGAAACACAGGCTAGGGACACCATCCCTGCCTATCCTATCTAATAGCCATTGATGGACCTATCCTCTAGGAATTTTTCTAGTTCTTTTTTGAAACCTGTTATAGTTTTGGTGTTCACATCATCCTCTGGCAAAGAATTCCACAGGTTGATTGTGCGCTGTGCGAAGAAACATTTCCTTTTTTTTGTTTTAAATCTCCTGCCTATTAACTTCATTTGGTGATCCCTAGTTCTTATGTTATGAGAAGAAATAAATAACACTTGTATATTTACTTTCTCCACACCAGTCATGATTTTATAGACCTCTATCATATCCCCCCTTAGTCATCTCTTTTCCAAGCTGAAAAGTCCCAGTTTTATTAATCTCTCCTCATATGGCAGCTGTTCCATACCCCTAATAATTTTTGTTGCCCTTTTCTGAACCTTTTCGAATTCCAATATATCTTTTCTGAGATGGGGCAACCACACCTGCACACAGTATTCAAGATGTGGGAGTACTATGGATTTATAACTTCGGTAACCTTCAGACTCTTTTCAACAGTACTGGTGCCTAGCTAGTTATTTCCTGTTTTATTGTTGTGCATTTGATTTTTTTCTGTCCTACTTGTAATACTTTACAGTTGTCTTTTTATTAAATTGCATCTTGTTGGTTTTAGACCAATTTTCAAGTTTTTCCCCCACAGGCTTGCTTTGCATTTTACATACAGTTAGTGTGATAGAACCACTTAACCATTAGTGTCATGTAACTCCGCAGACTACCAGGTAGCTTCATGCTTGGGACATGTACAGGACCTTACATGGGACCTGATTCTGATTATATACCAGTTTAAGCCAATTGAAATCAATGGTGTGAACCAGGTGTTAGATCAGAATCAAGCCTTTGATGTCCCAAGGATTAAATATAACATACAGTGAAACCAACACTTATGACTGACTAAGCCTAAAGGCAATTTCCTGTCTTAACCAAACACTTTAAAAAATCTCCAAGATTTCAAATATAATAGTGTTTGGCGTTCATAAAGACTTTTGAGAAAAACAGGGCTTTGACCTCATGCCTTATACTAGGGATAAATTTGTCTCAGCCCTGTCAGCAAGGATGTTTGCTACACCCTTGCGACTGACACCTCTTTGCCTGAAAGGGGAGCTGAGAGAAAAAGGAGGGGGAAAAGAGTTTGGGGCCAATGACTTCACAATGTTAACAAGATAGCACAGTATACAAAGAGCCAGATCCTCAGCAGGTGCAAATATGACAAATCATGACAGTCTCTGCTATTATAGCTATTAAATCTTTGTTGAGAAGCAGGGAGAGATGGATAGTTTTTAAATATGAATACCAATAAAGTGGGAATTAATATGGTTATTTACATATGACAATACAGATATAAGATTTTTTTCCAGCATTCTATTACCAATATATTTGCATTGTTGCAATCATAGAATCAGACTTTAAGGTCAGAAGGGACCATTACGATCGTCTAGTCTGACCTCCTGCACAACGCAGGCCACAGAATGTTACCCACCCACTCCTGTATCATAACCTATGTCTATTGAAGTCCTCAAATCATGGTATAAATACTTCAAGGTGCAGAGAATCCTCCAGCAAGTGACTCATGCCCCACGCTGCAGAGGAAGGCGAAACCCCCCCAGGGCCTCTGCCAATTTGCTCAGGAAGAAAATTCCTTCCCGACCCCAAATACAGTGATCAGGAAAACCCTGAGCATGTGGGCAAGATTCACCAGCCAGACACCTAGGAAAGAATTCTCTGTAGTAACTGAGATCCCATCCCATCTAACATCTCATCACAGGCCATTGGGCATATTTACCGCTAATAATTGACCATCATTTCCATAATCCTGTGTGCAAAATACTGTAGTAGCAGCATTTCACGTTATGCCTCTGAGAACATGTAAAGACACAAATCACAAATCTGCTTTTCAGCTGTGACAAGAGATGTCACCTTGGTCGTAGGATGCCTCAGTGAACAACCTCATGTGTGAAAACTCTTTGACTTCACTCAGAGCTCTACTGCAGGTGTCAAAATGCTGCATATTACTCTCATATTTTAATAAGAAATTTCCATTCGCTTGTGCCCTCTTATATAAAGCACTGCAAAACAGATCAATTTAGGAAGTTTCTAACTCCTATCTATCTGTAACTTGAGTTGAATAGTTCTTGAATGAAATATGGAATAACAAATCTCAATATTACTTTTGAGACAGATGGAAAATTCCATGTGGGAATGTTATCCATTCATTTATTACTTTAGGAACCAAAAGCTCTCACAAATTTAACACATGATGTCTCTCCATGTTACATTTAGACTTGCTCATTAAGTGGCAGATACATAAAATCTAGACTAAATAGAGAACTCCTAACTGCACCCTTTATTCCAGAAAACACATCATATTTCCTGTACTCATTAAATGTGACACAGCTATTCTGTTTTCAACAGAGTAGACTATGGGAATTTCTCTTATATAAGGCTGATAGGAGTAACTTCCTAAAAAGTGACACATTTTTTGAGACACTTAAGCACCAGCACACTAGATATAATCATTTTTGCCACTTTTCAGATGCAGACCTTAAAGCATTTTACAAAGATAGGTAAATATGATTTTGCCCATTGTTAAAAAGGAACAATAAGTTTGTGGTTAAGGCACTACACTGGAGTTTAGCCAATCTGTGTTCAATTTCTGACCTGATTACATGTTTCCGTGTGACCTGGGGCAAATCACTTAAGCCAAGCTTTTCACTGAGGCCAGTGATTTCAGGTGCCTCAATTTTGGGGTGTTTAAAGGCAGATACCTTAGAAGCGCCTAATTTCCACAAAGTTCTGAGCAATATCCTCTGAAAAATCAAGGCCCTTTATGATGTCTCATGCTGATCACCCCAAATTTAAGCTTCCTAAAATCATTAGCTGCTTTTGAAAATATTGGCATGAATTTCTCTGTGCCTCAATTTTCCATCTATAAAGTGAGGTAACACTATTTTCTTTCTCATATCACCATTTGCCTGTCCTGTCATTTAGACTGTAAACTGTTCAGGCAGGGACTGTCTCTATGTTTATACAGCGTGAATCACAATGGAGCTCGTGTCTTGACTGGGATGTGTCAATGTTATCAGAATATTATAATACAGATGGTTAAACTGAGACCCAGAAAGGTTATCCAAAGTCAGCACAAAAGGAAAATTGGGAATATAACCCATATAATAAGAACATAAGAAATGCCGTACCAGGTCAGACCAAAGGTCCATCTAGCCCAGTATCTGTCTACCGACAGTGGCCAATGCCAGGTGCCCCAGAGGGAGTGAACCTAACAGGCAGTGATCAAGTGATTTCTCTCCTGCCATCCATCTCCATCCTCTGACAAACAGAGGCTAGGGATACCATTTCTTACCCATTCTGGCTAATAGCCATTAATGGACTTAACCTCCATGAATTTATCCATTTCTCTTTTAATCTCCAGACTCCCATTCCTGTGTCCTGTGCTATAGCTCTCACATTAACCAGACACAGAGCTGTAAGTATATCTCTGCCTGTAGCATTCTTATTTCTAAGCTAGAAGCTACTGGGAAAAAATTTCACACTAGAACGTGGACTCAAAGCTAAAGCTGACAGTATATGTATAGGGGACCAGAAAGATTGCTGCATCATTAGGGGTGCAACTTTTGCAAAATAAATTAAACCATGGTCCTTTCTGCCTTTCCCTAGTGGTTGTTCAGATGAAAGCTGAAGATCCCATGAATATTGTCTAAAAGGTAACACTGTCCACCTGGCTAGAGCCAGGAACACATGTTGAAATACCAGTTTGTGTGTGAGCTAATGATGATCACAAAATGTCTATCAAATTTTCTTAGTGAAGCAGCATAGTACCAAGGCCAAATTCACAGTGGTTGCAATCTTTCTCAAGTTCACAGAGTTGCAGCTGGCTATAACTGTGGTGAATTACATGCCCAGTATTTAATTTGTCACTGAGCACAGTGCTCTGGGATACAAGTACGGAAGGTGCTATACTGTATGAAATCTAAGTGTACTGGTTAAATATATGGAACAACATAGTATATATCCAGGGAACATTAGGGTACATGAATGCAAGGCAGTGAATGAATCATTTCCTCACAGTCTCCATCACTTTACTATGGTGGATAGCACCTACAAAATTTGAGCTAATTTCTGCTCTTGGGTAGTTATGAATTTGGCCAGGCATAACAGAGCAGACTTAAGACCCCAGTCTGCACAGTCCTCTTCCCTTCACTCAACCCCCATCCCTGAATTTTCAGGTGAGGTAAGCAAATATCCACAATTAGACTTGTAATTCAATTAAGGAAAAGGAACATCTGGTTGCTATTTACACAAAGCAGTTACACAATGACAGTGCACCTTATAAAAACCAATCAATTTAAAATGAATTCAGGACCTAATATATTTTCATGGAGAAAAAACCCACACCTGATTTTTACATACCGTAGGCCTGATTTTTTGCTTATGTAGTTATGTATACCAGTGAAAAATGCACACAGAGTCGGTATAAAATGCTGCCATTCTGGTTTGATAGCATTTCCAGCTCTCCTTACAGAAAGTGAAAAGCAACGGAGAATCAGGCCCAATAACTTATAGTCAGTGGAAAGTGACATGGACAAGTGGATGAAGATTTCAGGTCACTAGTGCCTGGAGAACAGAGAATGTATTACTGGTCTGTGGCAGCTAAATATCTTCAAGCCTGTCCATGGTGGGGAAGCGCTTCATATTGGCTGCAGAGAAGGCAGGAATGGAGTATGCTGACAGACACCACAATTGCTTAGAATTTCTTAGTCATGCAGGCTAACAGTACTAAAGATGAGAGCCTGGAGGCTCTCATGCCATCAAGAGAACTATGGGGTTGAGTGAAGAAGTTTGAAGCCACGCTGCCTTTTTTTTTTTTTTTTTTTCGTTCAAGCCCCAATTATACCATCTCATTGTTTTTCCTCCATCACTCCAAAACTGTCTGAAATGGAATGTCACTGAACAAACTCTGACATCCCGGCATGACTGGAGGGAGTGCTGACTAACTGTCAGAGCAGCAGCCCGTCTCAGAGGGCCTGAGTTTCATTTACACTAAAGCCATTTTATACTGCTCTGGTAATGCACAGGGGCCTAAAAGTGAAAATAAATCATATTTAACGGTATTGACTTGGGTGGGAGCAGAGTTAGGTTTGTACTGAATGCGTCAGAAAATCCCACTCAGTCTCCATGAATACAACCCCTTCATCACTCTTTGCACAGGGATAGCATGTGCCTCCACTGCAAGTGTTGCCAGCTGCACTAGTTAATACCAAATAAAAGATTCGGGCCATGTCCCTGTCCACTCCTCTGGGGTACCACGTACTGGTAGCACGGCTACACTCACATAGTCCTTGTGCTCCCTACTGCTACCCATCTCCTGTTCATAAGCGTGCAGTCACTGTTCTTTGGATCTTTCCCCCACTCCCTCCTTTGGCATAGGGTTCAACACAGATTAGCCCAAAACTATTTTTCAGTTTATATTTAATTTGATCTATTTATTTGTTTTGGGTTTTTTACCATTGTTCTGAAATGGAACTAATTGGCCCAATAGGGAACACTGGTAAATCTTAGTTTACGACAGAGGTGCTATATGCTGCTGTTTCAGGTGTACTTTAAAAGCAGCTGGCAACAGTGAAATGCCCTAAGTTCTCACTGGGGCCTACTGAATCCATTCAAGCAGGTGCAGCTGACTTCAGAGTATTTCTTCCAGGTGATGGGCAAATCTGCCTCTAATTTACATTACCACTGACATTTTTCAACCACACACATCCTTTTTTGATTGCATGCTGTATCTGTAGCACCTCACACAATGTTCTCTCTCTATTTTTATAACTACAAGACTTCAATCAGTCTAACAGCAGTTTTCAAAAACAGCCAATTATATTTTTCAATGCTGGGTGATGCCTATGTTCAATAATGATTTTTTAAAATAATGGCCTTAAAATACAATATGTATGGAAAGTATTTATCTAACATTCATCTTCACAGAAAATTAGGTCTTTGGCATTAATAAATTTAGGATTGTCACGGAACAAGAACAATCAGTTAAATCACAACTTTAACCAGGTTGACCTACAGGCCAGATATTTTTTTATAAGTCTTATGGAATGCTTCTGAGCCAGAATTCCCCATGATTCTTTCGAAGTCATGTCAAGAAAAATGCTAGCCTGCTAGAAATGATTGGGTCAAGAATCATTAACTAGGGAATAAGTATTTTGGTATTGGACTAAACAAATAAATAGCAAGCGCTTAAGTTAGCAAAAATCTAATGTAGAAAACAAATAAACAGATATTCAAATACACTGGACATGTATGGGTAAAATATATTTCTGTCTATGAAAAAGTGAAAATAAGTGAAGGTGAAACTGTATGCAGTCCTGTAATTGTACCAAACTGTAAGTTAACTTTAGAACAAAATGAGACAATAGAGCAAGCTGTTTGACTCAGGCTGAAAAGGGGGTTACCGAGAAAATTTATAGGTATGTATTTTTCTATTGAGCACTAACAGTAGTTAAAATACATTTGATCAAGTTGACTGATTTAAAGTCTTTTACATTTAAAAAATAAAACTCTGATTGGTAACAAACAAGAAGCTAGAGCAGTTTCTGTTTGTTTGTTTGTTTTTTTAAAACATACTGTTGATTGAGATATCATCATCATCAGGCTTATTTCCAGGTTCTGAGAAAATGTTATAAACAAACGGCTAAAAAAGAATAGAGCAGTCTAGACAATGAGAGATACTCAGCTACCTACCTCTCCTTGCCAGATAGGGTTCACAGTATTACATGTGATCTTGGATCTCTTCTCCTGTCCATGGTGAGGAAGCGCTGGGAAGATGCTGTGCTTTCCAGGCTGAATGGAAATCTTCAGGTATGGATCTGGGTTGAAGAACATTCCTTTCTTCAGACCCAAAGCCTGGAAATCTGCAAAAAGGTGAATATTCCGATTAGCAATCACATTCCAATTAGTGCACTGGAAAGCGCAGAACTACATGGGGAATTAATGACAAATTAAAAAGTAAAGGAGGAACATGAAAAATTCTACTACATTACTTCTACATTGTTTGCATTGTAATATAAAACCAAACCATAACAAATAATTTCAATAACACCTAGGATTTATGAAGTACTTTAAAATTGAAGTACAAGCACTAATCCTCCCATCTATGGAGAAAGTAAAAATTAGTTTGTAGTTAAGGCACAAGAATGGGAGTCCAAATAAAAGAGTTCTAATTCCCTTCTTTGTCCAAGACTTTGTGTGGTTAAGGGCAAGTCACTTAAATTCTTTGGGTGAAATCCTGACCCCACTGAAGTAAAACTCTTAATTGACTTCAGTGAGGCCAAAATGTCACCTTTTGTGAATTCATTTTCCTTTTGTAAAAGGTTCCCAATAAATTCTCTCTCAAAAAGTGTTCTGTGCATATTTATTTACATTTTAAAAAGAACCATCCTTAGTCAAGATCACATTCCTTTTGGGTGTGCTTTCTGCAGAGAGAGTTGAGTAATTGATGGATGGCAAGCTTCTGCTGAAAACACCTCCGTTTCATCCTTTAGAATTTGCGGGAACTGAATTTTAGATTTGCACATGGAAATACTCACACTTAAATCGCTTGTGTATTCATCTAACCTTGGAACAGATTTAATACCATGTGAATTATCTAACCAATCACAACCAAGTTTAATTTCAAACACTCATGATCAACTGATCGAGGGGAAAAAAAATTCTTAATTTGACTCATGAACAAATTCAGGAAAATCATGGTCTGCTCAAAGATACTCCACAGGCAAAAGGAGAAGCTAAATTTGTTAAGATTCACTTAATTCTATTTGATACATTCAGTTAAGCTGCAGTCGGTGAAATGCACAATATTCCTTATATGAAATATTCCTTCTAAATATTTTTGATGCTCTCTGTAAGGATAAGCTGGAACTCATTTGAATCCTGTATGTTAGAATATAATGTTTTATTGTTTTTTTTGTTTTTTTTTACAATAAAAGCATCATTGTTCAACATTAATTTTATTGCAATATTTTATTATTCAACACATTGTTTTTTTATTTTTGTATAGTATATAATACAGTCCAAATTTTCAAACACAAGTGCCTAAAGTTTGGTTCCTAAATCTAACATTCATCTAACTATGGCTTCAGGCACCCACTTAGCCAACTGAGCTTGGAAGTTTTGGCTGTATGATACCATATGGTTTTTAAACTATTGCTGCTTAATGGGAGCTTTTTTTTTCCACTTTAAATAAGTCTGTTGCTTTGTACTGGTTCGCTTCTTCTAAGCAAACCTAGGAAAGTAAATGCCTACCATTTCAAAGCGTAGAGCAGGATTTTTAGCTACACAACTCCCAGGGGCTGTACTGTGAGTCATGCAGATGGAATCCCCAAGTGCCTCTTCAAATTTACCCAGAAGGTCCTGAAGAAGGCCACATAGCCCATTATTGCTTGTCTTTTTGAAGCCTGTGAAATACCTGTAGATTGTTTTGTATCTCATTAGTTCAGGACTCCTTAGTAGCTAGTGCCTGTACCCGTTGAAATTCTTTTTCCACATGCATTTCTAGACTCCTTTGGAACATGAAACCACTTGCTTGTAATGACTTCAGTGTGTGATTCTTTATTTCAACTGCTATTTGTGTAAAGTTTCATCCTTTTTCATTTAAAACTCTATTTCATATTGAAACAAAGGCAATAAATAGCAGTTTTGCTTCTTTCTTTCTTTCACTGTCTTAAAGAGATGTAAAACAATAGGGAAGATAAAGTCAACCAATTTTGGAGACTCTTTCTAAATATTTTTTAAGTATCATTTCTCTTTGAGGATTGTTTAAAAGTCATAATCTGACATATGTTCATTATCACACAGTTTTAGTACTTTAACAGAAACCTGATGAGTCAGCTGAGCCAATAGGTTAGATGAGACAATTAAAACCCATTAACAATGGTGTAATTGTGTTAATAAGAGGATATGCTGGATGGATTGGAACTCCTAATGGAATGCTTTGCGAATGAACACAAAGGGCTTGGCTACACTCAAGAGGTGACTATGACGTGCGAGTACAAGAAAGCTCTCACTGAACAACAGCTCCTGCTCCATGACAACTTTGTTCACCTGTGTCACACTTGCCTTAAGTCCTGCCAACCATTCTGGGCAGCTGGAGAAGCAAGTCTGTCATCCAACTTCAACCCAGGACACCTGGCAGATTCTGTGGGCAGATCCTGATGTTTACCAAGCATATCATAGATGATCTCATCACTGAACCACCTAGTTTCCTACTCTGCCTAAGATACTGGACGATCAACTGTATTAGGGCAGTACGTGGAAGATGTGTGCACTTGATGTGCAAATGGATTCAACACAGAGGCCTCCAAACCATTGAGTTCATTGCGAATCAGTGCCCAATCTTTATATTCTCAGGATGTATAGCAAAGTTGCACTCTGCATTGCCTGAAGCCTTCTAATGGATTTCAGGCCTATCAATCAACTTGTAAATGTTGCTATTTCAACATGAAAAAAGAAGTTGTTCTGTGGTACTCCATGCTTCCCTGAGTCAGCATTAAACAGGGAGCACTTATAAACCTTTTACAGTGGGGAAGAGGCACTTGTGTCAATGTTGGGAGGTTGCAATAATCAGAGAGAGTGTCATCGGGTCTGTGTTTACATGGCACTAGTGGCCCCAACATTCCATGCAAAGGTCACAGAGGGGTTGTAGGCCTGGGGTTGGGCGCGGTGAACAACTGCACCTTGTCTTTGTGTGTGTGATGTAATTTCTCTCCTTGCTGTGAAAGTTCCAATTATTAGGTTAACTATATTTTAACTCTCACCAAATACAGGCCTGGTTCTTCCTCTGGTATACCAGTTTTATAATGGTGTAACTGCACTAAAATTCATGGCTTCAAACCACCACAAGAGCAGTGGAATGGAATGGAGAATCAGTCCTACAATTTTGAAGAGTTCTTTTTCCTTACTATTATATGAACCCTGCACTAGGTTAATGGAAGCATGGAGGAATGATACAGTGAATACAACTAAGTCTGTGAGCAGGGCCGGTGCAACCATTTAGGCGACCTAGGTGGTCGCCTAGGGTGCTGGGATTTGGGGGGCATCACCTTCTTTGGCAGCGACTGCGGTGGCTGGATCTTCGGTTGCTGCCGGCATTTAGGCAGGGGGAGCGTGGGGAGGGCCTCCTGCAGCAAGTAAGGGGCGGGGTGGTGGTGGTATGCAGGGGAACTCTCCACCCCAGCTCACCCCTGCCTTTCCTCCTCCCTGAGCACGCCGTGGCTGCTTCACTTCTCCTGCCCCTCAGGCTTGCGGCACCAATCAGCTTAGGCGCTGCAAGCCTGAGGGGCAGGAGAAGTGAAGCAGTGACGGGGTGCTCGTGCTCATGCACAGAGCAGGGGTGAGCTGGGTCTAGGGGGAATGCCTCAGAGCAAGGGAGGGAGCTGCGGCGGGGAGGCACCTCAGGGCGGGGGGGGATTCGGGGGGGGTGCAAGGTGGAATTTTTGCCTAGGGTGCAAAACATCCTTGCACCGGCCCTGTCTGTGAGAGAAGCAGTGACTGACACAAGATAGAATGAAGGCACCTTAATAATTTGAGGACCAGACCCTACCTTTGATCTGACAGCACATCAATCTGAGCACTTTTTTGCTTCTTATATAAGACTTATGTAACATGTATGATGGGCAGAAAAAATTGTTTCCCTGATCCTCTCTATTTATAGTCCTGAGCAGTCTTCATAACTGTGTCAGGGCCTGATCCTGCAGTCCTCACTCATGTAGGTGCTTAATGATTGGAGCCATATCACAACCTTGATAAATAGATAATCCTTATGCCTGTAGTCCCCATGACTTCCATTTGATATTCATGAAAATAAAGGTTGCACAATCAGCTGCTTAAGGGACTGATATTCCAACATTATTATCACATCTCCCCACAAAGTTCTTACAGTCATCAAAAAATACAATAGGGAAGATCTGCAGAAAATCATCTGGGCACTGATAGATACCTGAAAGATTCCTATTTTATTTTCAGTGGAACATACACAACTTTCCTATAAAAGGCTCAGGAAACAATCAAAAAACTCAAGCAAGTTTGTACTAGTGTGTTAGCACTATGGTGGTCCTTTCTATCATAGCCATAGAAGCATAGTATCCGAATCCATTATGCTTTCCAAAATGGAAATATTTCCCTTTAATCAAAATGGTTCTGAAATTATTCTCACTGAATATTAAGTGATGGTTTAGGAATAACTGGGTCTAATGTTTTGGTTAAATCAATGAATTACAGAAGGCTTACATTTATACCATAGTACACTGCAGTTTTATAACGCATTTGGCAGTTACAGGCCTAACTTCAGTATCAGGCCAATTGGTTGAAACTATAATGAACAGAATAATGAGACACATAGAGGAATGTGATTTGTTGAGAAAGAGTCAACACTGCTTTTCCAAAGGGAAATCGTGCCCCATCAGTCTTTCAGAATTCTTCAACAAACATGTGGACAAGGGTGATTCAGTGCATACTGTGTATTTGGACTTTCAGAAAGCTTTTGATAAGGTCCTTCACCAAAGGCTATTAAGCAAAGCAAGCAGGTATGGGATAAGAGGAGAGGTCCTTGCATGGATCAGTAACTGGTTGAAAGATAGGAAACAAAGGGTAGGAATGAATGGCCAGTTTTCAGAAAGAAGAGAGATAAATAGTGATCTCTCATGGATCTGTACTGGGACCAGTGCTGTTCAATATATTCATGAATGATCTGGAAAAAATGGTAAACAGTGAGGTTGCAAAATATACAGGTGATAAAAACTACTCGATTGTTAAGTCCAAAGCTGACTGGGAAGAGTCACAAAACTGGGTGACTGGGCAACAAAATGGCAGATGAAATTCAATGTTGATAAATGCAAAGTAATGCCTATTGGAAAACATGATCCCAACTATACATACAAAATAATGGGTTCTAAATTAGCTGTTGCCACTCAAGAAAGAAATGTTGAAGTAACTGAAGATAGTTCTTTGAAAATATCTGTTCAGTTTGAAGCAGCAGTAAAACAAGCTAACCCCATCTCAAAAGAGATATTTAGAACTGGAAAAGTAACAGAAAAGGGCAACAAAAATGATTAAGGGTATGGAATAGCTTCCGTACAAGTAGAAATTTAAAAAAAAATTGTGACTTTTCAGCTTGGAAAAGAGACAACTAAAAGGGGATATGACAGAGGTCAATAAAATCGAGACTGGTGTGGAGAAAGTAAATAAGGAAGTGTTATTTACTTCTTCACATAACACAAGACCTGGGGTCATCCAATAAAATTAATAGGCAGCAGGTTTAAAACAAACAAAAGGATGTACTTCACACAACACACAATTAACCTGTGGAATTCATGGCCAGGGGATGTTGTGAAGGCCAGAACTACAGTAGGGTTCAAAAAAGAACTAGATAAATTCGTGGAGGATAGGCCCATCAATGGCTATTAGCCAAGATAGTCAGGGATACAACCTCATGCTCTGGTTGTTCCTAGCCTCTGACTGCCAGAAGCTGGGAGTAGACAGCAGATGATGGGTCACTCAATGATTGTCTGTTCTGTTCAATCCCTCTGAAACTCCTGACAATGGCCACTGTTGGAAGACAGGATAGTGAACTAGATAAACCACTGGTCTGACCCAGTATGGCCATTCTTATGTTCTTATGCATTTGTTGGGAGTCTGGAGAAATAAAGTTAACAATAACTCATCTATGCTTTTTTAAAAAAAAAAACTTATTCAACCCATTAGAAGTTACATTAATATACCATATGCCAGTTTATGGTTATTCATAAATTATACTTTTCTATAACAGAGATTATGCACATCATCAATTTGAAAATATCAGTCCAAGACATGGGAAAATGGCAGGGGGAATCAGGAGGGAATCAGGTAGAGAAAGAGAACAAGCAGAGTCTTTCTACTTTCTATATACTTTCAATTCATTTAAAATAGGAAATTATAAACTAGTAAACACCACTTCAAAGATTCTGCACAAGCATGGCAGGGTCAATGAAACAGTTTGTACTATAAATCTATAATTCATTAAAGCTCTCCATAGGGACTACATTTCTCCACCCCTTGGAGTCATTCTCTCTCAGGAAATTACAAAGCTATTTGTGGAAAAGAAAATTCCAGCTCTGAGGAGGATTGCTGAGCAAGGCAATGGGAATTGGCATGGCCCAGAACTGCCCCAGTATCCAGCTCTCAATTGCCATGACTCTTTAAAGGGATCACCCTAGCAGTTATACAAACAATTCTGGAGAATGCATGATCCCAAAGCATGGATGAAACTGCCAATAGTTTATCAGAGATTAAACACATGCAGGAAAAGCAGGTAAGTAAAAGGAGGAGAAGGAATCAGTAAGATACTGTGGGGAGAGGAGAGGGTAGCAAAGGTGAAAAGCTTAGGTAGCAGGCAGGGGAAATGGTAATAGGGGAGAGAGGGAAATCATGCTCTTCTCTCCTCTGGATACTTTTTAAAAAAAATAGTCGAAAAAATTCATAGTCAATTGAATTCTTAATTGGCAGTGATAACTTTTGTCCATTGGGTACATAATATGATAGTCTGTGTAGGCAATAACAGAATCAACTTGCTGTCACCATGGTCATTTCTCAATCCATGAGACCACAGTTTGGAATTCTATTTAATTTGAAAAACATATTTTAGCCCTGACGCTGCTTTTTAACGATTCAAAAGCCTCTGTGAGGCCTCTGAACATGTAAACACAGAAATGTAAAAGTTCAGCAGATTTGCTGTGGCTTGACTACATAGAGACTTAGCGTGAAGCAAGTCAGAGTGTAAATCTACAACACACAAGCTTGCTACACACTTAGGGTATGTCTACACATCAGCTATCCATGCTAGGAAGTGCCTTTCTAAACAGACACTCAGTAGAGCTACTGGCACTAGCACCCTAAAATATGACAGTGTGGCAGTGGTAGCATGGGCGGCAACTTGGGATAGCTGCCCAAGTACAATCCCACCCAACCCCCTCGGTACATACTCAGGCAACTAGCCTGAACCACTGCTTGTGCTGCTGTGGTCACACTGCTATTTTTAGCACTCTAGTTTGAGCAGAACTAGTGTACATCTTCCTAATCCCACGCTACTGTGGCACACTCTATCTTGCTGTGTGGACCCTGCCACCATATGCTAAAAGTTCTGCAGTGCACTTTGATCTATTGGTATTGTAACGCCGATAGACCTGGGCCCTCTGGAGCTTAGTGCATGAGCCTCTACTGCATGAGCTAAAAGCCACCTGCCTGTAGAGCAGACTCATTTAACTCTCTCTAGTGATCTCTGTGCCACTAGATGAGACAGAACACCACACAGGAGGTATGTGGGTTACACTATTTCAAACAGCAGTAGACCAAACCACACAACAAACAGCAGTAGACCAAACAGCAGTAGACCAAACCAGGAAATGTTTAGTGCGCAGTCTCAGGGTCCACCTGGCTAGTTAATGTGCAGCAAGCCTGTGTGCTCTACATTCACACCTCAACTTGCCATACATTAACTTGCTATATAAACAAGCTGTAAGTGCAGGTATGAGGTACTTGAGCTCAGCATAGTAAGAAAAGGGTTCAGTGGTGCAGCTGTACTCTTGATGTCAAGAGAGCAAATATTAAGGAACTAGGAAATCTTATGAAGAAAGTAAAGTAACAGAAAGTATTAAAATCCAAGAGTTCAGAATAAGGCAGGGGAATCCCAAAAGATCCTATATATAAGGGCCAACGGGGTATGCAAGAACTACTGGGTCAGGCTCTATGGCCTGTGTTATGCAGAAGGTCAGACTAAATTGTTATAATGGTCCCATCTGGCCTCAAAATCTATGACTCTATGAACAGACTCCAGTTCCTCTTAAAAAACAAAAACCCATGAAATAAGAATTGGCCAGAGTGGCTGCACAAGGAGGCATTTAAAGACCTGAGATTTTAAAAAGTAGAAAAGTGGGGAGGTAAGCAAACAAGAATCCAGGCTTGCAGGGAAAATATTAAGGACAGAAAAAAAAGGGGGGAGGGGATAAATGAATTTGTGATATCCAAGGGCACCAAGGAGAATTAGAATAGCTTTTTATTTATATAGGGGAAGAGGCAGAAGTAGTACTAAGTAAAATTCAGGTCTGTTAATAAATTAAATGAGAATAAATTAATTATTCAGAAATGGCTGCAAGACAGAGCTTTTTAAATGTCTTCAGTGAGAAAAAAATACAAGAGAAAGTTGAACAATTAGTGTGAACATTCTGGTGATTAACCACTGGAATAAACTACCAACTCTGGAGGTCTTCAGATCAAGACTGGGTGGCTTTCTGGAAAACATGTTTTAATCAAATACAAGTTATTGGGCTCAGCACAGGGTACCTGAGTGAAATTCTCTGGACTCTGTTATACAGAAGTTTAAATGATTTAACAGTCCCTTCTGGCCTTAAAGTCAATGAATCTTGGGCTGTGCCTTGGAAGCACAAACCTGTTTTGGAGGAGATGGAAAGTCACTACCATACCAGCAGAAGCTCCGAAAGGGTAGTAGACTTCTGAGCAGTAAACAGCTTGGGTTTATAAAGAATACATCTTAACAGCTTGGTTTGATTGGCGGTCAGAGGGGTGTGTGTGTGTGTGTTACAAAATTAGTGAATAAATGAAATATAGTAAAGATAGGCTGAGATTTTTTCATAGGTGCCTAAGGGATTTGGATACCTAATTCCCACTAAAATTGGTCACCCAAATCTCATACAAAGACTGTTCTGAAAATCTCAAACTGTAGTATATGTGGATTTTGGTTAAGCACTGATTACATAAGAACATAGTAATGGCCACAATGGGTCAGACCAATGGTCCATCTAGTTCACTATACTGTTTTATGACAGTGGCCAGTGTCAGATGCTTCAAAGAGAATGAACAGAACAGGGAAAATAACAAGTGATCCATCCCCTGTCATCCACGCCAAGCTTCTGGCAGTCAGAGGTTGAGGAACACCCAGAGCATGGAGTTGCATCCCTGAGCATCTTGGCTAATAGCCATTGATGCACCTATCCGTAAACTTATCTAATTCTTTTTTGAACTCAGTTACACTTCTGGCCTTCACAGCATCCCCTGACAATGAGTTCTACAGTTTGAATGTGAATTGTGTAAAGAAGTACTTCCTTTTCATTGTTTAAACTTGCTGCCTATTAATTTAATTGTGTGACTGCTGGTTCTTGTGTTATGTGAAGGGGTAAATAACACTTCTTTGTTCACTTTCTCCACACCGTTCATGGTTCTATAGACCTCTATCATATCCCCCATGAACTGTCTCTTTTCTAAAATGAATAGTCCCAGTCTTATTAATCTCTCTGCTTATGGAAGCTGTTCCATAACCCTCATCATTTTGTTGTCCTTTTCTGAAACTTTTCCAATTCTAATATATTTTGTTTCAGCTGAGGAGACCAGAGCAGCACACAGTATTCAAGATGTGGGTGTACTATGGATTTATATACTGGAATTATGATATTTTATACGTTTTTATCTATCCCTTCCATAATGGTTCCTAACATGGTCAGCTTTTTTGACTGCTGCTGCACATTGAATGGATGCAGGGCCAGCTTTATGAAAGGTGGGGTCCGATCTGAATACCCAGCGGTGGTCTGGGGTGTCATTGGCGGGGGGTCCGCTCCAGGTCTTCGGTGGCACTGAGATGCCGCCGAAGCCCTGGAGCGGACCCTCCCCCTACCGCCGAAATGCCGCCGAAGACTGGAGCGGACCCGCCCCCCACCAGCTGAGTAAAAAAAATAATTAAAAAGACGGCTATGGCACGGGGTCTGATTCTGGGGAATCGGGGGAATCGGCTTAAAGCTGGCCCTGAATAGATGTGTTCAGAGAACTATCCACAGTGATTCCAAGATCTCTTTCTTGAGTGGTAACAGCTAGTTTAGACTCCACCATTTTGTAGGTATAGTTGGGATTATGTTTTCCAGTGTGTGCATTACATTGCTCTGATCAGCACTGAATTTCAATTGCCATTTTGTTGCCCAGTCACCCAGTTTTTTGAGATCCCTTTGTAATTCTTTGCAGTCAGCTTTGGACTTAACTATTTTGTGTAATTTTGTATCATCTGCCAATTTTGCCGCTTCTGGCTAAAATTTTCATAAGCACCCTAAGTGGTTTAGAAGTCTAAACAATGTTTATAGATTTTCAATGAATTGTGCTGATTTATACCCTCTGAGTATCTGGTCCTTAATATCTGTAAAATGGGGGCAATAATACTTCTCTACCTCACAAGGTGGTTATGAGGATAAATTCATTAATAGTTGTGAGGTGCTCATATATTATGGTCATTGGTGCCATAGAAAACCTTGTAAACAGTGTATAAGTATCCAAGTGTGCAAAGATTAAAACTTGAGAAAAATTATTGAACGTGATGCACAGACTTATAACTAGGAGTGATACGCTGAAATTAAGAAAGGAAAAATAGAAGTAGAATCTCACACAAACCTTGTGACGGTAAAATCTATCCATCAACCAGCAGAATAGGCCAAAGTGCCTTCAGCAAATATGTTATGCTGTCAATGGACCATGAACTGCCTTCTCATAAAGCGGCTGTTTCATTATGAGAACCTGGGTGCATTTCGTCTTTCTGCATCCAACATGACAAAGAACTCAGACACTTACAGCTGTCTATAATCTGAAGTGTGACATTCCTCTCAGAGAGGTGGAAAAGTCATGGTTGTTTTTTTTTAATTTTGAAAGCTAATTACAGAGTTGCTTTGGAGTTTTAAAATAGATATTAAGTCTAATTAAACAGGTCCCTAATATTTCACTTAACATTTTAAAACATTCAAAAATTATACTAATATAATCACATAAAAGATTAAAAAGCCACAAAAGCCATAACTGTTGGTGTTATTGTTGAACAGTTAAGGCTTGAGGTAACCTCTCACAGGACCAAATTTTGATCCCCTAAATAAGTGAATACTGAGAAAAATTCCCACTGAAGTAACTCAAATTCCCATTTCTTTCTGATCTCAAATAGTTAGTGGTTGGCTAATGTCCTGAAACATGAGAGTTTGTATCTGTTATAAGTGTTTTCCTATCTGGGAACATTTGGTCAGGCTAACTTCCGCTGAACTCAGTGATTATTATTGAGTTTTTATTCAGTACTTTCTCAGGGAAACTCTCACTGACTTAAATGGAAGTTAGCCTGAGTAAATGTTCATGGATTGGATAAACATTTAAAATCTACCCAGATAGGATACAAAATAAGGGACATATAAACCACAAACTACATGGGATTAGGAAGAAACTTTCCCTGTGGGAAGGTAGTTCCATAATTGTCCACTATAGGGTTTCTCTGAAGCATCAAGTACTGTCTACTGCAGCAGGCAGGATACATTAGGCTAGATGGGCTGATCCAGTATAGCAGTTCCTGGGATTTGGCTCCAGGATGTTAATTTTATGGATTTTTTTAAATCTATCTACTTACGTTACTTAATTCCTCTAAAATGTACAGTCCTCTTTTGTATTCTTTATAGTTTTACTTAGACTGCAAGCTTTTTGGGGCAGGAGCTGTCTTTTTGTTCTGGCAGCACCTAGCACAATGGGGTACATGACTGGGATTCTTAGACACTACCACAATCCTTTACTACTAATGATTTTTAAATAGGAGTGATAGTCAAGGTGAAGGCGTACTAATATCTAAGGGCAAATTTAGAAAAGTAGAAACCTCTGTGAGCTCAAAGTACAGACATGCACAAGCTCCTGTTTACGCACATCTGTGGGTCCCATTCAGGGAAGCACTGATGCATGTGCTTAAAGTTAAGGATGTGCTGAAGCCCCATTGACTTCAACAGACTTTAAGGATAAGCATAAAGTTAATCACATGCGTACGTGCTATCATGAAAAGGGATGCTTTCCTGAACTGGGGCCTGTATAGGCAGCTGCCACAATTATGCATATAAGTGTAAGTAACTGCGAGTACAAATGGATAGCTGGATACCTTACTGCCCTTTTGCACATGCAATTAATAATAATACTTCACTCTTATTTAGCATTTTTTATCTGTAGCTCTCAATCAGCTTTACAAAGGAGGTCAGTATTATTACCCCCACTTTACAGACATAAAATTGCTTTAAATTACAGGTACACCTGTACGCAATGTTTTCCAGGTGAACCTTTGTCTCCCTTCTTTAAACCTTTGGCCCTCAAAGTTTCAAAGCTAAGTTTAAACAGTCAATTGGGGTTGTTTTGTGGTTTAAAAATCTCCAGTCCTAACCTCTGGTCTCATAGCTTTTTATGCATCCAAGCAAAGACATACCTGAGAGTGAAAAACTGATCAGTCTCCGACTTCCTTGACCCTGGACTGGATCATCACTGGTGATGCTTTTAAAAATCTGCTGGAAGAAGGAAAATGGTGAGATAGCTGTCTCCAATGATTCCTGAACAGAAAACTGACTTAATAACTGTTATTCCTGCTGTCATCATCAACTGAGAATCAATTACATGCCTTCATTAGGAAACGATCGATCTAAAAATTTTTCCCAGTAAAGTAAGAAACCAGCCACAAGGGAACTCCTTTTCACATAAATGAAAAACTATGCAAGAAATTACTGTAATCTTATATGTGTTTTGTGTTAATAAAAATAGTACTTCCTCAGTGGAATATCTGTAAACAGTAATTGCTTATTAAACAAAAAACGAATGCAGCTCATAAGGATGGATATGTTGCTCACTTTAATAGCAAACTCTGATCTCAACAAAATGAAATGTAAATTTCTGTAGTTCAGTTATTCTAGTGCATCTCCAGCTGACTGCCAGGAACCTGTATTTACATTTACGGGTTACATAAAACATGATTATTAATTCCATGAAAAAAGCAGCAATTATGAAATACTGCAGTGACAAATGTACAGGGGAAGTCTGAAGAAGTAAGAGCTACAGTATATGATAATTTGAGCTTGTTTAATAGACAGAATCTTTAAAAAGTGGGCCCTGTTGGGCTTGACTTTTTGGCCAGGATCAGCATGTTTTTTGCACAATGCTGATTTGAATGTGGGAATAACTCTCTTCTTCTCAACCCCATCTATATATTTTAGACAATAGTGGGTTTTTCTTCACGACCCTGTTTTAATTTTAAAAGATTGTATTTGCTTGAAGTATGTCAGTGGCAGGGGAGAAGGGAATTTCTCTGTTGCTGACTTTATGTTCAGGGCACAACAGAATAGTTTGCCAGCTGGTGCTAAAAACTGGGACACTGTCACAGCTAAGAAAATAAATCCTTTACCATCTCTTTCTGGATCAAGCTACGGAAAGCACAGGAGGAAGATCTGTGCATGGGGAATCAATCTGCTGACTGGAAGTCTTTAAATATGAGCTGAAAAAACTGGGAGAAGTGAGTCCACTGACAGACAAATAGAGCAGATGGGGGAGTTGAGCAGCTAGCAGGATGGCTCGCTGGAAGTGAAGCTGTTAGCAGGTTGGTCCACCAGGCCACTTCTCCTTTGATCTTCAGAATGGTGTCGACTCCCCTTTAAATGTCTTCAGCCCTAGGAATGGTATTCAACGCAGTGGCAGGCAGGGCCGGCTCCAGGGGTTTTGCCGCCCCAAGCAGCCACCCCCCCTCAAAAGCTGCAATTGCGATCTGCGGCAATTCAGTGGGAGGTCCTTCGCTCCAAGCGGGAGCGAGGGACCCTCCGCCGAATAGCTGGACACGCCGCCCCTTTCCAGAGTGGCTGCCCCAAGCACCTGCTTGCTAAGCTGGTGCCTGGAGCTGGCCGTGGTGGCAGGAGCATGTTCCACACACCATCTAGCTCCTTCACCTTCCTCCAGAGACATACCAGGAATCGGAGTGAAGTGAGTCATAGATTTTAAGGCCAGAAGGGACCATTATAATAATCTAGTCTGACCTCTTGAACAACACAGGCCTTAGAACCGTACCCAGTAATTTCTGCATGTAGCCCATAACTTCTTTTTGAGCTCTAGCATATCTTTTAGAAAGACATCCAGTCTTGATTTAGCCATCTCAAGTGGTGAAGAATCCATCACATCCCTAGGTAAGGTGTTCCATTGCTTAGTTACATTCACCATTAAAAGTTTGCATCTTATTTCTAGTCTGAATTTGTCTAGCTTCAGCTTCCAACCCCAGACTTTTATTATACCATTTTCTACTAGATTAAAGAACTGTCTATCAGAAATATCTTCCCCATGAAGATACTTGCAGACCATGATCAAGTCATATTTTTAACCTTCTCTTGGATAAATGGAAACTTTTAACTCTCTCACTATCATGCATGTTTTCCAAACCTCACATCTTTTTTGTAGCCCTTTTCTGAATGCTTTCCAATTTTTTAACATCCTTCCTGATGTATGAATACTAGAACTGGACCCATTATTCCAGTAAATGGTCTCACTAATGCTGTATATAGAGGTGATACCCCACCCTACTCCTACTTGATGATCCTACTACATTGCATTGGGAGCTCATGTTTGGTTGGTTAGCTAGTGTGACCGCTAAGTCCTTTCCAGTGTCACTACATTCTAGGTTACCATTTCCCTTTTATTTTCTTTGATGTATGGCCTTCCATTTATCTGTGGATTACACTGATGGGCTGTGTGCTGAAGTTTGCTGGTCTCTGTGATAGACAATTTTGTCATCCTTATCTAGTATTGGACCCATATCATTGTTAGGATTTTTTTTATCCTAATATATTTAATATTTCCTTCTTATTGTCCATAATCTTTCTGGACACAGATTTTTCACCGATACCTTTAGCTTCCCTTATCAATTGTCTGCATTTCATAATTGCTGACTTATACTCATCGCTATCAACTTCTCCATTCACTATGTATCATTTCCCAATAGAAAATTTCAATAGAAAAAAAAGCATTTGCACTGAAGTGTATTTTGCTAGACTGGGGCATGTTAGACATGCAATAAACATAATATTTCCTTTTGATCATCTCATATTTTCCAGGATCATGAAAGAAAGAAATTAATTGTGATGTCCAAGGGTTTTTTTTAAAAGATCAGAAAATACAGTGTATTCACACACTGATACATTTAGATCCCAATCTGCAAACACATACTTATGAGAGTAAGTTTATTTGCATGAATAGTCCCAACGAGTTCAGTGTGATGTGTGATTGTTTGCAGGAACAGGCCCCACCTATCAGAACTAAATGAGCAACAGTATGAAAATTATATCTAAGAAACAGTAGTACTATATAAATGAATTATATACTCCATAGTTTATCCTAGGGGTAGGCAACCTATGGCACGGGTGCTGAAGGTGGCACATGAGCTGATTTTCAGTGGCACTCACACTGCCTGGGTCCTAGCCACCGATCCTGGGGGCTCTGCATTTTAATTTAATTTTAAATGAAGCTTCTTAAACATTTTAAAAACCTTATTTACTTTACATACAACAATAGTTTAGTTATATATTATAGAAATATAGAAAGAGACCTTCAAAAAACGTTAAAATGTATTACTGGCACGCAAAACCTTAAATCAGAGTGAATAAATGAAGACTCGGCACACCACTTCTGAAAGGTTGCCGACCACTGGTTTATCCCAATATAAACTTCTGAGATTTGGCACAACAGTCATTTTGATATAGTTTACCTTCTTATCTGTCAAGACATTTTAAATGAACCTGAACATTTTTTCTAAATGGGTGAAATCCACCCCTCTGTGTAGGGGGACTATTTTGTGGCCTTTAGGTGTTGCATAGGCTTCATGCTGGCCTCTGCACATGGAATAAATGCCACCCAATATGAAACGTTAAGTATCACATCGATACACATTGAAAAAAGCACTAAGAAGGTGAGAGGAATACTTTTTTTTTTAAGTAGATCTTTCAAGAAGTGAGAATGGGGAGAAAAAACCTAATCCAAAGCATGACTTGATTTAGCTGCTTACATAAACAAAGCTGTGCACACAAGTGCTCTTTCCTCAATTGTTCGGCAAGTCATGCTCTTCTTGTTTGCATTTATGTCTGACTGAAGGTTATGTTTTCAGAGGACTAAACTGGGCATCTTGGGAACTAAAAACCAACAAGTAAAACATTCCAAGGTCAGTCAAAATTTTGAGGTTAAAAAACATTAACAATATCTTTTCATCATTGCTTTGGCTCAGGTTCTCTGTTTCGTACTGTTACGGCAGAAAGAAAGAAAAGTTAAACGCAAAATACAAAATGAGGAT
This sequence comes from Chelonoidis abingdonii, assembly GCF_003597395.2. Taxonomy (NCBI): domain Eukaryota; kingdom Metazoa; phylum Chordata; order Testudines; family Testudinidae; genus Chelonoidis; species Chelonoidis abingdonii. The sequence continues at coordinate 100,185,335 of NC_133770.1, read as the reverse complement.
TAACTGGCTAGCTGGTAGTACTGCTGAAAAGGATCTGGGGGTTATAGTGCATCACAAATTGAAGATGTCAGTAATATGATCCAATTGTAAAAAAGGTTAATATTATTCTGGGGTGTATTAAGAGGGCTGTTGTATGTAAGACACACAAAGGTAATTGTCCCATTTTCATGGCACTGGTGAGGCCTCAGCTGGAGTACTATGTCCAATTTCTGCATGCCACACTTTAGTAAAGATGTGGACAAATTGGAGAGAGTTCAGAGGAGAGCAATAAAAATGATAAAAGGTTTAGAAAACTTGACCTATGAGGAAAGATTTAAAAAAACTGGGTATGTTCAGTATTGGGAAAAGAAGACTGAGAGAGGCGGGAGGACCTGAGACCAGTTTTCCAATATGTTAGCGGCTGTTATAATGGGGACTGTGATGAATTGTTCTCCTTGTCCTCTGAAGGTAGGACAAGAAGTAATGGGGTTAATCTGCAACAAGAGAGATTTTGGTTAGATATAAGGAAAAACTTTCTAACTATGAGGGAAGTTAAGCTCTGGAACAGGCTTCGAAGGGAGGTTGTGAAATCCCCATCATTGGAGGTTTTTAAAGAACAGTTTGGACATACATCTGTCAGGGATGGTCTAGGTGTGCTTGATCCTGCCTTGGCACAGAAGGCTGGAGTAGATGACCTCTGCAGGTTCCTTCCAGCCCTACATTTCTATGATTCTATGGCTAGATTCTCTTTGGTGCCTCTGTAGTTCTTAGACATTAATAATCTGCTGTGAATATATTGAAGATGGAGATGGAACCACATTTCTTGCTTATGATTGTGTGTGATACTGTTTTGCATTTGCATAGATCTGTCAGCTCATTTAGAGGATACACAATTCAATGGGAAATATTGCTAGATTTTATTAATTATGAATTTTCCTCTTAAGGGCATATTATTGGACAACATTGTAAGTGGCTATTTAAACCACAGCAGCTGCAAAAGTTCTCAGATCTGGTTTCTGAGCTGTAGAGAATAAAATCCAGATGTGGCCTGGAAACCATTTCACAAAGATCCATGAATGACTCTTGTGAGGAGCCAATCCCTTTTCTCCCCATCCTGTTGAATCCCTAATAGGGATTCACCAGACTCAAATGGCTACAGCAGGCAATGCTTGAGGGCTACTCTTTTGGATCTGTGTGCCATTTCCTCCATACATAAGTTTGCACATAGACAAATTGTGCAACTGGTTTTCAAGGCAATTGTTTTAAATCAAGATGTCTCAAAGTAAAAAATAAAGCCTCTATCAGAGGGGTAGACGTGTTAATCTGGATTTGTAAAAGCAGCAAAGAGTCCTGTGACTAACAGATGTATTGGAGCATGAGCTTTCGTGGGTGAATACCCACTTCTTTGGATGCATGCTCATGCTCCAATATGTCTGTTATTATAAGGTGCCACAGGACTCTTTGCTGCAAATAAAGCCTGATGAGTCCAAAAATGTGTCCTATAGCCACCCACCGGCTCGCTCTATCTTAGAGAAATATTTTAGATACAGGAAATAGTTTTCGAAAACAGTCACTTAGGATCCCAAGTTACTAAGGGCTATATTTTAAAATCTAAATGTCTAAATACCCTAAAAATCTGGCTGCAAGGAGCCTCAGTCCCACTGAGTTTCTATGGGATTTAAGCTTCTTAATGACTTCGGGCCAGATTTTTTAAAGGTATGTAGACACCTAAAGATGCAGCGAGGCACCCAGAGGAATTTTCAAAAGTGCCTACGTGCCTAACTCTCATTCTAATCAGTGGGAATTAGACACCTTGGTGTTTTTGAAAATCCCACTAGGTGTCTGAATACCTTTGAAAATGTGGCCCTGGAGCACTTTTTAAAATGGGACTTAAATACTTTGGAAAAATTTATCCGATGTGTCTAGAAACTACAGTGATGGGAACACTGAAGTTTGATAAGATAGATAGCATCGATATGGCCTGAAGAGAGTAATAATTTTAAAAGGCCAGGGGCCAAGTCCTTAATTTTTGTCCTTCATTATTTTAGCTGAGAGAGAGCGAGAGCAGATGGAAGTAGGAGATGAAATGAAGCTAAAAATACATTAAATACTTTCCTAATGTTACTCTTCCATGTAACCAAATTCTGTAAACTCCTGGTCTATCACATTGGAGCCCAATCTTCCAGCTCTTACAGAGAAAAAAAATTCCAAGTACATCAATGGGAGTATTGTCTGAGTAAGGGCTACTGAACTGAGCTCCTAATTACAGACTTAAAAAGCTTTCTCAAATACCTCTTTACAGATCCTTGTGGGATCCTCATGGTTAGAAATATGGTATTAGCAGTGTAAACTGAAGAAAAGTTTTCCATTTTCATCCCACACACTGATAACAGCATCTCCCTATAGTATTTCCCATACTGCTTTTAGTATGGACTGGTCTACAGTAATGCTGTAAGTTGATCTAAGTTATGCTATTTCAGTCATGTAAATTACGTAACTGAAGTCGACGTAACCTAGGTCGACTTACATCAGTGTCTACACTGCATTATGTCCACCAGAGATGCTTTCCTGTGAACATAGTTTCTGCTTCTCAGGGAGTTGGAGTACAGACATCGACAGGAGAGCGCTCTCCTGTCGACTTGGCGTGTCTTCACCAGACCCACTAAATCGACACGACTGCATCGATCGCAACAATGCCAATTTAGCCGGTAGTGTAGACATGGCCTATACTTTGTATATTGTGCGGCCATCATGATAACTCTAAAAGACCCATTGGCATGCAGTAGGATTAATATTTATTTGAAACATGACTATATCTATACATCCAGAACTACAAAATAACACAGCATCCTACACACTCACTCCACAGGCCATAATGACTCTAAAGGAAACTGTATGGCATAGCTTATCAGTGTGTAATACATCTCTCTCTCTAGAGAAACATGTTTGGCCCCTAGTTACATGCAGCTAAAGAAACTGTTTTAGCTCAAGTGGAAGAGAGATGTAGTTTTGGTGTTAAACTTGGTGATTCCAAGTTCGATCCCTTCTGACAATTATAGTGTCTGGATGGAGGCAGTCTGTTGTGTATGTACAGTAAGACTGCTACATATAGCATTTACATTGATCAACCACTACCACACAGTGGTCTCTCACATAGCTCAATATTCCTGGACCTATATTTTTGGGAATCTCTGTTTCAAGCTATGCAGTAATGTTTTAAGACCATATCAAAGTATTCAACTTCAATATAGCACAAGAAATTATAGCAGTAAATCTATGATCTGCTTACTCTTTTTATAAAACAGTTCCATGCTTTAAGCGCCAAAGACTAGTTACAGAAGTGATAAGTACAATAACTTGATTTTCACACCCAAATCCTAATTTTGGTCACAAGTAAAAAGTGCATTTGGTAGTCTTAACTCAATTCCAATATGCACATCTCCAAAAGAAAACAAGAAATAAACTGTGTGATGGCAGCTGAGGGCTGAGATGTATTATTGGCACCACTGGGTACGGGGGACACCTGCCTAATGGCAGCCTGCACTATTCTTGGTTCACGCTTGTGCTGTCTTTCTCCACTTTTCAAGAGCATTATATTGGCTCAAAATTTAAAATAAAGTAAATAACGCTAAGCTTAAGAGTCTGAATTAAATGAACACATGAAATGTCTTCCGCTCATCTGTTTCTATTTGGATCTAACAGTTCATCTGAGATGGATGATCACCGGCTGTTTTGAAAGCCCGACAATGCACAGGCATGGAAGAGTGAGATAAGGGCAGAGTGCCAGACTTCACTGTGAATTTCTTTATTGATATCAGTCTAAGTTAGACCATTACTATTATTTTAACATGTATTTTTACATGTGTATACACTGTACAGGAATCAATCAAGTTCCTTGCCTGACTTCTCCCTCATCCTCTGAATCCATTGTTCTGACTTCTTTTATTTTTTCCCCTGCTAATTTCACTCAACTTTTGAAATTAACAGAGTAGTGTACACAGTATCATATGGAGACTGAGTGATACTGCTAACAAGTCAGATGTGAAGAGGTCTTTCCACGGTAAAAGAAAGTAAGATGACTTAGGTATCAGAGGGGTAGCCGTGTTAGTCTGGATCTGTAAAAGCAGCAAAGACTCTTGTGGCACCTTACAGACTAACAGACGTTTTGGAGCATGAGCTTTCATGCGTGAATATCCACTTCGTCGGATGCATGGTATTCACCCACGAAAGCTCATGCTCCAAAACATCTGTTAGTCTGTAAGGTGCCACAAGACTCTTTGCTAAGATGACTTAGTCTTTATGAGTTCAAACTTCAGCTTGTGGCTAACTCTTCAGAGTTAATTTCCTATTAGTAGGTCTCCTGCAAACGGTTGATACTTTCATCCCCTCCAAGATCTTTTAAAAAAAGATATGTTATTGGAAAACAAGTTGGACTGGATAAATGTTTTCTTTCTTCCTTACCTGTCAAGCGAGAGCCATGAGACCTGAGGGGTGAATTCTGAAATTCAGGACCACCAAAGTCATTGAAAGTATTATGGCTATAATCCCCTGCGCCATTTTGAAAACCTGCTGGCTTGGTAAACTGCTGTGCTGGCACTGTAATACTATTCCATTAGGCTATCCAAAATAATACAGAGCCAACTTCTATATTAGGTAGAGTTTCCTTCTCTAGTGATTCTCCACAACCAGTTCAACCCCCAGAAGAACCATGACCACACATACCTATAATTTTTCCTTGCTTTGATTCCCAACCCCGCTCCAGGCTCTGTGTTGTGGACATCACCTTTCTAGCTTTGGAAGACTAGCCCTCACCAATGCCACTGCTCAGTCAGAGAAAGAACATATTGTTTACTGACATGTGGCACTCCTTCCCTAACTCCAAAGGGCTGAGCCTGCTGCTTCTGGTGTCAAATTTTATTTAAGTAATTTCTGTTTTCAGAAGAGAGAAGTTCTTTGTTTCCAAACCCTCTTCTTTCTCAAACCCTAATTTACCATTATACTTTTATTAATTCTTTCACTAGATATCTGTCTAATTATGAACCCTCAAAGCCAGCCTAATTACAGGACATAATTGCTGTTTAGCATCACCATTAAAGTCCTGTAGAAGACAGCTGATTGACTGGTTCACGACAGCAGGGAATTAAATGGTTGCCTGCACAGACAGGCACACACAACTCAGTCTCCAAGATGAAAGTATTTTACATTTCCCAGTCTACCCTGGGAGGAAAGAATGGGGTTTCAGTGTAACTAGCAGCTAAAAGCAGGAAATTATGGGCACCATTTTAAATTAAAATAGAACTGAGGTAATGTTTCCCATGGAGTTCAACATCTTTTGCCTCCAAGCTATAAACCATTCAATTTTTTATAAGGTGTCCGCAGTTCTCTTAACAGACCCCAACTATTCTTCAGCAGCCTAAGAAAAATCTTTAAGCACAGACCTTGATCTTTCCTTCTTTCTTTGAAACCTGAAATCTACATATTGTTATATAGAAATACACAAGAATACCGAGTGCTAATTTGTAATGAAAGAGGTGCCGGGGCTCAAGCAATTTTTTTTACTTTCATAACTGAAGGGGAATCCGGGGCTCTGAACTGGCAAGCCCAGAGGTGCTGGGGCTCAGCTCTGGCAAGCTCTGACACAAATTAAGCACTGAGAATATCTACGAACACATAGAAGGCTGTGGTTGTACTTCCTGGGTGGATCACTTCATTGTTTCTAAAAAAATGGCACTGTTTTCTGGATATGCAGCAAACTTTCTAGTGGACTATTTTCTGTGGTACATACTAAAAAGGTGCTTGCCACATACTACAAGTGACTCTATTCATGAGTACCCTTGTGCCTATACAGACCCCTCTGTGAAGACCACACAGGGGTCAGCAGAAAAGCTTGCAGGATAGGGTCCATAGTTTAGAAAAATGTTGCAGGCAGTTTTTTTAAATTATATATGTACAATTGTGTTTATAAAATCTTGTTATTCCTTAGAATTTTAAAGGGACCTACCACTGTTAACACCATTTTGTAACACAGGCTTTAGCAAAGTTTCCTGTCACAGTTTCATAATTACATTGTTCCATCCTCACTACTAAGACTATGTCTACACTATGAAATTAGGTCGATTTACTAGAAGTCAATTTTTTAGAAATTGATACAGTCAATTGTGTGTGTCCCCACTAAGTGCATTAAGTGGCGGTGTGCATCCACAGTACTGAGGCTAGCGTCGACTTTTGGAGCATTGCACTGTGGTAGATATCCCACAGTTCCCACAGTCTCTGATGCCCATTGGAATTCTGGGTTGAGCTCCCAATGCCTGATGGGGGAAAAATATTGTCATGGGTGGTTCTCAGTACATGTCGTCAGGTCCCCCTCTCTCCCTCTCTCCATGAAAGCAACAGCAAAAAATCGTTTGTTACCGATGCAGATGACATACCACGGCAAACACGAAGCCCACTCAGCTCACTGTCACCATATGTCTACACTGGTGCTGCTGGCAGACGCGGTGCTGCAGTGCTACACAGCAGCAGCCCCTTGCCTTGCCTTGTGGACAGCAGATGGTGCAATACGACTGCTAACCGTCATCGTCGTCCAGTGGGTGCTCCTGGCCGACCTCATTTAGGTTGGTCGGGGGTGCCTGGACAGAAATGGGTATGACTTCTGGTCATTCTCTTCTTTAAGTTTCATCTAATGGAGATTCAGTCCTGCCTGGAATATCATGCCAGCTGGAGGCTTCTGCCTCAGGCTGCTCTCCCAGTCAGCAGCACTGCGTGGTCACACCTACCCCAGCCTACCCCTTGCTCTCACGGCTCATGAAGCCTGGACAGTAGAATAGACGAGCAAGTGCATAATGTGGTAGAATATGCCTTTGGGGCATTTAAATGCTCACTGGCTCAGTTTACTGACTTGGTTAGACCTCATCGAAACCAATACTCCCATCGTTATTACTGCTTGCTGTGTGCTCCACAATATCTGTGAGAGTAAGGGGGAGGCATTTATGGCAGGGTGAGAGGTTGAGGAAAATTGCCTGGTGGTTGATTACGCGCAGCCAGACACCAGGGCGGTTAGAAGAGCACAGCAGGGCACGCTGTGCATCAGAGAAGCTTTGAAAACCAGTTTCATGACTGGCCAGGCTACGATGTGAAAGTTCTGTTTGTTTCTCCTTGATGAAAACCTGCCCCCTTGGTTCACTCTACTTCCCTGTAAGTCAACTGCCCTCCTTCCCCCTTTGATCTCTGCTTACAGAGGCAATAAAGTCATTGTTGTTTCAAATTCATGCATTCTTTATTAATTCATCACTCAAATGGGGGGATAACTGCCAAGGTAGCCCATGAGGGGTGGAGGAGGAGGGAAGCACAGGGGTGGGGTAGTTGTAGGGGCACCCCCTAGAATGGCATGCAGCTCATCATAGAAGTGGGATGTCTGCAGCTCTGACCCGGAGCGGCTGTTTGCCTCTCTGGTTCTTTGGTAGGCTTGCCTGAGCTCCTTTAGTTTCATGTGGCACTGCTGCGGGTCCCTGCTATAACCTCTATCCTTCATGTCCTTGGAGATTTTTTCAAATATTCTGGCATTTCATCTTTTGGAATGGAGTTCGGATAGCATGGATTCATCTCCCCATATAGCGATCAGATGCAATACCTCCCGTTCGGTCCATGCTGGAGCTCTTTTGCAATTCTGGGACTCCATGGTCACTTGTGCTGATGAGCTCTGCATGGTCACCTGTGCTGATCAGCTCATCATGCTGGCCAAACAGGAAATGAAATTCAAAAGTTCACGGGGCTTTTCTTGTTTACCTGGCCAATGCATCTGAGTTGAGAGTGCTGTCCAGACAAGAGCAGCACCAGGATTTTTGGCTCCCTAGGCAGGGATCCTTCCGCGCCCCCGGTCGTTGGCGGCAATTCTGCGGCGGAGGGGTCCTTCCACGCTCCCGGTCTTCGGGGCACTTTGGCGGCGGGGGGGGTGTCCTTCCACGCTCCCGGTCTTCGGGGCACTTTGGCGGCGGGGTGTGTGTGTGTCCTTCCACGCTCCCGGTCTTCGGGGCACTTTAGCGGTGGGGGGGGGTCCTTCCATGCTCCTGGTCTTCGGGGCACTTCAGTGGCGGGTCCCAGAGTGAGTGAAGGATCTGCCGCAGAATTGCCGCCGAGGACCCGGAGTGCAGAAGGACCTCCCACCGCTGAATTGCAACCGAGGATGGCAAAATGCTGCTCCCCCCAAATCCTGGAGCCATAGGCGACTGCCTAGGTCACCTAAATGGAAGCTCCGGCCCTATGTCCAGAGCAGTCACAATGGAGCACTGTGGGATAGCTCCTGGAGGCCAATACCATCGAATTGTGTCCACACTACCCCAGATTCGACCCGACGATGTCGATTTCAGCGCTAATCCCCTCATTGGGGAGGAGTACAGAAATCGATTTTAAGAGCCCTTTAAGTTGACAAAAATGGCTCCGTCCTGTGGACGGGTGCAGGGTTAAATCGATCTAACGCTGCTAAATTCAACCTAAACTCATAGTGTAGACCAGGGCTAAGAAAAAAAAAGTGTGTTAGACCAGGAATGGCCCCAACCATGCCAGACATGGAGTGGTTCTATTTGCAAATGAGATCCTCCACTTAGGGCAAGGAGCTCTTGGAGTAGCTGGCAATGAGGGGTTCAAAGGAAGCTCTAAGCCATGTCTCTGACTCCTTGATTCTGGCCTGCTCTGCACTGAGACAGTCTCCCAGCACAAGTCAGAACACTTCAAAGAGTGCTCCATCTTGTGCCAGTTGCTGACAAATCCAACAGGTCATCCAAGGACTACCAATGCACAGTTGCAGGGAAGCAGGGGCTCAAGGCTATCCAAGAATGCCACTGTACAGTAGAGGGCAAGGCAGCATCTGGTCCATAAAGCAAAGAGACCATTGGGCCACATCTGCGCACTGTTTTCAACCAGTTTTAGCAAGAACTCTTTAATATCAATAATTGTTTATTAAAACGTATTCTCCAGGAATATGCTAACACAGTATCTACTGTTGCTGAAGTCATTATCCTCTCAAAACTACTAGGTGGTAGTGAAGAATTAATATTCCTTTTCCCCATAGATTAATGGCTAGATTGTGATGGTCCATGGAGCTGTTTACTCTTCTTTGTGCACCTGTCCAGTGTGGCATCGCTGGCAAGTGCCAGGGGAGGGAAGAGACCTGGCTCCTCCCATTCCCTGCTGTCTCCCCTTCCCATAGCCAGAGTTGCAAGCTGAGCAGAGATGTGAAAGGGATCTAATGCCCTCTTAGTGTCCTGTGTGGCCAGCTAAGGGCTATGACAAGTTAGCCATCTGAACTGCTCAAGGCCATACAGAAAGCAGGTCATCTGAGACTCAACTCAATGGCTTATCCACCAAGCCCACTCTCCTTCTTCAATTAACACCCCGTTTGGCTAAACACCTACAGGTTTTACCTCCAGTTGCTGTATGGTAGTCATTAACCCTCTAAATTACATCATATGAGAAGCAGATTAACTCATATGAACAAACCTATCCTGCAGTCATTCAGATGTAACTTGGCATAAAAATGAGGGAAGAGTGAAAGTATGACACATCAGGGTCTAATATGGGCCAAGAAAAAGAGGGGCAACCTGGTCACATCTATGGATAGTAGAAGCTATATGTAGAATTCCAGAGGCAATAATAGGATTTTAAGCTGAATAGGATCTATTTTCTTACTGCCTTTCCCTGGAATAGACTTGCACAGCTGTACAAAACAAGTGCACAATAAAATGCTGCCACGCTGGTCTGTTAGTATTTTACATCCACTTTGCACTGGCGAGAATGACTCCCCGAGGTGTAAGACAGGGGGGAATCAAGCCCAGGGTTTGAACAGCAGAAGGTTAAAATACTGGCCCACGCTGTGGCTTGTACAGAACAAAAGTTTGATGCTGAACTCTTGGGGCCTCAGATACCGGTACAGGCCATACTGAACACACATTGATTTAGGTATTCAGTTTTGCTCTCTGTTACACTGCTGTAAATCCATTCAAAATTCTGTGGGAGGGGAATTCATCACAGAGATCGGCTTGTTACACTCTAAAAGAAGGGACCTTTGGGAGATAACACCTTGCAGTCAGTCCTGGTGAGTTCAGTCCCAGGAATTGCCAACAAGTGCTTACTGGCCAGAACTGATGATGGTTAGAGGTCATCTTCAGACAACTGGACACACATCTTTCAGGGGGTAAAAATTACCACAACCATCTCTTCCCCTTGAATCCCAAAGTGGACAGAAGTATCAAAGTAGAGACTGGAGGGCAGACACTATGCTATCACAAAGAAGCGCCCCATTACAGAGGCAGGAAATTGCATTATGCACCAGCTGGAGCTTCTTGGCAGTCTTCAAGAGCAGGTATAGGAACACCACATTACTTTAGTCTAGCACGGAGGGGACAAAGATGTGGATAACTAATGTCCATATTAGTGAGAAATGACCACAGGCTTCTGGTGAGCCGTAGAAGGAAGGCATGATAGGCCCCTACTGCTACCACATACCCTAGGAGGAACAATGGACACAATACTCCTTTAATGCTGCACAGCATTATGGGAAAAAACAGGCCAATCAATGATGCAGACACCACTTCTGCTTATTCTACTAAATGCATTCCTCCAAATATTAATACACCTATCTTGTCTGGGTGAATCATAACCAATTTGCTTTCACCCAGATCTCTACCTTAATCAGACTCGAGGAGGCCAGGGAGACTGTAGAATCTAGTTTGATAAAAGGAGACAGAACTGATAACCTTGCTCCTTCCAAATGTCTTACAATCTTCCCTAATAGCTAATACAGACCTGGAGGACAACACAAGCATAATCTTCCAACAAATGCCACTACTGAGGAAAACCCTGAAGAAGAAAAATCTGTATTTTCCTTTTATGTTTTCTACCAGCTGGTAATTAAAGCAGCCCTTCTTCAGACTTACAGTTTCTACTCTAATAGTCACATATCTTTACTGACACACCAGATGGATAAGACACTATTTGTCCCATTTCAAGAAGCCCATGGAGGTTCCTTTTAAAGAAGCAGCTATGCTTCCTATTTGTTGGCTTTTCCTATCAGCATCGATTGTTCCTTACCAAAGTTTCTAAACCATGAGCACTGCTTTCCAATTCTGAGGGTACGTCTATACTACAGGATTATTCCAATTTTACATAAACCGGTTTTGTAAAACAGACTGTATAAAGTCGAGTGCACGCGGTCACACAAAACACATCTGCTGTGCCATTGTAAATTGGCGATGAGATGACGGTTATCAGTCGTTCTGTACCGTCTGCTGCTGTCATGGGTGCTCCTGGCTGCCTCGCTGAGGTCGGCGGGGGCGCAAAGACAAAAATGGGAATGACTCCCCGGGTCATTCCCTCCTTTATGTTTTATCTAAAAATAGAGTCAGTCCTGCCTAGAATATGGGGCAGTGTACTAGAGAACCAGTGTACTAGAGAACCAGAGAGCACAGCCGCTCCATGTCAGATCCCGCAGAAATGATGAGCTGCATGCCATTCTAGGGGTGCCCCTGCAACAACCCCACCCGTTGCTTCCCTCCTCCCCCAACCCTCCTGGGCTACCATTGCAGTGTCCCTCCCATTTGTGTGATGAAGTAATAAAGAATGCAGGAATAAGAAACACTGACTTTTTAGTGAGATAAAATGAGGGGAGGCAGCCTCCAGCTGCTCCAGGCAACATTAAACAGTGGTGGGGGGAGAGGAGCCCAGCATGATAGTCCAGGCAGTACAGAATCTTTTCTTTAGACATGAAAGGGGGGGGCTGATGGAGCTCAGCCCCCAGTTGCTATGATGAGGACAGTTACCAGCTGTTCTGTACCATCTGCTGGGAATAACGGGAGTCATTCCTATTTTTACCAGGCGCCCCCGGCCGACCTCACCTGAGGCCAGCCAGGAGCACTCACGGGATGATGACGAGGATGGCTATACCAGTCCTTTGCACTGTACCGTCTGCCACCTGGGGAGGGGAGGGGAGAGGATGCTGCTGTTCAGTGCCGCAGCACCGTGTCTACCAGCAGCATGCAGTAGACATACGGTGACATTGAAAAAAGTCAAGAAATGATTTTTTTTCCCTTTTCTTTCATGGGGGGAGGGGAGCGTAAAATTGACGAGATATACCCTGAACCACCCCGGACAATGTGTTTGACCCTACAGGCATTGGGAGCTCAGCCAAGAATGCAAATGCTTTTCGGAGACTGCGGGACTGTGGGATAGCTGGAGTCCTCAGTCCCCCCTCCCTCCTCCATGAGCGTCCATTTGATTCTTTGGCTTTCCGTTACGCTTGTCGTTACGCTTGTCACACAGCACTGTGCTGTGGACTCTGTATCAGAGCCTGGAGATTTTTTTCAAATGCTTTGGCATTTCATCTTCTGTAATGGAGCTCTGATAGAACAGATTTGTCTCCCTATACAGCGATCAGATCCAGTATCTCCCGTACGGTCCATGCTGGAGCTCTTTTTGGATTTGGGACTGCATCAGAGCTCCACGCTGGGCAAACAGGAAATGCAATTCAAAAGTTCGCGGGGCTTTTCCTGTCTACCTGGCTGGTGCATCCGAGTTCAGATTGCTGTCCAGAGCGGTCACAGTGGTGCACTGTGGGATACTGCCCGGAGGCCAATACCATCGATTTGCGGCCACACTAACCCTATTCCGATATGGTAATACCGATTTCAGCGCTACTCCTCTTGTTGGGGAGAAGTACAGAAACCGGTTTAAAGAGCCCTTTATATTGATATAAAGGGCCTCGTTGTGTCGACGGGTGCAGCGTTAAATCAGTTTAACGCTGCTAAAATCGGTATAAATACGTAGTGTAGACCAGGCCTGAGAGTACTGCCTACCACAGCCCATCTCGACTATGGATAAATCCACAGTGAAATGGGCATTGGTAAAGAGTCTTAATAATGCCAAATGTCATCTAAAGGAACTTGATAAAAACAGAAGGGGGCAAATTCATCTTTGGTTGTGACTACAATGGGTGTTATACGAAGGATGAATTTGGCCCAAGGACTCCAAAGAGAGACCTAGATATCACTGAATCCCTCAGGAAGCATTTGACATGCTGGATATCAGAAGCAAGAGTGCTTTGAATGAAGAGTCATTAAGTGTGACAGTGAGAAAAAGAAATGTCAGATATAGGCATGAGGCCTGTCTTTGCTGAGAAAGCATCAGCTGCAGAGTGCATGATGATTTACTTTTTGTATATGTTATTAACTAAATTATAACTTATCAGCCATGTGAATGTTTTTCATTGTATGCATCAGTTTCAATGTAAAGGCATGTTTCAAATCTTTCAGGAAAACCCATGAAACTGTCCTAGAGGAACACAACATAGTGCCCTAGGGAATACACTTGCATCCTACATCATAGCCACCATCCACCCAGCCCCTCACAGCATTGTCAAAACCATTTCTTAATTAACAGGAGTGGCACTAAAGAGCAATGTGATTCCTTCCTTCCTCTCCCAAGAGCTAAGTCTGCCTGGGCAGTGTGGCCAGCTTGGGGAGTGAGAGACTGGCCACGTCTATACAACGCGCCATATCAGCGCGTTACAATCGATTGCTCAGGGATCGATATATCGCGTCTCATCTAGACGCGATATATCGATCCCTGAGCGCACTTACATCGATTCCGGAACTCCACCAAAACCAACGGAGTTCCGGAATCGACATGGCGAGCCGCGCACATCGATCCCGCGCGGTGAAAACGGGTGAGTAGATCGATTTTAGATAATCGATTTCAGCTACGCTATTCTCGTAGCTGAAATTGCGTATCTAAAATCGATTTTCGCGCGTCGTGTAGACCTGGCCAAAGAATGGCTATTGAATCTGGGGGTGAAACTGAAGCCAAAAGGAGTTTTGCCATTGACATCAACGTGGTTTTAAACTCCTCCATTCAGTAGTGTAGAGCACTAAGCAGCAGCCACTGGGAAGCCCAAGCTGTCCTACAAATGCCTATATATTAATGATATATGGATCACAGTAACAGGAATTTGCTGTTATAAGAGCAGAGTTTGGTAGCTTTCCCCATCCCTCTTGCTGCTGTATTCATTCCTCAGCCCCAATGGAGCAATCAGACAGCAGGCGGGAGAAGCCCTAAAAGTCAGAGCATTTTGTCTGTGGCAGCAGCTCCAGCAGGCCTCCTGGCTTTCTAAGCACTGCAGAGGGAAGACTCATGCCCAGGAAGCAGAGAACTGAAGAAGAGGAAGGGAGAAGAGGACTGGAAAGGGGGAAGAAGAAAGAAAGGAAAAATAGAAAAGAGCAGAAGAGAAAAGACAAGAATGTATGGGAGAAGAGTAGAGAAATGGAACACTATAGGGGAAGTTGGGGTCTGTGCCGTGAGAATAGGATTCTCTTCCAACATTTTTTATTTTCTCATTTATAGGAATATGCGAAGAAATTCCTCTCACCTCTGATGCCCCAGTTCTCGAAAAGTCCTGGTCCACATTAGTGAATAAAACTTTGCTAGAACCATTTGCTAACAACAAAATTTTAAAAACTGAACAGTAGCTATATCCCACTGTGGTGACAGCCACAGAAGAAAGCATGTCCACAGCTGGTGTTTAGGCAAGGGTTTTCTATGTGGTGTTGGCATCTGCAGTTTATTTTGGTACGTAGACATAGCTGTTCTGAATGGTATGCCATAGATTAGAGAGCTAAATCAGCACCATTGTGCTAAATGTTAGTAACATTCAAAACCTTTCACCTCTGGGATCACTGTCATGGTTCAGCTCAAGCCCACTGGACCCAATACCATAAACTCACAGTAAATTTGTACCTGACATGATTTAACCTGTTACGAGTTTTGTGACCTCAAGTCAATTTTTCAACTGCCCAAGGTCATTCAGAAAATTGAAACAAAGCTGGTGGACTCAGAAGAATGACATAGGCCCTGCTTGACATCATTTATATTTAGACTCACTGTATATCCCCCTTACGTTGCAAGAGAGGGATACGGGGGCAGGGGCCTAGTGTATATGAGAATGAGGCCTACTGAATTAAAAGGAAGCAATGTGGAAAGGGCTGAGTTTCTTTCAATCATATTTTACAATATACAAATAATACTGGATCTTCAGCCTCCTCTTAAACTGGAGATTCCAAGCCAGGAGGAACTGTGGGCTTTTGCTACATTTAGAAATTCTTAGTTAAGGACTGAGACAGACAGACAGACATTCAGTGAAGGAGTAAAAAAAGTTTCCGCAAGAGATCCAAAAATTAAAAATGCACAAAGGATTCAAAGCTTCTATTATGCTTACATACTTTGCTGACGTGAAACACACTGACCTACATTAATTCCCCACTTGAGCATCTTCTGCTCTTAATCTCCCATTCAGTAAGTAATGATTACTGGAAAATAGATTTAGAAAAATCCTCAACATTATATAACCATATTCCATCACAGAAACTAAGTTAAGTGAACATGAAGACTATACAGAGAAGCACTTAGAAGTAAAGATATGCTAAACAAATGGATGCCTATATATCCATTGCCCCGGCTCCCGGTGCATATGCATTATGATACATTCTTTAATTACATGATCATATATTTCCCCTCCCAAATATAACATTTTTTTTGTCTTTAATCTCAGTTTTGCAGGAGGCAAATATGAGCTGAAATGCAGCTACTGCATGGACACACGTTCAAAAGTCATTAAAAGGACTCCTCCAAAATATAAAACTAACAATTGCATCTTTGGCATACACATTTGGCAATTGCTGCCTGAATATCGAGAGTCAGAAAGTTATGAGTGACTGAAAACACGATGCAGCCAATAGAGCATTCATACATGTGACTTTTGAGTAGTGGGTTTCCGCCGGTATTGAGGGTGGGTGGACTATTTTACACCCTTTCATTCTTCAATTACCGTTTGTCCTTCATATTCACCTACTTAGTTCTCCTTCTTTCCCAACATTTTTTTCTCCACCCCAGGGCTAGGACACAAAGTGTTTCTCAGAGAAGGAGGCAAAGAAGGAGGAAAAGAATGAAAGATGTTTCAGGAACAAAACAGTTTATGCTTTTCCCTTTCCACTCCTGAAAATCAGAGGTGAAATTATGGCCTTATTGAAGCCAATGGCAAAACTCTCCTTGACTCCAAGAGGGGCAGAATTTCACCTTAGGTGTTTTACCTTCCCAATATATGGTTTGATCTCCAAACAGTAACAGGGAGTGAATGATCACGCAGCTTCTGAGTGGTGTGAGACATCTGCAAAACCATTGCCAGAAACATTCCACTTTCATCTATCTATGCTATACAAATCACACTTTGCTCTTGTATAGCAATGTCACTTTTGTCCTTTAAACTTGTTTCTCATCCATGGGTATTAGGGCTCTAGGCTTTCAGACATATGGGAAATGCTTGACTGCAACCCACCTTAGAGAAGAGGGCTGCTTAGTTAGCGCCCTTTGTATTGGGAATCCCAAATGAGGCAAGTTTCAAGATACTTTTCCTTCCCTACCTCTTCTACTATTTTTTTTAAAACTTAGATGGTTTCAATAAGTTCCCAAACAGTCTAAAACTATACAGGTTTAGCAAAATAAGATTTATTTAGAATAGCCAGGCAAAATCAGTTTAAAACAAAATAAATGGTCTGCAAATCATATCTAGTCCTAAATTCTGCAAAAACTCAAGTACGTTCTGATTCAAAGCCTGCTGAAGTCAATAGGAAAACTTCATTGACTTCAAAGAGCTTTGGATCAGGTTTCTAGATCGTTATAATTATTTAGATTGGAGCTAAGGAGCAAAATAATTTCTTTCTAGGCAATGCATTCTCAGTCCTCTGAGCTTGTGGTTTTTTTCCCCCCTTCTATTTCTCTGTGCAGCAAGTTTGAGACCAAGTATTGAATCTCTAGATGGATGTCACTCTCTGTATTGTTAACCTCAAGCATAAAAAAAAAAAAAAAGTCCAGACCCCAAAATGATTAAATTGGTTTAGAAAGCATAGATGTTTCACAGAGCAGAGATATTTAAAAATATTATTATTTGCCTGGTTTTTGAGTCTTCAGGATTAATGTTATCAAGCTTTTCTCTACAACAGCAAAGGCTAGAATCTTACTTTTTAAAACAAAACTAAAAGCTCAGATTCTCATGAACTCACATTGCTCCAGGAGCTAGGCTTCAATTAATACAAACATTAGAAGACTCATGGAAAAATTCCGTGAGCTAGCAACCCTACTGCAATGCTACAATTTTCAGATTTCTCTGATGCCTTATTCTCATACCAAACACATACCACAAAAATGAATATTGGTGTTTCTACAGAAATGGAGTATTCCAGTCCATCTATTTTGCCATGTTGATTGTAAGCTTGTACAAAGTCATTTAGGATTTTATTCACTGATTTGATTAAACACCGGACTTCCTCTTTTTCCTGTAAACCTTTTAGAATTATTAAATTTCTTTTGAAGGCATGTCCACACAAACAGGTGTTTCTCAGATCCTATTTGCATCTTTCCCCACTGTGAGCTATCTATTCTTTATTCTAACCCAACGACCACGGTTTGGCATTCTTATTGCCCTAGCTGGACATGTCAGTCTGAAATCAGGTCAGTCTGCATTTAAACAGGCAGGGCTAATCTTTTTTTATAATCCCCTCATTGTTTTATTTCTATATGTATTAGGATTTATTGTCAGATTAAAGACTGTCACAAGCACCTTTCATCTTAGAATTTCAAAGCACTTTACAAATATTAATTAATTCTCATCACGGTGCTGTTAAAAAGCAATACTACAGTAAAGCTGGACGAGAAGTGAAGAAGAATGCTTTACTGAGTTGAAATTGCAGGGAAAGTGTGGCTCTGTAAACAGAACATAGTCATCTGAGCTAGAATTTGGCCAGGACACCAGAATTAACATTTCTAATCTTGAGAAAAGTGTAATGGAGATTGTAATGTCCACAGGACATTGGTTTTACATCTTACTGAAAATGTGATACCCAGGGCTGGTGCAAGGATGTTTCGCGCCCTAGGTGAAACTTCCACCTTGCGCCCTCCTCCCCCCGCCCTGAGGCCCCCCTGTGGCAGCTCCCCCCCTCCGCCCTGAGGCGCACCAAGCCTGGGAGGTGGAAGTGAAGCAGCCACAGCGTGCTCGGGGAGGAGGCGGGGCAGGGGTGAGCTGGGGCGCAGAGTTCCCCTGCATGCCCCCCCCTTACTTGCTGCAGGCGGCCCTCCCCGTGCTCCCCTGCCCCAGCTCCCTCTGCCTAAATGCCGGTGTCAACCGGGGCGGCCGAAGATCTGGCTGCTGCAGTCGCTGCCAAAGAAAATGGTGCCCCCCAAATCCTAGCGCCCTAGGCGACTGCCTAGGTCACCTAAATGATTGTACCAGCCCTGGTGATACCTTCAGCAACACAGAGCCTTGAACCTCTACTGCTTTGGTTTGACTAAGAGAGATCACCTCTCAATCACTTGTTGACTCACAAACACCATTCCTTGCAGTGCCTGTTTATAATTGGAGGTCTCCCATCTCAGTGATGACTCTGCCTAACCTTACAAAGGGTGCACCTGTCACTGGTGTGTGTGTGTTGGGGGATGGGAGGGGGAAGAAAAAAGGAAAAGAGCCAGGGAAATCAGAGTTCCTGCTCCCCCTCTGTGCCCCCACAAAAAACATGCACCATTTTAAAGGGGTTAGAAATAAGAGGAGATTCAGGTCCTGGCCACCCATGGTCTAAAAGATGGTGCAGCCTGGATACTTTCACTGCACTGTGCTCCTCACCATTCCCTAATCAGGGCAGCTCCTAAATGTTATCATGATCAAACCTTTGGCTAGCAAAAGCTAACAGCACCGCAGCAAACAATGTGAATATTTCTTTCAATGCTACTTTGTTACCCAGCAGTTTGTAACAAGCAGCAACTACATTGCTACACTGATCTTACCTATTCTAAAAAGAATGTGTAATTTGGAATTTTTTGTGCAAAGGAGAATTGGCTAACACAATTTATTTATATTTCCAAAAGCACCTTAGAAAAAAGACATATAAGAGGGGACATGATACGAGTCTAAATTACTGAATGGTACAGAGAAGGAAGATTGGGAACTTCTGTTCTCCTTGTCTCATTACACAAGAGCATAGGGACAGTCAATTAAATTAAAAGTGGGACTTCAAAACTGATAAAACAAAACACTTTTTTTTTTACACAATATGTAATTAAACTGTGGAACTCACTGCTACAGGAGGTCACTGAGGCCAAAAACTTAAGATTAAAAAAGGAACTTGCCATTTGTATGGACATAAAAAATATCCAGCATTGTTATAATGAATGCCAATGAATATTTTGGAAGGGATATTAAACATTGGTCTTCAGGGCTTAAGCCAGTCCCTAACTATTAGGTGAGGCCAATTTGTGGAGGCAGGTTATCCCAAAACAGCCCACTGCCACTACCTAGTGCAGGGTTCTTGCATGTTTTTCTGAACCGTCTGGTTCTGGCCACTGTCAGTAACAGGAAACTGAACTAGATGGACCTTAGGTCTGATTCAGTCTGGCAATTCCTATATTCCTGTTTTGTCATTTAAGCTAGTTGAATTGTTTTAATGTACAAGATCAACCAAGTGTAAATGATGCTGTAATCAAGTGATAGTCAAACACAAGAAAAAATGACTAGGACATAACACATTATTCATCATTCCGCTCACAGGCTTCTAGCATATCCAAGGACAGTTAAATCAATGTATACAAGGATTGATATGCAGTCACACTAATTAATAAAATAAGGGGAATATAGCAGAAACTACTCATTTCATAAAGCAATGTTAAATGAAATCTATTTGCCACTTCTGATCTGACAAATTTGAGAAGGCAGGTCTTCCTTACTTTACCTCTGTTAGAAGTAATATCAGCCCTCAGTTACAACGTATAACCTCAAAGATGTCCCTGCTTTGTGCTGGTGTAACCACAGGCAGAATTCCACCCATATATATAACATGCAAGAATGTGCCAGGCCAGATTCTGATCTGTAAGACTGGTGTAACTTAGGAGTAATTCCATGAAAGTCAAGGGATTCACGCCTTATTTACACTGGTGTATTGCAGATCAGAATCTGGTTAACAGTACATACTGATGCAAAGATGATTACATTAGTGCAGTGTGTTGCACAGGCCCATATCATTATATAATTTGCTAAACTATAAAAGGCAATAATATCAGGTGCAGGCCGTTAGTGTGACTGTTATGCCACCATAACAGGAAACATTTAGAAAATGGTGGCTGAGAAATATTACACACGTATACAACCCATTAACAAATAAGTGGTTTGTGTAATGAACTCCTTGGTGCCACTGGCAAAATCATCCCACTTTCTCCCTCATATTTTTGTTCTTCTATTTGTTTATTTCAACCCAGTGCTACATTGTGACACCACCAACTAAATCACTTGAAAATCATTGCCATGTTGAACTAAATATAGTTGCAGATCCTCAGCAGGTGTAAACTGGATTAATTCCATTAATTTCACCTGACGATCCGGCCCCCCAGTGTTTACCTATCCGGTATTCTTATTGTGCAAAATCGGAGGGCACGTGGAGAGCCCTTATTACAACAAAGAGGAGCTCCAAAATGGTGGGCTTCATCTTTAGGCCAGTCAGGACAGTGGGCTTGGCGGGGTAGAGCAGCTGCTCAGTAGTTTTGCTATCAGCTCGTGCAGTTGCCAAGGAGGAGGCAGGAAGCTTGTACACCATTCTTGGGAATCATGCGAATGGTCTGAGGGTAAAATGTGATCCAAAACCTGTCTTTTGTGTGACCTGGTCAGCTGCGCTTGCCTGACCTGAACAGCTGCAAGTTAAGTCTCACATAAGATGATTGGGTTAGATAAATTAATGTTTACAGAATAATTTGATCTAATAATTTAGCACAGAGACGCCTTTCCTATTTGAGCTCCTTACTTATTCATTCATTCTATTGCAGTTATCTCCATGGCAGGGGACAATGTACTAAATACATCCTTGTGAAAAGGGGTGTTGGAACAATTTTTATAGTGGGGGTGCTGAGAGCCATTGAACCAAATTGTAAACCCTGTACGTGATAGAAACCACTTCAAGCCAGGGCATGCTGCAGCACCCCTAACTCCGGCACCTATGCTTGTGAAGGGGAACACTTGTCAGCAATGCCATTTAATGGTCTGGTCAGGGTGCGGAAGGTTGTCTTCCTCTTGGGTGTTGCCCTTTCTCATTGTGTGAGGTCTGTCCTTTTAGCAACTCAGCCATTTGGCCAGGTCACACATTGAAGTGCACTCCTTTCGGGATACACAAAAAGAGTCTAATGATGTGGAAACTCTCAGAAGTGATCACATGATCAAGGATCACTTCAGGGATCCTATCTTGGGTCAGGATGTTGGGGTCTGGACCCTTACACTTACAGGATCTTCCCTATCAAGGGCCCCCTCAAGGGACAGACTTCTGTCATTAGTCATCTCTTTAGAGGTTGGTAAGGGAGCCCTGGCCAGCCCTGTTCACCTGGCTCCGATCCAGGGCCCAGAGGTAGGCAAGCTAACATCAGTCCTTGGGGTGCTATGCAGGTGCCTCCCTGGATCACTTCCCTCCTGCAGCAGGGTAAAATAAAGAACTGAACACAAACTTAAAGTTTCTGACCTTCAAAAGCAGTGGCAGATTAGCCACTGGGACAACTGGGTCCATGCCCAGGGGCCCTGGCCAATGTGGGGCCCCACCCGCCAGGTGCTCCTGCAAGCCCCCATGCCCCGACTTTGCTCCCCAGCAAGAGTGCTGGGCGGGGAGCGGGAGGAAGCCCCTGCACCCCAACCCCATTTCCCCAGCAGGAACACTGAGGAGGGGGCGGGGGACTGCAGGCGGAAGAGGTAGGGAGGGGCCCCCCACTTACTTGGTACAGGGCCCTACAAAACCATAATCCACCTCTGTTCAAGAAGTCAGGGCACAAAATTGTTCCCCTCTACTGTTTAATGCCCTCTGAGCTGCTCTGTTTCCCTTTTTTAAACTTTGTATCCAGCTTGTGCAGGCTTTGCAGATATGGCAGGGCAGGGACACCTGGGCCCTTAACCCCTTCTTCTCCAGTGTGGGGTTTGTTATCCTCATCACAAAAATTTAGATTATGAAGTTTTCAGGTGCTTAACCAGAATCAAGTGGAACCTGTGTTGGAACAACAATTCTATGGGATTGGGGGAAGTCTTCCATTTCCAGAGCTTCCATTTCAAATTAATTATGTTCCACTGATTTTTAGTACACTAAATAGTCTATGCATACCAACTGTCCTATTTCCCTGGGCATAAGGCTTTTCTTTACTGCATGTAGCCAGACATACATCTGATGTGTCATGCTAATTCTTTTGTTCCCTGATATATTATCCAGAATCAATCCCAAGACGCAAAAAGGCATTGACATTCAGAGCATCATTTGTATTAATAAAGTTGCCTCTTGACACAAATGCTCTGTGCCAATTGTTTCAGAGTGGTCTAATCAGAGTGCCTCAGGGCACCACTGAAAAGAAATCACAATAAAGAAATAATGTGTCATGCCATCCTGATGAAACAGACAGACTGTTTAACTAAAGGTGCCTATTTACTACACACATGCAAACACTTTGCACCTTATTCTTCCCATCATTCTCAGATGTGCAGTCTTCAAAGAGACATACAAAATACTCAAGTGGTTTAGTGTGTTAGGAGTACAGGATGGTATTTAGCATTTAAATGTAAATTAAAATACATCAAAAATCTAAAACCACAGTCAAACTCAATTCAGATTAGATTTGTTTCCTGTAGGTCATATGAAGTTTAATTAAGGGTTGTTAAATGCTTTGACTTCCTCAGATGTCATGTGATATAAACACAAATTGTTACTGGGCCCAAATGTAGATGGTAAGACATCTAAATCTATATTTAGGAGCTTGATTACCCTTTCTTAGCACCTAACCTTAGGTACTCAAGTTTGAAATTTGGGACTTTTTTTTTTTTTATAAAAGTCATATTGGCAGATCAGGAAGTTACTCAGGGTAGCAAAATATCTGGTGACTTTTTAGTTTGCAGATCAGAGACATATTCCACTTAGTTAAGAACAATAAAAAACCACAGAACAGCACTGTGTCTACATTTTCCTAAACTGTAACTAAGAAAATTACTGTTGATGCAGAAAGAGGTTACTTTCTGTATTTCCATTCCACCAGTTTAAGATAGCTCTGTATTAAAACATACAGACATGCTTCTTTTAAGTGATAGGACTGTATGATAATACAAGGCGATAGCGACAGGCATTTGGGCCACATGGAACTGAGTGGGCCAAAAAGAAAAAAAAAGATTAATCAGAACTGGGTATACCTATCATTTTATCTGTTGATGCATTTTAATTTTCTGTATATCAGTTTTACACACAGCTAGATACAATGCTACATTAGTAAGTGATCTCACTTACTAATTTTCTTCTTTTTTGAAAGATTCTATGAATTTGAGAGATATTCCCTATGCTTTCCATGGAAGTCAATTGGTATTTAGGTGCTTTGCCGAATCAGGACCAAAATACTGCTGGAACTGGCAATATCTGTGAAAACAAACAAAAAGGACAAACACCATAGAAACTAATTTTCTTAACCTTTATCTCTTCCCCCATATAAAATATGGGAAGTCCACAGAAAAGGAAACTAGGCTATTATTAATAATGCAGTGACTATAGTTACATTGCAGTTTCACTCTGGGTATGCCATCTGATTTCACTAATCCATATAAATGGAATGTACACTATCTGACAGAGTGATTATGGTGTCAATGCAATGGTCTTTATGTATCTGAATTCTACAAAGTTCGTGTATTACCAAGATGGTAATAAGTAATATGGACAGAGAGTTAACCTTCAGGTTATAGGAATCAGTGGTAACTAGAATATAGAAAAGCGTAACTACAAAGTGTAATTACATTACAGCAATGGCTCAACTGCAAAACCATTATGGGACTACTTATGTGACTGAGTAAGTGTTCCCTAGTACTTAAGTACTAAGTGTTGCCTAGTCAGGTCCTACTGTACTTCCTTCTTTTATTTCAGATCAGTTTACTATGAGCAGTTATTTTAAACCTTCTTAATTCCAGACATCATAAACCATTTTTGAGATGCCTGCCTGTATTGTTCTTTGTGCACTTTCCGAAAACCTTTGACAAAGAGACTTAAAAACAAAACAAAACACCCCCTAAAGTAATTCTACAATCAATTTAGTAACTACTTTAATTTCAGAGGCACGCATTGTTATGTTGTACCATTTTATGGTGTTACGATGCAGTACAGGCAAACTGTAAACACACGAGGCAGCTGAGGTCTATAAAAGCATTGCAACTATTGTTAAAGTAAGATAATATCAAAGGAAAACAAAAAGGCATGGTGTCATAAATAGATAGCTAAGGGTTAATGTTTCTTTCACCTGTAAAGGGTTAACAAAGAGAACCAAACACCTGACCAGAGGACCAATCAGGAAACCGGATTTTTCAAAGCTCAGGGAGAGAATTTTTTGGGTCTGTGTCTTTGTCTGGCTCTCAGCTTGAGAGGGAATCTTTTCTATCTGTAAGCTTCTAATACTTCAATTCACAGTGTAAGTACAAAGGTAGAAAAAACAATAGGCTGTTATGTTTTTTTGTATTTACATGTGTGTCGTAGTTGCTGAAATGTTTAAATGTTATCTCTTTTTGATAAGGCTGTTTATTCATATTTTCTTTTAAGTAATAGCCCTGTGATTTGTCTAAGACTTGATGCAGAATCATGTATCGTTTTCTTCTGTTGTGGTACGGTAAAGTTTCTTTTAAGACCTGTGAAGTTTTCTCTCCCCTGCGGTAGCTAAGGAACGAAGGGAAGGGAATTCTTTGTGTTAGATCTATGGAGGGGAAAGCTTGGCAGCAAAACCAGGGAATTGGTGGGAGGGAAAGAGAGATAGAGATCCATTCTGGTTCCTTGTAATTTGGGTTTGTCTCTTGTGAATAGAGAGAAAAATGCTCCTTGGTATTGTGAGTACAAGAGGTTGATCATTGAATCTCAGGTTAGCGTCCAAGAGGAGGGTCGGGCTGGGAGAGAGACGGGGGAAGGGAAGTGGGGTATCTCGCCTTTTGTGATAAGACTCAGTGGCTTCTGAGTGCTCGGGTTCCCAGGGAAGGGTTTGGGGAGACCAGAGGGAGCCAAAACCCTGGAATTTTTGGCTGGTGGCAGCGAGATCAAATCTGAGCTGGTAATTAAGCTTAGAGGGGTTCATGCAGGCACCCAGATTTCTGGACGCTAAGGTCCAGATTTGGGAATGCTTATGACACATGGCTACTTCAACACACCAGACTGTGGCTTTAAGATCATGGGGACTTCTTCCACTCAGTTTTCCAAGGCTTAGAAAAATGGAAATTTGACCCTGTGCTTAACAGCTAATTGTCTTACTGTAACGAGGGTTGCCGGGGCTCAACCCTCCCTGTGGAGGAGGGGAGCCACACCGGCCTCGTTCTGTCCTCCAAGGGTCCAGCCCCTTGGACCCGCGGTCCAGCGTCCAGTGGACGTTCGGTCCCTGTGGAGAGGACTGAGCACAGGCAAAGTTGGGGGGGGGGGGCAGCCCTTGGTTCGGGCGGGGCACCAAACACAGTACAATACAGTACAAGGGGCTCTGGCCCTTTCGGGGCAGGGCAGAGCAGTGCCAAAGTCAGAGGGGGCCCAGCCCTTGGTTCGGGCGGTCACCTACACAGCGATACAATGGTTCAATCACATTGGCCTCTCTAGGCCGGGGAGAGGGGGATTCTGCCACCCGGCTACGGGTGGCAGGGGGAACGCAGGCCCACCCACTCCTCTGCGTTCCAGCCCGGGGCCCTGGTAGCGGCTGTCGCCACTAGTGGTGGTCAGTGGGAGTCCTGACCGAAACACACTGACATAGGCTTGGGGCCCTCTGCAGCCTGACTGTAGTCGGCTGCCCCCGGGCTACTTCCTATTTCCCCCTCGGCTCCTAACTGGTCCGCCGGGATGTCCAGCACCGTGGGCTCTTCCCAGTCAGGGCGGTAGGTCTGGGAATACCTCCGGGAAGGCAGCCCAGGTCTGGCCCGACGGCTCCTCGGGGCCGTAGTAAGGACGGGGTAGCTCTGGCAGCTCCCCGTCGTAGCGGCTGCGGGGTGGCTCTGGCAGCTCCTCGTCATAGCGGCTGCGGGGTGGCTCTGGGAGCTCCTCATCGTAGCGGCTGCGGGGTGGCTCTGGCTGCTCCTCATCGTAGCGGCTGCGGGGTGGCTCTGGCAGCTCCTGGTACCAGCCTCTGGCCTCAGTAGCCTCCCAGTGATGAGAGCCGGCGGGCACGTCTGCTCCTGGCAGCGGCTGGGGCCTGACTGAAGGCTGGGGCCTGGCTTTTATCAAAAGAATAAATCATAGGAATGCTCCTGTTCTGCCCTGTGCTAGGAACACAGCATCAGGTAGACGCTGCTGCTGGGGGAGGGGGACAGACTGCTGTTCTGCTTTGCCATTCCTCAGCACAGAGAGCTCACAGAGCTACTCATGATGCTGCTCTCGGCTGCTGAGGGGACTGTGGGAGAACTCCCGGAGAGAATCCCAAGATACGCAGCGATCAGCTCTTCCTTCCCACAACACTGCACTGTGGGATACATACCCATGGTGCATTGCTCACCCTGTCGATGATGGTGTCCCCAGGGTGGACATGATCTGTTGACAGAGGCAGCAAGCGTGAACACCCTTTGGTGATTTTTGTTTTGTCAACTTTTGGGTGTTGACATAAGTTTTTTCAACAAAACTTGGTAGTGTAGATGAGCCCTTAGAGTTAGAAAGATTTTTCTAATATCTAACCTCACTCTCTCTTACTGCAGATTAAGCCCATTACTTGTCCTACCTTCAGTGGACAAGAACAATTGACCACCATCCTCTTTACCACATCCCTTAACATATTGGAAGACTGTTATCAGTAGGGCTGGCTTTAGGCCAATTCCCCCTGTCATAAACAGCCCCGATTCCCGTGAATTGGGCCCCATGCCTCAGAAGGCCCCACAGTGTCTGGAAGAGGGGCCCCGCAAGGTAAGGCCATGGAAGACAACTGCTGCCAAGGAAGGACCCTCCGCCAAAGTGCCGCCGGAAACAGCGGCAACTGATTAAGCTGCTGCCGAATTGCCGCCGCTATCTTCGGTGGCAGCTAAATTGCTGCCACTGTCTTCGGCAGCATTTTGGTGGCAGCTCTTTCGAATCAGACCCTGCATGTCCTAAAGCCAGCCCTGGTTATCAGGTAGCCCCCTGAGTCTTCTTTTCTCAAGACTAAACATGCCCTGTATTTTCAAGCTTTCTTCAAAAGTCAACTCTTCTAAATCTTCACTCATTTTCGTTGCTCTCCTCTGGACTCTTTCAAATTTGTCCACATCCTTCCTAAATTCTAGTGCCCAGAATTGGATGTAGTACTCTAGCTGGGACAATTACCTCATGTATCTTCATATAATACTCCTGTTAATACACCACAGAATCATATTAGCCTTTTTTGTAGCTCGCTCATATTGACGACTCATATTCAATTATTACCCTCAGATCCTTTTCAGTAGTACTACCACCTAGCCAGTTATTCCCCATTTTCTAGTTGTGCATTTGATTTTTCCTTCCTAAATGAAGTACTTCACACTTGGCTTTATTGAGTTTCATCTTGTTCAATTCAGTCCAATTCTCCAATTTGGCAAGGTCATTTTGAATTTTAAACCCATGCTCCAAAGTCATTTTCCCTTCTCCTTGCCTCAATTTCCCCATCTGTAAAATGATACTGATCTCCTTTGTAACGTGCTTTGAAAAGGACTGTAGAAGAGGTAAGTATTATTAATTAGTTTTATTATGAAGGGAACCCACATCTTATACAATAAGACATGAAGTAAGAAGAATGAAAAGCAAACCAGAGTGTTTAAATGTTGTCTGAAACAAGGGAAAGAATGAGAAACTTGCCTCTTCATACATGCAAACTCACTTTATCATAAAGACTTGGTTTAGAGCTTAGTCTTCCAAAGCACACAAAGAAATGAAACAGGACGGTTCGTTATCTAGTGCTCATCAACGGCCCACACTCAACATGATAGCAAATATTGCAAATATTTACAGCAGGAAATCCTCAGTAATGATCAGTCACCATCAAATGGCAGTTAACTTATCAAACGGTAATCCTTGCCGTGGGAAAGACAGCTGAGGCGGCAGTTCTGCACCAGCACAACATTCAGAAGGTCTCTCCCAGTAGTTAGCTCCAGTTTACGTGATGCTAAGTGTGTTTGACTAATGCCATGAGGGTCTATGCAGACAAGAACTATGGCACTAAAGCTCTAAAGGTTAGGCCAACAGTGTTTCTATGTATCTAGTATGTACTTAATGAATTCTATCAGTTTAAGGGGGAGGTGGATTCATCCTGAGGTTATACATCCATACACCACTTTTTGTTTAATTGTGATATATCCGATCTGTGTCTTCAGATTGTGAACTCTTAGGGGAAAGGATTTCCTTTTTTGTGTAGTATGCTGTTCATTGTGGTGCCTGTTTATTTTAATGCAAAGGGAGCTAGCCCCATAATTAGGTTAAATCTTGTCGCATTCTCTGCCTTTGCCACTAGCCTGATGCAGCTTTCCTGTTGCTTGAAATAACTGCTCTTGAGTGGCTTTAAAAAAATGATTATTTAAATCACTGAGCTGAGCAAAAATTAACTGACAGAACAAATGTGCATTTTTCCAGTATGGTACTTGATATAAAGTCAAATGTACAGTTACAGCATTATGACTAAAAAACAGCAGCAACAACATAATATTACAGATATCACCAAGTTGTTCTATTCTACTGAGTGTAACTCATACATACTATTATAACGAGCATGGCATAAATGTTTAGCTACACAGATCAAAGCTGAAACAACTAACCGGGGACCTTATGCTGCCCTAAATCCATGTGTAGAGCTTGCACTGTGTGTGAATTGGGCGAAGGATATAGCTTTTGGATCCTAATTATTCAGACTCATAATGATGACTCACAGGAGATACACCCTGGGAGGACTTTTAATTGGCAAATGAACTGCAGGGCATCCGAATCAGCAGAGGAAAAGACAATAACTGGGTTGGAGTGTGAGGTGATAAGTTCAAAGGTAATAAAACATACACACTATAAAAATATAAGAAGTCACCAAGTCTGAAGTACAGTCAATGGACACGTGAAGTAATGATGTCCAACTAGCATAGAAATAGCTTCCTCTTTGGGGATCAGCTTTTTTTTTTTTTAAACTTTAACTCTGTCAGCAGCATTTGTACTGAACTCCACCTGGAAGGCTCTAAGACAATCTGCTTGGGATAGTCAGCATGTGAGTATGCTAGTTGTAAACACTGTATCCAGAAGGAAACCTGTATCCAATTGCCTTTAGATGGTCATATGCTCTTGTGTGATCTTCTTTTCAAGCTGTGCCAAATTTAAAAAGTCTATTAATCTAAAATAAGCAGCCTCCAATGACACACTAGGATCCTACTGAGCTCCAGAGACTAAGGGTGAAATTGTAACTCCACTGAAATCAATGGCAAAACTCTCATTGACTTCAAAGAAAGCAGAATTTCACAGGACTCTCTCTCTAATACCTATTTTACAGATAAGGTAGGCAATCTTCTCTGCTTAGGATTGTTTCTCACACTGCACTTGGGGTCTAGCCCTTACACTGCTGGTAAGACTCCTATTGACTTCAAAGGGAATAATTCCTGAGCAAGGACTTCAGGAACAGAAATCACAAGCAAAACAGAACATGAGTACAAGTCTTAGACTGTGATCCTATTAGCTATTCCATGAGGGCAGCATGTCTGCATTCATGATGCAGTAGGAGGATCGAGGCCTTCACTTGTATTGTGGCCTAGTTCATTGGCTGCTTTGTGACACTGGAAGAGTGCAAGGCAACTGGATCAAACTGGAGAATCTTGTCTGCTGAATTTAATTCATTGGTCAAGGGGAAGGGCCCTGCCCATCAGTCCGTGCCTGTATAAGTAGTCTCGTGGACTTCAATCAGACTACATATGAAGCTAGACAGTCCCAGTCCTTACATGGCCATGCAGGGGAATAAGGAGAGCAGGGCACCCTCTTGTTCAGATTGTGACTCCAGCATGGCGTGGACAGTAGGAGCTACTCTCCTGATACACCTCATTGGTGAACAAATGGACAGGGAGGGGTTAGAGAGATAGGGAGCAGAATGATTCCTGGCTGTGCACATGCTACTTACCAGCCCAAGAAGTTGACTGTGTACAAAATGGGAAGTAAGCTAAGTGAGGGGCAAGAAGGGAAGAAAACTTGACTTTCTGAGTCACAATTCATTCTCTGATCTGTTCCTGGGTGGTGGATCTATGTGCTGCCCCTGAGTTGGGGCTGATGTAAGGTTACACTCCAACCCATGATGAGTAAGTGCAGGAGGGTAAGATCCAGAAGAGTTAATTGTTATTTCTGAAAGCCGTTTCATTAGCATATCTTTTTAAAAGAGTGTATGTCTTAAACCTTATATTGGTAAATTATTTTCTCTCGTTTTCCACATTTTCTTTAAAAAAAAATGCAGTTAACTGAAAATGAGAGAGCTAGCTAGATTGATCCATTGATCTAATCTATCTGGGATCATTGGGCTCCTCAACCCCACAGTCTTTGCTGACACCAGCATTTCTAGCTCCAGCCCCAATGTCTTTGTCTTTGAAGTAGACAGGGTGAGGACTGTAACTTCTTTCACAACTCTGAGAAGCCTATTAGTTTAAAATTGAAAAAACCCAACCCTTTCCAGACTGAATGAGCTTTCTGGTCTGTTAACTTGTACTAGAAAGGTGTATGTGTGTTTTCAGTTCAAACAGCTGGCTTCTTTTGAGTTTCCAGCATAGAAGACGAGGGGATGGGGTTGAAGTTTGAGCTGACAGTGGTGGTTTCAGCAGTGACTGGAGGTATGAGGTTCACAAGTAATGGAGAATCTACACATTACATTTTTCTCATGATTTTTTCTCTTTATTGGGTGTATCAATGTGGTAGGTCTATTGAGGTAAACAATGTCCAGCTTGTTTGGTTGTTTTCTCCTACTTAGTATTAAGCTATTCTATTATGCTTTGAACATATTATTCATTATTGTGTCACATACCATACAACAAACAGAAAAGAATGTAAGAACTGATGATATGTTACAACTTATTGGTCTTTTTGACTCAAAGCCTGCAAAGGATCCTGGGATATGAGCACAAATGTTTCTAGGGTATAGGATGATGGTAGAAAATTGAAGTAGATGTTTTTGCGACCCAGATGGGAAAAAGTTGACCTCCCGCCTCTAGAACACAGGTGGAGCCTCTGGTATTTAAAAAAAGGCAGAACATTTTTTTTTAATCTATAATTGAAGGAAGAAACTTCATGATGTGTAAGGATGTGTGTGCTGTTTCTTTAAATCTGTAGCATAAAGTCAGTCAGGAGGGGCTGTGGAAGTACTGCATTCTCTGATTGTTACTAACTCTTATAAACTGAGTGTGTTACATAGTGCGTGTTACTAACTCTTATAAACCATGGCATGTTACATAGCTGACATTCCAGTTCCTCTGAGACTATCACAGGATTGCTATCCCTTTAGTATATTCCAGAGAATTTAAGAGCAGAAAGTCATAATAAAAATTAACACAAAAATACAAAGGACAGGCAAGGAATTGCACAATAATAGCTGAAAATAGATAATAGAGAAGCAGAAAAAGCTGGAACTACTTACGGGAGCAGAACTGTTTTTCACTGTGACACTGGGGGTCGTAGCACGTAGTGCTCCACTCACTCCATGGTAGTATTTGAAGCAGATCTTTGTTTCAGCTAAAAAAGAAAATGATTTTACATTAGAAATATTACCAGGAAGAAGTTTTATAATCTGTTATACTTGGGACGCATCATGTCCACTCAGGAGGGCTAATGGGCAGATGAATCAAAGCCATTTGTCTCCATCTGATGGTCAGGTTAGGATACTGCAGATAGCTTCAAATGCTGGTATCCCATGTTGTCTTGCATGAGATATAAAAGTTATTTGGTCCCTATGTTACATGAGAGATTAATCCTCAACCTCCTCTGAGCAGTAGTTACCAGTTGTGTAAAAATATGTCTAAAGTCTGCAAAATGTTATAAGGATTTCCTCAAACTAAAACCATAGGGATAAACCCGACATGATTCAGAGGCTAAGCCAACTATTAATTGATGAGGTCAGGGAGAAACTTCACTTGTGGGCAGGTTATTCCATACTTGTACATTACGAGATTTCTCTGAAGCAGGCTGGTTCTGGCCACTGTCAGAGACAGGTCACCGGATTAGACAGATGACTGGTCTGATCTGGTATAACAATTCCTATGTTAAAGCATTTTTCACAAACAGTGCTAAGCCATATCTTTTCCTAGTCTATTTCCATTGATTTCAATGGGATTTGGATCAGAGCTTTAGGAACTTTGCTAGTACTGGCAGCATAGAGTCCATGGGTGCTCCAGGGCTGGAGCATCCATGGGAAAAAAAATAGTGGGTGCTGAGCACTCACCATCAGCCCCTATCAGAGCCTTCTGCCCGGCAGTGGCCCCATTGATCAGTGCCTTCCCCTCCATGACAGCGCCTCCTGCCCACCATGGATCATCTATGCTGTGGTGTGCAGGAGACACTTGGGGGGAAAGAGGGAGGGCAGGGCGTGCTAAGGGAAGGGAGCAGAACAGGGCAGGAGAAGGCAGGGTGAGCGTGGGCCCTTGAGGCTGGGGTAGGGGCAGGGCTTAGGGCAGGGCTGGGAGGAAGTAAGCCCCCCTCCGGCACATTAGAAAGTGGGTGCTTCTGACTGGCAGGAACATTAGGAAGGCAATAATCTTCTAGGGATTAGCAGCGTACTCTTTCCATTTTTGTTGTGTCTCAGCTGAATTTACTAATTAAAAGAAGCCCATCTTGACTATTGAATCAAGACATGGAAGAAAACAAATCAGCTTCTCTTTTGATGGTTGCTGTATGATCCATCACATGATCTATTACAAGAAAATGGTACCTTCCACTCATCCTGGAGCCCAAAGGATGGCTGAATTTTCTGGTCTTCCCACTGGACCCCAGACAGATACCAATATGAACATCTTACAAATATATTTTCACTGGACTGGAGAATACTGTGGTTATCTCCTGCCCTTCAGCAACCCCATACTGTAGTGAAATGGGCTTTTCAGGATCAGTTTTTCTTACTATCTTTTTTCCAAGTTACTTGGCACAGTTCTTTCTACAACTGTAGTTGCAGTGCTAAGTGCTCAGATACAATGGTAATAAGGACCATATAAGTACACAGCTTTGTACACTGCAAGCTGCCAAAGTGGGAACAAAATAACCTACTGCTTAAATCCTATCATACCTCATTCCTTCTCCGACTGTTTGGCCCAATCCTGCAAGCACTTACCACCAGGCATTGTGCTTACTGTCATGAACAGTACTTTTGAAATCAATAGAACTGCTCATATTAGCAAGCACTGTGCCTGGTAGCATGTATTTGCAGGATTAGGCCTTTAGGCTGCAAACTCTTTGGGAAACAGACTTTTTTCTTCTATTTGTTCTGTACAGCGCTTTACACACTTCTGGGTCAAATTCTGCCATCTCTGTATACAGGACCCTCACTGAAGTTGTCAGGAGCCGTGTATGCTCTGAATGCAGAATCTTTCATGCTTAGAGTACAGTGATTATAGTAGAGATGACACTCACTTTCAAAGCATTACAGTTTCTCCCCTGAACAAAAAGAAATCATTCTACCACAGATGTGCATTCAATGGCCCTAGAAACATCTCATGCCACAAACATCATTTAATTGTATCAGTGCGGTCTAGCACACAGGTATATGGGGTGAAATGGAATTCCAGTTCTGCACCAGACTGTTGGTACCTCCTCATTTAACTGTCTTGCTGCCAGCAACTGCTGCCACCTATCGCCTCTATGGAACCCAGAAATGCTCCTTTAAGATACCACAGTTATGAGCATTATACATATAATAGCCACATAAATAAATAATACCTAAATGACAGTGTTTTAGTGCTACTGAGGCAGCAATGTATGCCAGTAGCCAAACGGTTTACAGTTGTGACAAAAGACAGGACACATTAACATCTGACACTCTGGCCACAGATCACTACATTGTGAGCTGTGGTTGCTCAGTATCTCTGAAAATTAGGTCCTAAGTATTTTAAGCTGGGAACCATTAAAAAAAAAAAGCGACACACCAAAAGTAGAAGACACTTTTGAAAATTTAGTCCTAACTAACTTGCCTGATCTACAAAAAGACTGTGGTGCAGCCAGAAAAATTAATTAGGAGTAAAATTTTCAAAAGCACCTGAATTATTCAGGAGCCTAAAATATCAATTTTTCAAAAGGGATTTAGGCACTTAAGACCATAAGTCTCATTGAAAAGTCAATGGGATTTAGGTTCCTAAGTCACTTAAGATATATCTACACAGCAAGGAGGACCCCACAGCAGCAAGTCTCAGAGTTTGGGTCCGCAGGCTGGACCTGTGTCATGGCATTAAAATTGACTGTGTAGATATTTAGGCTTGGACTGGAGCTCCAGCTCTGAATGCGCTCCTTTCCCCAGGATGCAGAGTCCAAACTCCAGTCCGAGCCTGAACATCCACACAACCATTTTTAGTGCTGTAGACTGAGCCTGATCATAGACCTGAGCTTTGAGGCTCACTGCCGCAGAATCCTGCTTGCTGTCTGGACATTCCCTAAGTCAGTGGCTTTCAACCTTTCCAGACTACTGTCCCCCTTTCAGGAGTCTGATGTGTCTTGGGAACCACAAGTTTCACCTCACTTAAAAACTACTTGCTTACAAAATCATATATAAAAATACATGAGTGTCACAGCACACTATTACCAAAAAATTGCTTACTTATTTTTACCACATAATTATAAAATAAATCAGTTGGAATATAAATATTGTACTTACCTTTCAGTGTATAAGATATAGAGCAGTATAAACAAGTCATTGTCTGTATGAAATTTTAGTTTGTACTGACTTTGCTAGTGCTTTTTATGTAGCCTATTGTAAAACTAGACAATTATCTAGATGAGTTGATGTACCTCCAGGAAAACCTCTGAGTACCCGCACGGGTATGCATACCCTTGGTTGAGAACTACTACCCAGAGGCACTTTGAAATCTTTACCAGGGTCTTCTGACTCCCACTATACTATAGCTAGGAGACTATCCTTCCCTCTTTGCACTGTTCCCTGATTACATACAGAATTCCCTCAAATTAACAATCACATCACATATGTATCTTAGTGACTTCAAGTATGCAAGATTGAGGCCATAGTTTTAATAGGACAATTTTAAGAGTTAATAGACCTGCCACAGTATCCCTGACTCTTGATCATTGGAACAGCAGTGAGATAATCATTTATGTTGAAGAGCTATCACTTATGATGTATTTGGGAGCAGTAGTTTTTATTAGAGAGTGTTAAAGTGGGGCTCAGTGTATCATCCTGAAGAACTGCAAATCCAGACTGAATTCTAAATTTGTAATTTTCTCCATGAGATTTTTAACAGCTCAGCAGTAAAACTGATTCTTTACTGAGCAGACAGCAAAAGTTGATAATATCACAGTAGAACTGCCACACATACAAATAGGATACCAGTTCTACAAATTATTCAAATTTTGATTTTTCTCTCCCCTGAAGGCTATTACATACAATTTGTATGGAACATCTAGAGGCAGAATAAACAAACATTTTCTATTAGCTCATGAAAAACAATTTTCTCCAGTAGTTTGTATGATTATGATCAGGCTTTCATGGCAGGGAACCTGGCTTTTGATTACCTAGCATTAAATTTAGTAGGCAGTCAGTAACCGTATACATTGAGGATTCTGTCGAAAAATTAAAGAGACACTGTCAGGCTTAAAAGGAATTGTATAGGTATAATTAGGAAGGCCAAAAAAGAATTTGAAGAGCAACTAGCCAAAGACTCAAATACTAACAGCATTTTTTTTTAAGTACAGTACAACAAAAGCAGGAAACCTGCTAAACAATCAGTGACGCTGCTAGATGATCGAGATGCTAAAGGAGCACTCAAGGAAGATAAGGCCATTGCAGAGAAACTAAATGAATTCTTTGCATCAGTCTTCACTGTAAAAGATGTGAGGGAGATTCCCAAACCTGAGCCATTCCTTTTAGATGACAGATTGGAGGAACTCTCCCAGATGGAGAAGGTTTTCAAACAAACTGATAAATTAAACAGTAATAAGTCACCCGGACCAGATGGTATTCACAAAAGAGTTCTGAAGGAACTCAGATACGAAACTGAAGAACTACTAATTGTGGTATGTAACTTATCACTTAAAACAGCTTCTGTACCAGATGACTAAAGGATAGCTAATGTAACACTGATTTTTAAAAAAGGCTCCATAGGCAATCTTTCAATTAGAGGCTACTAAACCTAACTTCAGTATCTGGGAAGGACAAGACATTAGAGATGAGAAAGATCTGTCAGGTCATATAGTCCCCACCACCGTCACCACTGCCCTGCCAGAGTAGGATTGTTACCAAGGGTATTATTTAATGTCCCTTCCCTTTGAAATATCATCTTTCCTTGTTGTCTTCATTCATTCCTTTAGTTTTATTTGTCAAGCTTGCCTTTTTTTCTTCCCTCAGAATTACACTCATTTTTATAATCCTCTATTCTTCTCTAGCTCAAAGGTCATCCTGACTTCAGAAGCTTAACTTCCACTAGAAGAGCAGATTTATTCTCTTGGATATAAAAAATAACGTTTCCAAGATTAATCCGGTTTCCCCTGCTAGATTACGAAATCTCCTAAACTCAACTGCTAGGAAAGACTAAGCAGCAGTATTCTGCAGGGAGACAGGAAATCTTAGTGTGTTTTACTATTTAGTGTTTTCATTCCTGCTTGTTGGGGAAGTTTGATAGACACGAGACACTTCAACAATCTGTCTGCAATTTACTCCAATGACATTTTCTGCTTCAGTTAAGCAGCAGCATGACTAAGCCTGAGCTAAGCATTTCTGAACACATAGCACCAGTCAGAGAGAGGAAAAAAAGGCAGCATCCAAAACCCAGTCACTGATGAACAATTTAATCTCTTACCAAAAGAAGTGTCATGGCTGTTGTTGGACAGATTAGGTTGTTGCATAAAATATTAACGGTATCAAAAGTGATGATAAATAGGTTGTCCCTGAGAAGTGTGTGTGTGTGGGGGGGGGGGCGAATTGACCCTAATCAGAGATACAAAACTGAAGGAAAACAACTGTTTTATGACACACAAAAGCAATTCACTGTAGAAGTCCTATAAAATCAGTACAGTACACAAACTTGTGATATTATAGTTTGATCAGGTTACAGTAGTATGGCCTTTAATTACAGCAGTCATTGTCAGTGATCATTACAGTTGGAAGTGCAGTAACTAAGGCTCTAAAATTATGAGCTGCTACTATTTAAGAACTGCTCAGACATTAAAGCCGTTGAAAAAGATAAAAACCAAAGGGCTAAGAGAATAAAAACCCAAGAGCTATGGCTAAATTTCTTCAATAGTCTCAGGTAACTGAGAGTTGCTGTAGACTTTTGCAAGACTATACTGCTGGTGCAGCTAAAGAAACTTCCATTCCCTCCCTCCCCCCATCTGTGAATGAATGAAGAAAAAATCATATTAAATTAATACCAGACTCTGATATTATGATGTGCAAGATACAATAATAAAATGGAGGACTTGATAGAATCTAATATTATAATTATAATGTATACAACAGGGAAGTCAATTATAAGTGATACAGCTTTGGACAAAATGCTATAAATTTCAACAACAGATTTTATTGCATGGGCAACCCTGTTAGGGAAAAAAAAGGGTTGCGTTCATATTGACCTATTTTAACTTAAGTAATAAAGTGAAGAAGTAAGGCTACTGTTTCCAGTCAAGCATGCTTATGATATCAAGTTAGGAAAATACCCCTGAAAGAGGCAGTAAATAAAAGGAACTGAGACCAAATAGCATGTTTATAAGGACACTTGACCACAGAGTGGAGTAATCAGAAGGCAGAAGGATCTGATGAGGAGCAGGGTTGCCAGGGGCAGAACTAGAGCTGCCTGGGCAAAGAGATTGAGATGAGGAGCAGCAAAGGGAAAGTAGAATTGGAAAGACTGGAGGAGGCGGCCAGCGAGAGAGATTGGAACTGGGAGCCACTGGAGACAGGAAGCATGGATGGGAGGAGTGACTGTAGGCCACGGTGAGGGAGAGACACAGATCAGGACAGCGGGAGGAGAGAATTGGGTCTGGCTAGGCAAAAAGACTAGGAACAAGGAGCATGATGACTGGGATGGGAAGCCTGAGGAGTTGAGACTAGCACTGGCTAGCTGAGGAGAATGGCGCTCGGACAAGGAATGAGGCATAGGGAAGAGACAGGACTGAGACAGGGTCAGGTAGAAGGTGGCCACACCACAATGGGTTATGCTTGGGTGGAATGAGCAGAAGTCTCCACCCACTAGAGCACACTTTCTCAGCAGCTTGTAATGGATCCCTAAGATTCCTGAGTCTCGCCATTCCTCTGCGGTCAGCAAATATCATTGAAACCTAATGGCAAAGTTTCCCATCCCCCTCTGATTCTGGTCCACAGAAAACAATCACCTACTCCTGCTATCAGTTACTCTGGTAGCTGAAGTGACAGAGGTCTGTCTGCTGGATCTAAAGGTTCCAGCTCTGATGATGAACAGCATGGGTGTCAATATAATGCTGTATGATGGAATTTCTGATTTCACTCTTCACTTTTAAAAACCTAGGAAATTACACACGTGCACATATACACACAAAGTCACATTAACAAAATACTAAGATTGCAGAGTCAAGCACTCGGAAGTTAGGAAATGCCAGAATTAAGGTGGCACAAGAAAGGTGGCTTTCTCTTTCTGTATGCATTTTGATATAGTCTTTAAGATTCCCAGAGTGATTATTATACCCATCTGGGAGTTTCTTTATAAAACTGTGTGTGGGAAAGGGTTGGTTATGACAGAGCTCTCATTTCAAAAACATTTTGCAAAAAAAAAGTGTTGAAATTGTTGAAATGTAGTCTTTTGACATTTTTTAATACAAAAAAAATTCAATTTTCAGGTAAAAATTACTTTTCATTTTGAAATGTATGGTAAAGTAAAAACATAAAAAATTAGAAATTAAGAAGGTTGAAATTAAAACAAAGCATTTTGAAGGTATTATGAAACATTTTGATTGACTCACTTCAATTTGTTTTTTTTAATTTTGATCACTTAGTGAATTTTGAGAGATTTTTACCTGTCATCATGATTTGGGATAGAAAATTTTTCAAAATCTCAACAGGAAAACTATTGCCTGCCCAGCACTAAAGAATATTTATTATTAATAAATTACTAGAATGCTAGACTCTTGTTGACCTTGCACATGTATGTTCTTCCTTTCCTACCACCAACAAAATAATAAAAGAACCAACCAGAAATTACAGCAAGCCCTCCTGAGTCCCAGTTCAGTGCCCCATCTACTGGGTCATGTTGTCTCTCATATAAGCCATCTTCGACAAACCATGACAACTTTGAGATTCATCAGTGTGCTAACAGGAAACTAATTGAGATTCATTATTTCTCTTCTCTAAAATCTTGACAGATGGTTCAAGTGGGGATAATTACAGAATGTGTATTGATAGAAATACAACACAAGTTAGTGAGTTGTTAGGTAACATATGCAATTGAGGGATGTGGAGTAGGTTGCTGGTTCATATTCAGTTCAGGATGGTAGGAACTAATAGTTGTTAATATCTCAGGAGTTAGTGAGATAGTGTGTGGCAAACTGGGGTATGTATCTACAGTGCAACAACTTGCTGTCTAGTAACATCCCATGTGGATAATGCTACAGCATGACAATCCCAGAGTGCGGTCTGGGGTACTACTACTTGAAAGTGCAGTCACTAAGGGCTTGACTACCCTTGTGAGTTAGAGCGCATTAAAGCAGCCCCGGGTGCCCTAACTCATGACATGTCCACACTGGCAAGGCACGTAGAGTGCCCGGACTCCACGGCTGGAGCGCTCCTGGTAATCCACCAGGATGAGAAGCATAACGCTTGCTGTGCCCTGGCTGGAGCGCCGCAGCCCCAGTGTGGATGCCCTGGTCTATTAATGCACTCTGATCGGCCTCCAGAAGTGTCCCACAATGCCTGTTCTAGCCACTCTGGTCATCACTGGTCATGCTCTGCCCTCAGGTGATCAACTGTCGGACCCACCCTTTAAAGTCTCTGGGAATTTTGAAAATCCCCTTCCTGTTTGCTCAGCAAGGCATGGAGTGCTCTCAGCAAATCTTTCCAGGGGACCATGCCTCCATGCACCAGGCAATCCCCAGTACGGAGCAATGATGAGGTGCGGGACCTCATCAGTGTTTGGGGGAATGAAGCTGTCCAGTCCCAGCTGTGCTCCAGCTGTAGGAATTACGATACCTTCAGGCAGATGTCAAGGGACATGATGGAAAGGGGCCATGACCGAGATGCACTGCAGTGCAGGATTAAAGTGAAAGAGCTGCGGAATGCCTACCACAAAGCCCGCAATGCAAACCGCCATTCCGGTGCTGCCCCTGCGACCTGCCATTTCTACAAAGAGCTGGACACAATACTTGGGGGCAACCTCATCTTCATTCCGAAGATCACCATGGACACTTCAGAGCCCAGTTCAACAAGGCAGGAGGAGGAGAAGGAAAGCGGGACTGAGGGTGCTGAGGAGGAGGAAGGAAGCCCAGAATCCCTAGATGCATGCAGCCACGAGCTGTTCTCAAGCCAGGAGAAAGGTAGCCAGTCACAGTGGACGGAGCTTGGGGAAGAACAAACACAGGAGGAGGTGCTTGGTAAGTGGCTTTTATTTTGGGAAGGAAGCTGTTTGGTGTGGGCTATTGGGGCGAAGAGGGTTAGGGCTGCATGCATGCCTAAATGCAGAATAGAGCGTTGATGTGCTCTCTCACATCGCGGTAATTGGCTTCAGTGATCTCTTCAAAGGTTTCATGCAGAAGCTGGGCAATCCATTTGCACGGGTTCCTTGGCAGAGCTACTGTGTTCCTTGTCCCAGTAAGGCTAACATGTCCATGCCACTGTGCCATGAGGGGCAGGGGGACCATTGCTGCACACAGGTAAGCTGCATATGGGCCAGGGTGGAAGCCACATTGTAGTAGAATACCCTCCTTTGCTTCCTAGCACCCTCAGCAGCGAGATATCTTCCAGGACAAACTCATCCTGCGGAAAATATGGGGACAGTGTTCAGTACAGGGGCCCCCTACATCAGTTGGCTCTCCGCAAGGCACAGAAGCCCAGAGGATAGTATGGCCATGAAACAATCAGTCCCCTTTTCCCCTGTGCTTACTCACTATTTTGGGGCTCCAGTACATTATGTGTGCTCGCTTTGGGATGGGCAATTTCTGCTATTGTATAGACTGTGCTTGTCTTTAAGTATGGCCAAATCATTGCTCTGTCTGATGTGAACAGTGCTGCTTCTGTTAAGTGTTGCATTTTGGCTTTACAGATGCAACCTTGAGATCCCAGCTGTCCTTGCTATCAACGGCTGAAAGACTACAAAGAATCAGGAAGGGGCCAAGTAGAAGCAAAGATGACATGCTGCATGAAGTAATGCAGCAGTCCCTTAATGAAAATCAAAAAGCACAAGAGCAGCAGGAGAGTGAAAGGAGGGTCCGCAAGCAGAATGCGGATTGCCGGCACCAAAGCACGGAGCGGCTGCTAAGCATCATGGAGTGCCAAGTGGACTCAATAGAGGCCCTCATAGCATTGCAGGTGGAGCACTTCTGCAGCCGCCCCACCCCCTGCACCCCTTGTCCCAAAACTCTTTGCCTTGTGTCCCCATGTCACCTCCAACCCACTTTCCCCAACATTTGGGTTCTTATTGCCACCAGCTGCCCCCAACACCTGTAGCTTCACCACTCAACCCTGCAAACTATGACCCTTTCCCACTGCACTCAACCCCCATCACCATGCATTTCAGCCAGCCTAAAGTGCAGCATTCATTGCACAGCACTCCAGACAGGAAGGCTGAGTATGATAACAGGACATACACAAATCTGTGATTGTACTGTTCCCCAGTCCACCCCCTTACCCTTTCTGTTTCCTAAGCAGTTGTGTTTCTTTCTAATAAATGAATTTTTTTACTTTGAAAACATTCTTTATTATTGCATTAAATAAAAGATACCATAGCCCAGGAAAGCAACAGGCATTTCAAGTCAGTGCATCATACGTAGCAAACACAGATTCCTACTAACATTGGAACTACTGCACTTCACTCCTGTACAGGGCACCAAATATTACTGGTGGCTTTCAGCCTCAAATTGCTCCCTCAAGGCATCCCTAATCCTTGCAGCCCTGCGCTGGGCTCCTCTAATAGCCCTGCTCTCTGGGTGTTCAAATTCAGCCACCAGGTACTGAACCTCTGAGGTCCATGCCTGAGTGAATCTTTCATTCTTCCCTTCACAAATGTTATGGAGGTTACAGCATGCAGATATAACCGTGGGGAAGTTGTCATTGACCAGGTCCAGCTTTCCATACAGACAGCACCAGTGGCCTTTTAAATGGCCAAAAGCACACTTTACAGTTATTTTGAACCGCTCCTTGCTGCTGTCAAGGCTCCCTGTGTAGGGTTTCATGAGCTATGGCATTAAAGGGTAAGCAGGGTCTCCAAGAATCACAGTGGGCATTTCGACTTCCCCGACTGTGATCTTCTGGTCTGGGAAGAAAGTCCCAGCTTGCAGCTTCCTGAACAGGCCTGTGTTCCCAAAGAGGCATGTGTCATGCCCCTTTCCAGATCAGCCTGCGTCAATGTCAGTGAAATGCCCATGGTGATCCACAAGCACCTGGAGAACCATAGAGAAATACTCCTTCCAATTTTTGTACTCAGAGGCTAGGTGGGCTGGTGCCATCTATCACCCTTCTGCAGTTAGAAAAACCCATTTGTGCAAAGCCAGCCACAATGTCATGCACCTTAACCAGAGTCACGGTTCTTCTGAGCAGGAGGTGATTAATGGCCCTGAAAACTTCTATCAACATGATTCCAACAGTCGACTTTCCCACTCCAAACTGGTTCGCGACCGATCGGTAGCTGTCTGGAGTTGCCAGCTTCCAGATTGGAATAGGCACCTGCTTCTCCACTGGCAGGGCAGCTCTCAATCTCGTGTCCTTGCACTGCAGTGTGGGGGTGAGCTCAGCACACAGACCCATGAAAGTGGCTTTTCTCAAGGAGTTGGACTAGATGCCCTCCTGAGGTCCCTTCCAAGGCTAATATTCTATGATTCACGTCAACATTCTGCAGCCACTGCTCATCATCCCAGATGTGCATGATGATGTGATCTCACCACTCAGTGCTTGTTTCCTGAGCCCAAAAGCAGTGTTCCACTGTGGTGAGCATGTTTGTGAATGCCACAAGCAATCTCGTGTCGTGTTATGGGAGTCGACATCATCGTCGGACTCCTCACTGTCAGTTTGCAGCTTAAGAAGTAACTTGACTGCCATTTGTGACGTGGTGGTGGGACCCATCAGCATATTCCTCAGCAGTTCAGGATCCATTCCCGCAGACCGAAAGGGAAGACAGAGCACGCAGTACAAAAAACATTGAAAGATGGGACCAAATGTGGACAGAAGCACAGGGATTGCTGGGATGCGAAGCGATGCATCCTGGGGCATTGGGACAGAACCCGAATGCCCCACACCCCGCCACCCCCTTCCCATAAGCCACAGCACCAGAATGGGAAGAGGTGCTCTGTGGAATAGCTGCACCACTCCCAATGCTATTACAAGTGCCACAAATGTGGCCATGGCAGTGCGCTTGCAGCTGACAGTGTGAACACACTGCAGCGCTTTCCCGACTGCGCTATCCAAAGGCTGGTTTAACTCACAGCACTCTACATCAGTAAGTGTAGCCATGCTCTAAGCCATATACCAGGACTTTCACTGCGCTGTGGCAGTGTCCACTCAGGACATT
The DNA here is from genome assembly GCF_003597395.2 of Chelonoidis abingdonii. Taxonomy (NCBI): domain Eukaryota; kingdom Metazoa; phylum Chordata; order Testudines; family Testudinidae; genus Chelonoidis; species Chelonoidis abingdonii. The sequence continues at coordinate 100,141,441 of NC_133770.1, read as the reverse complement.
ACTGCCTGGCAAACTGGTGCACTGTAGATTCACATCCTGGCTTTCTGCGCAGTAACTTGCTGTGTAGACAAGCTCTCATGGCTGTTCAGTGAACCATGGGAAAGATGAAAGTTGCTTCAATCCAGTTTCTAGTGAGTAGTTTACAAAACCCAAACGTATTTGGCACCTAGTTTCACAACTAAGGTTGAGGCAGGGATGAGTGAGGTGTAACTTGCATAGCTGGTTCCTGCTTGGTGGATAAATAGGATAAGAAGGGAAATTCTGCTGTCTATTTGGCACCTTTCATAAATACTAAATATGCAGATATCTCTTTAAACAGAAGACATTTAACCCATGTGTAAATAAGAGCAGAACTAATTATTTACATTGGGACATATTCCGAGACCTTTATGTCAGGACTTTTTGTGAGGAACATGAATAAAGGTATTGGAATCTAGCCTATTACGAGTCGTTCATTTCCCAGAAATTTAGCAGAATTATTCCCAGAATTATTAGCTGAAATTTGAAGATGAAAAGGACTCAGGTTCAGCTACCCTTACTGACACTGAATAATACCTTATTCCACTGAAATAAATGGAACTATTCACTCAGCATCAGCAAGGATGGGAGAATCTGGCCTCAAACAAGTAAGAATTCCATTTATTTATTTAAACTCAAACTCTTCAGTGATATCTATCTGTTCTTCTCCCTTTACTGAATGTAGCGCAGAGCGCTGACAGGCATGAAAACTTTTTTTTCAGTAATCACCAACTTGAGAGAGACATTTAATTCATTACAAAGAGCAAACTATAAGGGCTGTGCTGAAATCCTGAGTTTAATGAAATTCCATTGCCAATAGGCGTGTAATATTTCTTATGTAAATCAGCTTAACTATGAGTTCTTCACTGTCAGCATCACTGAGCAGGCAATTTATTTTCTGGAAATATGAAGTCATCAGAGCATTTGTAATTGTGTGATAGTTGACTAGATAATAACTGGAAACCAAGCCAAACTTGGCTCAGTGATCCTAAGTACTCCCCTAAACTCCATGAAACACTGTATAAAACAAAACTAAACCCAATTTAAATCTACTTGTGACAACAGATCAAGTGAAGCACTTTACAAAATGAAACAAAGTAGATTAAATTTAAAGTAACTCTTTTGTTTGGGAATTGTTTACCTACTTTGTCACAAGTAACTCCTAAGGTTACAATAACTGAAAGAGTTTAGAGGGGAAAAAATCATTGCATTTGCATTTTTGTTTGTTTATTGTGTTGATTTAACACAGCACTTTGTGTGTAATCTGTCCCACTATGTCTCCTGCACAGTTAGGTTAGTCAGTTTCCTGGGTTATGTGGGTTTTACACATAACACGGAAAAACAGGCTTTAAAAAATACAGTAATTGTAAAATCACTAAAATTGGTAAGACTTTCAGTAGCAGGTGAAGGTCATGAAACTACTTTTGTTGTTGTTAAATTGAGTAGATTACATCCCTTCAAATACACCAGAAATGACTACCCAATTTACGCAGCCATCAAGATATGCAGATAAATTAAATGCAAGATATTTCAATGAATTAGGGCCAAATTCTGCTCTGTTACATGAGAGTAATTCCACGGAGCATTATCATGTGCAGGAATTTGTATCAAAGGGTTAATTCAGAGTCTTCCAGCAAAGGCTTGCAGCCAGCTTCTCTTAGTTAAACCAATCTGTATTCAAAGTAATTCTGTGCAACCATTCCAGACTCACACTATAGTACATGAGGACAGAATTTGGCACTTGCCAAAAAGACAAGCTTTGTGCTTTGTTCTGAATGCTACCAGAGGTGCTACAGCGGGCTCTCAGATACTACAGTGAGAGTAAAAATAAAATCAACTAACTAAAGAAAACCCTTAGATGGCCAACAGAGAGAGAAATCCCCAAAAGGAGGGGTCAGGAAAAGGTAGAACCTTAGCTCTGTCCTCTCTTTACTCCCCCATGATGAAGATGCACTGGCAGACAGTGCGTGCACTCTGCATGTTGTTATATAAGTATCCCTCCAGCTCCTCCAGGCATAGTGTCTACTTCAAGCTTAATGCCTCCTAGAGCTGCAGCCACTGTGCAGTCCCTCTTCACTTCTCCCAGTGCGACAATAGGCTTAAAGCCCCGATTAAAAATATACATATACAACCTTTAGGCACAACTCTGACCAATGGTGGCTGCATCAGCTGCCCCACTTCAGGAACAGCCCTAGGAGATCCTGTGCCTCAGAGATACATCTTTGAGTCACAATTCCCCTTTTGCTTCCTCTAGCTCTGAAAAGAGGGGTGAAGATACAACTTGCTGCTGTAACTGCTATAACAGCAGCAAATTATGACACCCCTGTGCTGGCTGGTATTGTGGGGACCAAGACAGGACATTACCTATTTCCTGCTGACCTACTCTGAGAGGGAGCAAAAACAGGCACACTGCACCTGCTTACCCCTGCCCACCCAAGGCTCCAGCAGCCCCAGCAAGGATTTAAAGAGGGTTCTTAATCTTGTTTCCCCACAGATGTGTAATCCAAGACTCAATCCTACCTTTCCTGTTGTAATCTCCTAGTCTGGTCCTTGGATCATTTAACTGTAAAAGGCATGATTGATGAGTTTTGGATAGGAACAGAAAAATGTCCCTGAGAGTCAGTACTTGTTTTTAATAGTCTCCTTTTCAAGATGTATACATGCCACAATGGACTAACCACCTGACCTTATGATGGTCTCCCTTCACCCTTTCTTACTCCACCACCTCCATATTGTTTGTTACTGTCACTTGTTACATCAATTTTCAAATTAGATTATAAATTCTTTGGACCAGGGGCCGTATCTGTTTATTTTTTTCAAGTGCCTACCACACTTTGATGGCTGCAAAATACTTAAACATTTTCCTGTGTTTTGTAATCATAATGTGTAGTGTAAAAATACACTATGTAGTACCTACTGGAATTAATTACAGTCACTAAACTCTATATTACAATTTATTGCAGGGGGTTTTGTAATTAAAGCCTTGTGCAACAAGGTGTCAATATTATCAATAAGAAATTGTGCAACAAGGTGTCAATATTATCAATAAGAAATTCTTGAAAAGAAAAGCAAAAAATGCCAGAAGGTTAGCTCTATTATTCATTCTATCACAGTGGGTTTTTTAAAAAAAATGTATTTGTCACACTTCAGAATCAATATGCACGTTTCTTATCTCAGCTGCACATCTCAGGATATTTTTAGCCTAATATTTCCAAGACAACAATGAAAGGAATGGTCAATTTGAGAACAAGGCTGTGTTGGAACTGTGTAGCCTGAGAATTCAAAAGAGGAGTAGATGTAGGCTCTAAATGCTAAAGTTCTCGCCCAATTACCCATTACACTACCATACTGTTCTCTGTTGCTGTTATTTTTTATCAAAGTTGAATGTTATTCTGGATGATTAAGAGATGTGCACTTTATGTTTTCGCACAACAAAGACTGTTCACTGCTGTCATATTACAAATGCTGTAATGAAAATCAAAGGAGATGGGAAATTACTAACGATCACAGATCACATTAGGGCTGATGATTGTTCCTCTCCTTAACATACTGTACTGACAACCACTGCAGAGTAACACTGACTGGTGTTGGGATACACTTTTAGATACTTGGTAATATTGTTTGTGTATCAAGAGTTTGAGGGTAAGTGTTGTAGGTGCTTAGGCTTTCCAGGCTCTGCCTCCAGATAAATGAAGAAAAGTTCTTTACTAGGCCTGGCAGACAAGACAGGTGCATGTCTTAAGGATTAGTAGCAGAGAGACTGTACTGAGAATTACCAACCTTAGTGCAATGCTTAAGGCTAAAAAGAAGAGTGTAAGCCTCTATTTTCTTCTCACGGTTCCTTCTGACTAGAACTCAAGATACCTCTAAGTCTGCCACATTTTCTGGTGGAGACATAGTCTTAAAGTCTGATTAACTCTGTTACTCCAGTTTAAGGCAGTGTAACTCCACTGAAAGCAAGGAAGATACACAGCAGAAAGTTGGTTCAAAGTAGTGGAGAATGAGGTCTATAGAACTTTGGTCTCATGGACCTGGCCTCAGGCCCACCTTCGGCATTTGAGGCATCATATGGTCATCGTTTTGGGTCCTCTCCACATTGCCATCTTGCTGCTTTGCCACTATAAATGGCAACAAACTGAAATATTTTAATTCCATCATTAAATACCTACTACATTATTAAATACAAGCACCAGTGAATAAAAAAGTAACTCTGCACTGTAATTATCAAATGACAGGAATTCCCTAGAGTTTGGTTCTTCATTCTTTTCCTACCCACCAAGTGGAAAAGTACATTCTTAGAGGACTATTCTCTTCTCAGTACACTGGAGATTTACCTGGGTAACTCCTATTAGCATTAATTAACCAGAGGGAAATAGACCTTTAAGTCTATGCGGTAGCAAGCAATTCTCTTTTTCCCCTCTGAAACACTCATAATTAATTGTGTTTGCTCACCTAGATCTGTTAGTCCTTAAATAAGAGCTGAGTATCAATGATGCTTCTTAGGTATACTTCTTTCTTCTCCCTTCTTTTGTCCTGTAATTCCTTTGTCTTGTGAAAACCAGAGGCTATATCCTTCCTTCTCACAGAGACACCACTAGGAAGAGATGAGCTCCCACAGAAAATCACTGAGCCAGATTGCAAGCTGGTGAAACTCCATGGGCACAATGCCTTTTTAAATGCAGAAGTTGTACTTGTTTACCCCAGATAAAAATTTGGCCCTGCAGTTTTAAATTTGTAGAACTAAACTCCTCTGTGGCGTAATACTGACATCAGTGAGAGGGGGAATTTGGCTCATGGACTTTTAATCTTCTGGGGAGAGATTTAAAGGCTTGCAAAGGAGCCAGGGAGCACAAACTCAAATGCTGAGTAACCTGAGGATGTGTGGACAAATCCCAGGACCTCTGCAGGACATGCCACTGCCAACCCCTTTCACAAGCCTCTCTCTTCTCTATGTGTGCATAGATCCCTTATGTCAGGGTAATAGAAACCTACATAAGAAAAAGACCCCAAAATTGGGACTGTCCCTATAAAATTGGGACATCTGGTTACCCTATCTCAGACTAATACCTAGCACATTACATCTAAACCCTAAAGTACTTGGCATACTAACTTTTTCATTTTAAACAGCATTTTATAATGGTGTCTATTCTCATACTGCAAACCAACCCACATACCAAATGACTGCAGCCCACACACTGCAGTTTGAGTTCCATCACTGCTTTAGATTTTGTGCTGTGCTGCCATTGTCTCCTGTCTGAGGAGTTGTTGAGAATCATGGAGCTCTGGCTCTGCTCCTTCCACAAATTCTGGGACTATTTTGCCCTTATTTCTTTAGATAGGTTCCTTTCCCCATCTGACAGTGAAGTGGACAGGCCCATATTCAGCAGTGAGTCTGGTTACATTTGTAAAAAAGAGTGGTTGTGTTTTCAGTATATTTTCATATATTTGCAGCTGATACGTGGCCAACAATGCTAATAGATTATTATAGTTAATAGCATATTCTGATATGGCTTGCATATATTAACATACCATATACAGTATAAACAATGGGCTCAAACCCACAAGGCTTCTGTGCTTGGAACTCCTTTTGTGTCAAACTCTTCAGCTGGAGTATTTCATACAAAGGAATTGCAAGATCATGCCTAAGGTATCAATATGTGTTTATAATGGGAGAGGCTGTGCAGCTGTTGCTGGGATCGCGATCTGAACCCAATTGGAGATTTAGGCTAAGGTTCAAGTTCAAAGGTGAATTAAGGCTAGCGTTTAGGTTTAAATTTGAAAACCACCAAATCTCACACGGTTCTCATAAGACTTTTGCTCAGGATGGTGTGGTGTTTAGATGTGCTTGTAATTATTAGAAATGGGAGCACTGGCTGTTGGGAGTCTGAAAGGACAGGAAAGAGGAAGGAGAGGGGGGAGGAGTTGAGGAGGCTGAGTGAGAGTTACAGAGGGTGCAGCAGCAGCTTGGTAAAGGGGTTTCCACTGTAAAAATAAAGTTCTGTTGAAGTTTGTTAGTACTTTACCTGTTTGATACAACAGATGGTTCCATCTTGAATGAGGAAACTCATGAAAAGAACTGTTCTTATGAGATTTCTCCCTTTTCGGTCTGAAATGGTGGGAGAACGGGTGTATTCATGAGATTTTTGACACATTTTAACTGGAAACATAAAATAAATCTCTCCTGCTTTTGACTCCACTTAGATTCAAAATCTTTGGATCTTTGGATATAGATCTGACTCTCCCCACTCCTCCCACTTTTGAGAGGTAAGGACAGACCCCTTCAATTATTGCTTGTCTTCTGGCTGCTTGTTTATACCACCATGCAATACATTCTGCAACTTCTTGTTACAGTTTAGGGTACACAAAGGGAAAATAATCTGACATTTAGAGAGCAGGTTATCTGCAGCTGTTGATACATTAGGCTAAAGTAGATTATTTCTTATGTTCGGGCTTAAGGAATTCAACCTGCTGCAGCTAGGCATTCGGAGAATTTCTATTCACGAGATTGTTTTGCTTAGCTGTCACTGATGTTACTCCCAATGCCAATTTCAGCGCTAATTTGGAAGTCTCGAGGAAACAGATGTCAATTAAGATGAAAAAAGTCAAGTACTATTGTGTAAAACAGCTAAAGAAAAAGTAACTGCATCTGTGATTAGCTACTCTCAATCTCTCCCTCGCCACTCTCTTACGAACTCAGTAACAGTCATATTAACTCTTTACCCCCATGCATTTCATCTAAATACATACAACAGAGCCAAGATACAATAGACTTAACTTAGAAAGACTGCTCAACTTGAGAATCTAATCATGAAGGCTTTGAAAGAGTGCAGTTTATATTTAAGGTGAATAGATGTATAATTTTAAGGGTAAAAATATTATGACACAGATCCTCAGCTGTTCAGCTCCACATCAATTTACACCAGGTGAGAATCTGGCCCTATATTGCCACATAAGAATGAAAATGTAGTGTGACAATCAAGATGGAAGCTATAGCTTTAACATAAGCAAGCTGATCTGGAACTGGAACTGGTTTAGATTGCGTACAACAGAGCTGGCAACAAGACCTTATTCTCTAATAAAATACACCACTGTATACATGCATGTTCTGTTTTTCACAGAGCTGATTAATCAGATGTGCAAAGAGCTGTATATCAATCATTTGGTAATCTCTAACGGGCAGCTATTTCAGTCCCTCTGGCTTTTCTTTTTATTACCTAGACACACAACACAAGGGTGAGATGTGTGCCTCATTGGCTAGCAGGGACATTTGCAAGCCTTGTGCTACTGTCCTAACAACCACATCTTTGAGTTTGCTGAAGCTCATTCAAGCTGAAATTATAGTAGCCACATAAACAGGTAAAGAGAAGAAATGTCCCTTTTTAGTTGCGGCTCAGGTCCTGATCCTCTAGTCTAGGGTGACCAGATAGCAAGTGTGAAAAATTGGGATGGGAGTGAGGGGTAATAGAATCCTATATAAGAAAAAGCCCCAAATATCGGGACTGTTTCTATAAAATCGGGACATCTGGTCACCCTATGATCCTCTGAGATGCTGAGCACCCTCAACTCCCACGGAATTTGCTTTAGCAAACTCTGTGAGGAGAAAACATAGACAGTGATGTGGCTTATCAAGTGGTCTGACCAATATCTAGTAGTTATTGCGCAGCAACGGATAGTAGGAACTAATCCCAGCACCGACACTGACTCTGCCTATGACCTTAAACCCTCTGCTTCAGCTTCCTATCTCTAAAACAGAGATAACTATACCTACTTAGCTCACAAAGGTGGTCCAGTGGACAAGGCACTGGCCAGGGACTCAGAAGAGCTAGATTCCATTCCAGGTTCTACCAGAAATCTGCGGTATGACTGTGGGAAAATGACTTCACCTTCTGTGACTTGGTTTCCTCTTCTGCAAAATGAGATGACATTTACCTTACGTCAATGTAGATGAGAGAATAATCTGGATCTTAGTTTGCCCCTCTATACACAGGGTACAATAATAACATGACCTAGTCTTCTACCACAGGATACCAGTAAACTTCTGCTGAGTAATATTCAGGGTCAAAATCTGTAGACTTTAATAGGACTTTCTAGTCACCTGCACAGCAGGAGGATAAGTTCTGGTAATAGTTAACTTCCTGACTGGAATGTTGTGAGTTTTCATTCACATCTGTAGATTAATTTGGGGTCCACAGAGGTAAGGCTTCTGGGCTGATTTCATGGGATTGAGAGGGTGAGGGTCAGCACAGAATTTGGCTGTATGTACTATTTTATTAGAGTTCAATTAGGCCTCAACACCAGCCAGGTATACAAGATCAAAAAATCCATTTCATATTCAGTTTATTTAGATGTCTCGTGTAACTGTTTCCTCTTAAATCATGTATAATGGTGTGTTTTACAAATCACCAGACTGTGACCCTGTAACCCAGAGCATGACAAACCCCACAGAGACAGTGTGGCATTCATTGAAGCATTACATTAGGCACATTGCCAAGCTCTCAAAAAAAGAAGGACTGGCTAGTGTCACTGGAATTTATTGGTCTGACTGGGTGACTACAGATTAGTATAAGTGATATAGAGGACACATTCGGAATGAAGCTGTCATCGCTATGCAAGCAGGGCTGTCAGGAACACACGTGGTGATTTCTCATTAATGATGAAAATATACACATGCCTGCACACATACCCAATTTGCATTTGCAATAAAATGCATCATAAATGCATTAAGATGATGTGTAACAATAGCTTTCCTTGGGTCAAATTTAGAGCTGGTTCTACTAATTTCAGTGGAGTTGCACCTGCTTACAGTAGCTTTGAATTTGGCCCTTCAAGTCTATTACACCCATCCAGATAATCATGCCACAAAAATTCATGCTCTTTGAAGGTGGTGTTATTATGGCTCAAATACTAACTGGGCTACCCAAGAGCATATTTCTTGTACAGTATTTTCAAGGTTACAGATTCCAGATTCCTGCTAGGCAAGGCTGAGAGCTGAGAGCTTCTTGATGAGGTTTGATCCCTAAGCCCTTTAGCACTCATCAACCCTTAACCAGAAGTGGCTAACAGGGGAGTTTTGCGAGGGAGTTTAGATTGAGGGGTGTGTATGTGGGAGGGGGCTACATACACTCAACATTCCCTGAACTTCTTTAAACTTAAAGCCAAAAACACCCCCTGATAAAAACAAAGGAACAACAAAGGAACTAACTTCAGGAGTTAAAATAGAATGCAGGCAGAAGTCCAGCAACAGAGTGGGGTCTATCCAGTTTATTGCACTCAGTGCAGCAGGTCTGATCACCTGCCCTATGTGTGCATTCGGTGCAAGGAACTTCTGGCCCTCAGAGACCGTGTACAGGCTTTGGAGACCAGAGTGGCTGAACTGGAGGAGCTAAGGGAGACAGAGAGGTACACAGATGAGACTTTCTGGGACATAGTAGAATGGTCCCACCGCCGGTGTGACAGCCTCTGTGCTGTTGAGGAGGATGAAAGTCTCAAGGAAGGAGAACATCCAACTGGAGCAGAGGGAAATGATCCCATAGTTGGGACCCTCCTTCCAGATGATGTTGTGGTATCCTCTTGCACTGAGCATACCTCGCCGGGGAGGGAACCCCAGTTATTAGGAAGAGACAAGAATTAGTAAAGGGTGATTCGATCATTAGAAACATAGATAGCTGGATTTGTGATGAACAGGAGAACCGCAGGGTGACTTGCCTACCTGGTGAGAAGGTTGCAGATCTCTCGAGACATCTAGATAGACTTATGTGTAGTGCTGGGGAGGAGCCGGTGGTCGTGGTACACGTAGGTACCAGTGACATAGGGAAGGATAGAAGAGAGGTCCTGGAGGCCAAATTTAGGCTTCTAGGTAAGAGACTGAAGTCCAGGACCTCCATCGTAGCATTCTCTGAAATGTTTCCAGTTCCATGTGCAGGGCCAGTTAGACAGGTAAAACTGAAAGGTCTCAATGTGTGGATGAAACAATGGTGTAGGGAGAAAGGGTTTAGATTTATTAGGAACTGAGGAATCTTTTGGGAAAGGGGGGAGCCTATACAGAAAGGATGGGCTCCACATAAACAAAAATAGAACCAGATTGTTGTCACTTAAAATTAAAAAGGTCGTAGAGCAGTTTTTAAACTAAGGGCTGGGAGCAAGCCAAAAAGCACGGAGGAGCACATGGTTCAGATAGAGAAATCCCTTAAGGGAGGGTCTATTAATGGAGATTCTCTATGTCCTAGTAAGGAGGAGAGGATGGAAGATGATAAAATACAGATAGGATCTGATGAGAAACAGTCAAATGAAAAAAAGTCCCATTCATTTACATCATGTAATGGCAGGCAGTTGAAATGACAAATTTTTAAAGTGCTTATATATCAATGCTAGAAATTTAAATAATAAGATGGGTAAACTAGAGTGCCTTGTATTAAATTAGGATTTGGATATAATAGGCATCACAGAAACTTGGTGGAATGAGGATAATCAATGGGACACAGTAATACCAGGGTACAAAATATATTGGAAGGACAGAACAGCTTGTGTTGTTGGGGGAGTGGCACTATATGTGAAAGAAAGCATAGAATCAAATGAAGTAAAAATCTTAAATGAACCAAACTGTACTATAGAATTTCTATGGATAGTAATTCCATGCTCTAATAATGAGAATATAGCAGTAGGGATATATTACGGACCACCTGACCAGGATGGTGATAGCGACTGTGAAATGTTCAGGGAGATTAGAGAGGCTATTAAAATAAAAAACTCAACAATAATGGGAGCTCTCAACTTATCCCCATATTGACTGAGCACATGTCACCTCAAGACAGGATGCAGTGATAAATTTTCTTGATACCTTAAATAACTGCTTCTTGGAGCAGCTGGTCCTGGAACCCACAAGAAGAGAGGCAATTCTTGATTTAGTCCTAAATGGAGCACAGGATCAGGTCAAGGAGGTGAATATAACTGGACCATGTGGTAATAGTGACCATAATATAATTACATTTAACATCTCTGTGACAGGAAAAGCACCACAGCAGCCCAACACTGTGGCATTTAATTTCAGAAAGGGGGACTACATAAATATGAGGAAGTTAGTTAAACAGAAATTAAAAGATACAGCACAAAAAGTGAAATCCTGGCAAGCTGCATGGAAACTTTTTAAATACACCATAATAGAGGCTCAACTTAAATGTATACCCGAAATTAAAAAAAACATAGCAAGAAAACCAAAAAAGGGCCACTGTGGCTAAACAGCAAAGTAAAAGAAGCAGTGAGAAGCAAAAAGGCATTTAACTTCCAGTGGGGAAAACAGAAAGGAGCATAAACTCTGGCAAATGAAATGTAAAAATATAATAGGAAGGCCAAAAAAGAATTTGAAGGACAGCTAGTCAAAGACTCAAAAATTAATAACATTTTTTTTTAAGTTCATCAGAAGCAAGAAGCCTGCTAAACAACCAGTTGGGCCACTGGACAATCGAGATGCTACAGGAGCACTCAAGGATGATAAAGCCATTATGGAGAAACTAAATGAATTCTTTGCATTGGTCTTCAAGGCTGAGGACATGAGGGACATTCCCAAACCTGAGTCATTCTTTTTAGGTGACAAATCTGAAGAACTGTCCCAGACTGAGGTATCATTAGAGGAGGTTTTGGAACAAACAGATAAACTAAATAGTATTAAGTCACCAGGACCCAGATGGTATTCTACCAAGAGTTCTGAAGGAACTCACATGTGAAATTGCAGAAATATTAACTGTAGTCTGTAACGTATCATTTAAATCAGCTTCTGTACCAAATGACTGGAGGATAACTAATGCAACACTAATTTTTAAAAAGGGCTCCAGAGGTGATCCCAGCAAACACAAGCCTGTAAGCCTAACTTCGGTACAGGGCAAACTGGTTGAAACTATAGTAAAGAAGAAAATTGTCAGACACGTAGATGAACATAATTTGTTGGGGAAGATTCAACATGGTTTTTGTAAAGGAAAATCATGCATCACCAATCTACTAGAATTCTTTGAGGGGGTCAACAAGACAAGGGGGACCCAGTTGATATTGTATACTTAGATTTTCACAAAGCCTTTGACATGGTCCCTCACCAAAGGCTCTTAAGCAAAGTAAGCTCTTAAGCAAAATAAGTCCTCTCATGGACTGGTAACTGGTTAAAAGATAGGAAACAAAGAGTAGGAATAAATGGCCAGTTTTCAGAATGGAGAGAGGTAAATAGTGGTGTCCCCTGGGACTTGTACTGGGCCCAGTCCTGTTCAACATATTCATAAATGATCTGGAAAAAGGGGTAAACAATGAGGTGGCAAAATTGCAGATGATACAAAATTACTCAAGATAGTTAAGACTCAGGCAGAGGGTGAAGAGGTACAAAAGGATCTCTCAAAATTGGGTCACTGGGCAACAAAATGGCACGCGCACACACACACACACACACACACACACACACGATCAAAGAAATATAGGGCTGGAAGGGACCTCAAGAGGTCATCAAGTCCAACTCTCTTTGCTGAGGCAGGACCAATTAACCTAGATGAGGGGTAGATAATAAGTAGACCATAGACCAAATCTGGACTGCCAGATGCTTTTTATTTACATATTATTATCATTATTATTGTTATTTCTTATTATTTTCCCTGGAGTCTCAATCTTGACTATACCTGGCCCATGAAATTTGGACCTATATAAAAAAAAATTGACTACCCCTGACCTAGAGCAACTCTCATTGAAGCTAATGGAAAGACTCATTGATTTCAACAGCAGTTGGATTGGGCCCTATTTTACATAGCTCCCTTTATTCATCTCCTCTGCAAAAGAAATAGTCTCCTCAACTGAAATCCTTCTCTGCCAAACCCAGCATTTAGTCATTTACGTTGCCCTTCTCCACACCTTTTCTATTTCTGCTGTGCTGTGTTTCTGCTTTAAAATACTTGGTTAAAGAAATAAATCTGCTAAATACTTTATGTCAGCGATTGTATTTATACTGTACAGTATGTAATATATGCCTTGGTCAGCTAAACCATTAATGCATGTCATAGAAGTATTACTTAGCATTATATTGCATCTAGAATGCAACAAATGTATAATGAATTTTTTAAAAGAAACCAATCTACCAAAGCAAAACCAGATTGTATTCACCAAACTGCACAAAAAGTACAGTTGGGTAGTTCAGAGGCAGAAATGCTATCAGTGCACACATTATGCATTTATAAGGTTTCCACTGAATCATTTTCTATCAGAGATTTTTCATAAATCACAGAAGGCGCTGCACATTCAGTAAAGCCTCCACAATGACACAGTAATTACAGAGGTACCTGCTAGCAGTGCAACTCTTAAAGTTGTGTCAGGGGTTCCATTATTAACCCAATTTTCATAGGTTGGTAGCTCAGCCACAAAATATGCCTGCACTGCCTTTCAGTCAGGTGCAGAACATTTCAAACTAGGAGTGATTTATTTCTCTTTTTAATTTAGATATTTATCCAGTTATAAAAGGAAAAGGAAAAAAAGAATTATGCTGTGACGTTGGTAAACCAAGTGCCAGCTCTGGCCAACACCATAGGCATTAATTAGGAACTGATGAACTCATATCTAAAAACCAAATGAGCTCGCTTGCACGTTAATTTTGTTCAGTATTGGTATTAGTCTTATAAGACTGTATTTAGACTCTGTGAAAAGCTTGTAACTTGCTGCATGCTTTAAGCTCACTTGTAATGTCTGTATTCCATGCCACAAGGTAAAATAAGTTTGTCTTATAATTGTAAAAATGGCTTCTCTGAACTTGCGAACTCAGATGGGAAGAGTGGTTCCCTCTGCCCATCCAGGAGGACTATCAAAAATTAAGTGGGCCATCACAGGACAAAATTTGTGACTTGCCCCATACACCCATGGAGAAGTACATACGGAAGGCCTCACCCCATTGGTTTGAATGCTAGAAGAGGGAAATACAAATAGCTACCACCAAAATTTTTCATCTCTTTGCTTTTGGACTCTTGGAAGGGCTGGAGTTAAACAAAAAAGCGGAGATCCCCAGGGCTAATCTGGGTTAAGCCCTGAAAAGATGTTCAATACTGAATGAATGCACCTTTTAGAAACACAGACTGAACAAATGGTGCAAAGATGTTGCCTGGTTTAACCTGTAAATAATTCTATTTCTTTTTCCTATTTAATAAACCTTTAGTTAGTTTATTACAAGATTGACTACAGGCCTTGTCTCTGATGTGAGATCTAAGGTACAAATTGATCTAGGGTAAGTGACTGGTCTCTTGGGACTGGATGCAACCTGAATATTTTGTGATTTTTGGTGTAAGTGACCATTTATCACTAACCCCAGCTTCTTTGAGTGGCAAGACAGACTGGAGAGCCCAAGGGGATGATTTGTAACTCCATGTTAAGACGGTTACAGTGATCCAGTTACTGGTGTGGTGCAATCTAAATTATAGAACATACTTCCAGTTTGGGATGTCTGCCCTACTTTTGACAGTCTGCCCAGAGGTTGGCACTCATGCTCATGAGCCACTACGGACAGCGTGACATATACCAATTCTGATGCTCTTTTGTGCTCTTATAATGGGGCAAAATACTATTTTTAAAACTAATATATAGTATAAACTCAACACAAGACCTCATATCTGAACGCTGTGCGTGAAATTGCCACTGATTTCTGTAGGGCCAAGGTTTCACTCTGATGTGTGGAGCAATTCTGATCCAGATCCAGCTGGTCTGTTTGGGCCTGATTATCCTGCCATTTGCATCACTGCATATCAGCAATAGCTCCTTTTAAGGAAATGATCTGACATTAGGGTAGGTGAGGAAAAAAATCAGAACCCAGAACTGTAACCGGCCAAACCAAAACTTCAGATATGGCTACCTGCATTTTAGTAACATTGGTATCCAGATTTGACTGTAGAATCAAACTTTACAAATAGGATCCATCTGTAATTTAAAATAGTATCTAATTTGGTTATTTCAAAAAGTGGATAAAGTATATGAGTTGTTTTGACTTGAACGCCATAAACAGTAAATGTTATTGCCAACCCCAAGAATAAAAAAAAATCCAAAACATGAGTTTGAACCACCCAAAATAATGAGATTAGGTTAAAATTCATGAGGTTCTTTTTAAAATGTAAAAATCCCTATTCGACTGGTCTGACTTTTGATATTTAACTCTTCCTTGTACACGGAATATGGGAAAGATAATTTCAGGTTGAAAGTATAGTAAATGTATTATGCGATCAACATTATAACTAGTATAATATGATATTACACAAAAAAATGATAAAAGATCATCATCAAGTTTCAAAAATCAAGCACCCAAAAGATAGGAAAGGCCAGAACTAAGATTGCCTCTGCAATCTTAATTTACACTCTTGTTCATATGCATTATGATAGTCTTTGCATAGGCAAAATTGCATAGGCAACTTTAATTCTTGCATTTCCTAACTTTTGAGTGCTTAACTTTACAACCTTAATAATGTTCCTTGAACATCTGTGTGTATAATTTCCTACTTTCAAACAAAAAGAGTTACTGAAAAAAAGCAGAAATTCCGTTATGTGGCATCATGTTCACACCCACGTGGGTCATCAGTAGGGTTGGAACCTTTACATTCTCTGCACAGACCTTTGACATTTGAATTAACAGAGTAAGTGATAGCTGTAGTTATCTGTTAAGTGGACCAGCACTAGAGGGGGATGGAATACTTTGCCAGTGAGGCTCACAGATATTTGCTGACAGCAGAGGAAAGGTGAGAGTTGGGAATTTCCGGGTTCTATTCCATACTTTGGAGGGAAGTGTGCAGTAGTGGACACAGACTTCTCCTCTTTCCTCCAGTCATGATCCCTTCCATGCTGTTCCCTCCAACGTGTCCCCATCCCTGTCCTGTCTCTTCCCCACTGCTGGCTACTCATACCAGTCCTATTCTTCTTGCCTCACCAGGCTTATTTTCCTAGTCCAAGATTTTTTACCCATCAAGTCTTAATCTCATCTCTCCAGACACCTTGCCATTTAGTCTCTTGTTTTCAGGGAGAACACTGCAGAACCATTATGATATTTACAGCTGAAATTCAATTACAGACCCATTCATCACCTATCCTATTTCTATCTCCAGTTACTCCTCAGGGTTTTTGCCATTCCAGAGGTACTTTATAACTGAACCCTATTTCTTTTCTTATCATGCAAGTGATTTTTTCCATTTCACACCTTGTACTTTTGTGCATTATGCTTATAACACAAAAGGAGAGTTTTTTTCTTTTACTTTTTTTTTAATGTCCTTTTTTAACAATTTCTCTGGTTTGGGGCTTCCAACAAGTAATGCTGGTGCTATGAAACTTCTAAGGCTTCAGCTGTGCAAGACAGAGAGAGTGAGAAGTGACAGGCATGGACAAAAACAGTATAAGAAATAGAAAAAGAAGGATTTTAAAAAAAAAAAATGCCTACTTCTGCATTTGAGGTCTGACTCTCATTTACAATAAGACAACACTTAACCCCTTTCTGGTAGTAGATTACCTTTAGACACAGGCTACTCATGTAAAGCAATTTTAATGGATTTAATGTAAATGAGAATCAGGCCCATGGTAGTTATCCTCATGATTGCAGGGATGATTCCATAGCACACAAGCAGTACAGTGACAAGTATGTAGTGACAGCTCATCCTCAGACAAGCAAAGATGCATATCATCTCACTACACCACAGTGCAGGCCTGTTCGAAAGAAGCATGTATATATCAGCTAGCTCCTCCCAGCAAGGGAGGTGGAAGGATTAGTAGGGAATAGTGCAGGTTAAATTTAGAGGACTCACTGAGGCTGCTGCACGAGACATTGAAAAGTCAGAATAATTCACAGGCAGGAGATCATTTAAGAGGAGAGAATTTAATGAAATCAGGGTAGATACTATAAATGAAAGACGAAAGGTGGACAGAAGCATCATTAGAGCAATTTAATTAAGAAGCAATCACAGCAGAAGTATCTATTTTAAGATGGTTTACTTTTATAAAAAGAATCTGGCAATAAGATTTGAGAGGGAATTATAATTTCTAATGGGATGGGTGAACTTTAGGAAGTTTGAAATTTGCATGTACAAAGAACCTTTCATCTGAGGCTCTCAAGGTATCATACCAATATTAATAGGGTGCTTTTGCTCTAAACAGATATTGGAACCCTCCAGGGAGATGCTGACTGATTTCTGCTGACCAGTGTGGCAGGTCTGGCTCTTTCATTCCACTCTGGGAGGGGAAAGTGACCTTTTGGTCAGAGGGATTTAGGGTTCTATGGCTGAAATCCTAGGAACAGCCGAGCCAGGGGAGAAGGCATTGGCTGCATTTATTAGCTACACATTGCTCATAAAGCCAACCCCCAGCAAGGGGGTGAGTTTGCCCTTACACAGTATATGTACACTTTATTTGGAACTGAGTGGGTACACCACCTGCTTGCAGACCCAATCCGATCTTCTTCATTTAGGCAAAACTCTCAGCAAAATTCAACTGAATTTTATGTGTGTAATTACTGTAAGATTGGGTCCTGACAAATTAATCCTCAGAACACCACTCAGGAGGTGGATAAGTATGATCATATCTAGTTTATAGATAGGCAAACTAAGGCAAAAAGAGATTAAGTGACTTACCCAAGATCACACAGTCAATGGCAGAGCTGGGACTAGAACCTAACAGTTCTACAATGCTACAAATTTTCTGTAATAATTAAGTGATGGGGCCTATCCTCATCAACACTAAAACACTATTCTGGCAATGTAAAAAGAGCCTTGAAACAGCATAAATCATTTATGCCCACTTTAAAGAGTAGTGTAAAAGCACTTTAGCATAAACACGAATCAAGTCTGTAGTCTGCATACTAATGTAATATTTACATATTGCTCAATAACATGCTATTTTCAATGCACTCACTATACGTTATGCCTTGTCATTTTATTTTAATGGCAACTTTTCATAGGGTTTTTCAAATGAGAAACACATAAAACCACCAAAATTTAACAGAACAAATTGTTTGTACTATTATCTTAAACATTGAAATAAGAAAGTTATGTCTAACACTCTGCCCTTAAAGCAGCCCACTGGGGTTTGATTTCTTGTTTCATTTGGGAAGTAGGACTACCCACTCTTCTGAGCCCCCCAGATCAACAGAGGCGGCTCTAGGTATTTTGCTGCCCCAAGCACAGCAGGCAGGCTGCCTTTGGCAGCAGGGGTGGCTCCAGGCCACAGCACGCCAAGCACATGCTTGGGGCGGCATGCTGCGGGGGGCGCTGTGCAGGTCGCTGGGAGGGCGGCAGGCAGGGTGCCTTCGGCGGTTTGTCTGTGGAGGGTCCGCTGGTCCCGTGGTTTCGGTGGACCTCTCACAGGAACGCCTGCGGGAGGTCCACTGGAGCTGCGGGACCAGCAAGCAGCAGAGCGCCCCCCCCGGCATGACGCTGTGCTTGGGGCGGCAAAATGTTTAGAGCCGCCCCTGTTTCGCGGCTTGCCTGTGGGAGATCCCCAGTCCTGCGGATTCAGCGGCACATCTGCAGGAGGTCTGCTGAACCTGCAGGACCAGCGGACCCTTCGCAGGCATGCCGCCAAAGGCAACCTGCTTGCCGCCCTCATGGCTACCGGCAGAGCGCCCCTCGTGGGGTGCCACCCCAGGCACGCGCTTGGCGTGCTGATGCCTGGAGCTCCCCCTGCAGATCAAGCATCATATCCAGCAGCAATGCATGGGTATGAAGAGATGAACTGAGACATGCATGGCAACCATTCCTCTGGATTACTTTGCATTTGTGAGTTGAGGTCAGACTCATATATATTTAGGTGCAGGAGTTTTCATTGTATTTAATTATTAATAAAACTACTGAAACAAGAGCTGGTATCCCAATCACCTTTCAGAGGAAAAATAACCTTGCTATAAATGTGCTGACATCACTCCAATCACTCAATCTATCTTCCCATTCCCCTTGTGTTTGTATCCTATGCAATTTTGTATTTTTTCTACATAGCTAAAACCACTTGGGCCAAATTCTGCACCTGGATGCACAATGAAGTCAATGGGCTTGATTCTGCTGCTGCTGCATGCAAGCAGTTCTCACTAATTTCAGTGGGAATTGTTTGCTCTCAGCTGCTTCAGAAATAGGCCCAATGGGAGTATCCAAAGGCAGACTATGGCTCCTTGTTCAGTAAAACAGAGAGAGAGGCTGTATCTTCTGAAGTACACTCCAACAAAGCACTGGATAGCACAGACCAAAACAGAATTTTCACTGGATTTTAGTTAACAGTGGCAAAGCCTAACACACAAACAGTAGATGAAGCTATAATCTTGTGCCTCTGATAGCAGAAATGTAACCATTCGCAAAACAACATCAGCTGGGTTACCTTATTTTCCTGATCCATTAAAACAAATTAATATTGACTGCACCATCCACTGTGCAGAATATTAAAATAAAAAACTCTAATGAGGAAGACAATCCATACACATTCATTTATAGACTTTTCAAGGAACAGATTATACTTTTAAAACAGGGAAAAAGTACAGCATGAGCCACACTACCAGCATAGTTTGGATGTCAAGAACCTCTTCTCGTTTCTATACAACTACTGCAGACTCTGAACACTGAACTCTGAGTTGCTCTGAAAACCTGATTGCTGAAGCCAAAGTAAAAACAGAATCTCTTGCACAATAGAATTCATGATCAAAAACTGATACATAGTGCATCAGTTTTCAATATCAGGATATCACTGGTATGATTTGTTGAGCAGGTCTTTGCAAAATAGATACATATGTAGACCAGCATTTTAAAATTTGAGTGCCTATAGAAAGAATCCTAAATATCCATATTGTGCACGTAGAACTCACACTGTCATATACTCACTCTGCATGAATGCCAGCAAGTGCACAGCTCACAGCTGTATCAATCTCATAGGTGTAGAATTGAGCCATTGTAATCACCTAAATCCTTCCATTCTCTGGAGTCAATGGACAACCAACAGTAAACCTGAGTCTCCGGAAGACTTAGGTGGAGGATCAGACCCTTTGGGCCCCACCTTGAGATTTCAGCAGCATTTGAAGGACAGAATGGGCATAGACCACTTACAACTGCCCACATATTCAAATACAGGGGGATGAGGGAAGTTCAGGACACTAGCAGACCCTCTTGAAGGATTCCCCTAGAGTGAGTGATGTTAGTCCCTTTGCCGTCATCTCCAAAGCCACCTGCTACAGCAAATGGTGGATCAAGCATCACAGTCTGCCCCATAAACCATATCTGCATCTTGCAGCGGAAGTTAGGCCATAAGCACTAACCCCAAAGCATGAGCTATATAGAGCTCCTGGCTGGAATGAGTGGCCCCTTCACTAATCCTCCTTCTTCATGCCCCCCAAAAGCCTCTAACAAGCACCCCAAACCAGTCACTGTTTCTTGCTGCCAGCCCAAAACAGCACTAGCCAAAAGTTGAGGCTTCAGCAGTAGCAAGAAACGGTGACTGTTGTACTGAATCGTACAAGGAAGAAAGGTGTATATGTGATGAGGGAAACCAGAAAAGTGGTAGCAACAAATGGGAGGGAGGCAAAGAACAGCTCAGTGTTGTATTTGTTTCAGAGGGAGAGAAGCAGCTGGGAGAAGGTTGGGCCAGCACAGGATTCCCGGAGGATTGGGAGGGGAGCAGAATTCATGTCCTGCTTCTTGAGCTGGTGTCTGGGAAGGAAGACGATACAATTGGGCTAGCAATTGTTCTTTCACTGAGCAGCAGTGCTTCTGGATCTACTCCTCTGCCCACAGTTTGCTTAAAATAAAAGCCTCATAGAAATGAGAGGAAAACCTTTTCTGACGTTTGTATGATCTGATGAAGGCATAGCCACCTCACGCAAACCCTCCCCACAACTCCAGCTGTAGGAATCAGTACAGCTGTCAGAAACACTGTTCTTTAAGAAGTGAAAGGAAAAGATGAGGAATAGGTGCAGTTACACCCATTTATACAGTGAACACTTCAAATCATACAGTAACTTTTAATGAATATCCACACTTGGTTCTGCAGGTGGACTGAAATGCTTTTACAATAGTGGATAAGACCCTGGAGTCCGGGGAGTCCGGAGATGTGGATTCTAGTCTAAATTCTGCCACTGACCTGCTGTGTGACCTTGGGCAAGTCACTTCACCTGGTTGTACCTCTGTCTCCCCTCCCACCCTTTGTCTGTCTTGTCTATTTAGGTGGTAAGTTCTTTGGGTCAAGGACTGCCTCATACTATATGTATGTACAGCACCTAGCACAATGGGGTTCTGATCTCAGTTGGAACCTTTAGGTGCTTCTATAATATCATAATAAATAAATACAAAAAACTGCTTAAGATCCTATATCACTGAGGGCCACATCCTGGCCTCATGTAATTCTGACACTGGTTTCAGTGGGATTAGAATTTTCCCGATAAAATATATGGGAGAAGTTTAAAAATTACAAGTAAATACTCTAAAAAACAAAATATTTGAAAATTATTTCCTCTTCTATTTAACTTCCAAGGTCAGAATTCAGGGATCTTCCCTGGCAAGAATTAATGACACTTCTAACACCTAAAGCCTGATAAAGAATGCAGCTCCCTGTTTCTCTCTAGGCCCCTGTGATACCAACTGTCACAAGATAAGAAACACAGAAATCTGAACTCAGTTCCTAAAAGGTAAATAAATATAATCATAGGCTTGTGAATCAAGTTTGGATCCATATTCAGACAGTATCCAAACTTTCCCAAAATTCACAGTGGTCAGATGTAAGGTCTTGGTTCCACGGAAAGGAAAAAACTTTTTGCCAAAACAATTTATTCTGAAGTTTTTTTTGCTGGTTTTTTTAACATTTTGATTTTGAATAAAAAAAACTTGAACGCCCAGTAAGACCCCCCAGTTGTTTGGGTTTCAGACAAAAACTGAAGTATTTTGATTAAGAAATGCCACTGCAGTACCTCCTGTAAACTGCAGTTCAAGTGCCTTATGCTCCCATTCTCCTCCATAGGCTGGGTTCCCCAGCCAGATTACATCTCCCATACTGCATCCACCTCATGCATGGGAGAGACAGTCCAACAAGAGAACCTGGCCTATAGAGAGGAAGGGAAGCATGAAGCACCTGAACTAAAAAACTCATGAGGCATCACAGTGATATTTCAAAATGGAAATATTTTAGTTTTGGGTCCAAATATTTGATTCTGATTTTTCATAAGAAACTCAAAATTTTACATCGAAAATTTAGACAATATCTTTTTTTCCATTTTCATCAAAATTTTCTGTGGCAGGGAAAAAGATTGCTAACCAGCTCTGTCCTCAATTCCCATTAAAGCTCATGGGAAGTGAGGGCATTCTGCATCTTATATGACCCATGTTCAAGAAAGATAAATTTCAATTGGAACGTGTGCAGAGAAGAGCTATTAGGATGGATCAGGAGAATGAAGGACCTATCTTTATGAGTAGGGCCCTACCAAATTCACGGTTCATTTTGGTCAATTTCATGATCCTAGGATTTTAAAAATCATAAATTTAATTATTTCAGATATTTAAATCTGAAATTTCACGGCATTATAACTCTAAGGGTTCTGACCCAAAATGGGATTGTGGGGGTCACAGGGTTATTGTAGGGGGGTTCCGGTGCTACCACCTTTACTTCTTCGCTGCTGGTGGTGGCAATACTGCCTTCAGAATTGGGTGTCCGGAAAGAGGAGACTGCTGGCCACGAGCCCAGCTCTGAAGACAGGGCTGCCATGAGCAGCAGCACAGAAGTAAGGATGTCAAGGTATGGTATGGCCACGCTTACTTCTTCCTTCCGAGCTGGACCCTCAGCCAGCAACCACCACTCTTCAGCTGCCCAGCTCAGAAGGCAACAGTGTAGAAATAAGGGTGGAGTGGTATGGTATTGCCACCATTACTTCTCCACTGCTGTTGGCAGGGTGCTGCCGTCAGAGCTGGGCACCTGGCCAACAGCTGCCACACTCTGGGCCACCCAGCTCTGAAGGCGGCATAGAAGTAAAGGTAGCTATATCGCAATCCCCCTACAATAAATTTGCAATGCCCGTACAACTCCCTTTTGGGTCAGAATCCCCAGTTGGAGAAAGTTTGGTGTCTCCCGTGAAATCTGTATATTATACGGTAAAAGTATACAAAAGACCAGATTTCATGGTTCATGATGCCTTTTTCATGGCCGAGGATTTGGTAGGGTCCTACTTATGAGAGGAAACTGAAAGGGCTTGGCTTGTTTAGCCTAGCAAAATGAAGGCTGAGGGGAGATAGGATTGTTCTCTATAAATACATCAGGGGCATAAACACCAGGAGGGTGAAGAGTTAATTAAGCTAACAGACAATGTTGGTACAGTAACAAATGGATATGAACTGGCTACAAACAAATTCAGGCTAGAAATTAGAAGAAAGTTTCTAAGCATCAGAGGAGTGAAGTTCTGGAAAAGTCTCCCACTAAGAGTTGTGAGAACAAACAACTTAAATAGTTTTAAGAGAGAGCAGGACAAATTTATGAGGGGATTGTATGATGGGGTTACTTATGAGGGTGTGCGGTAGGGCTGGGCATGATGAGGGGCATTTTTAGCAACCAGATAGGTGCTCAAACCACTGTCGATTATTGGGATGGAATATAGATTATTTTGCTTATTGCCAAGAGTAGTACTTGTAAGGTCTCTGTACCAACCTTAGCATCACTAAGGCAAAGATGGGACGGGGTTGGTGCAGGGCAGCGATCATGAAGTGTGGGACTGACTGCATCTTTCCTGATATGCTGGGGTAAGTGTGAAAAACAGGAAATCAATCTATATTTGACTTCTGGTGTGTGTGTCGGGACCCATGAGAGTGCAGACTCTGCAAAAACACATCTGTATAACTAAGGGCTTAAAACTGCTTGCTTAATGGTTTTTGTTTGATTGACATGTTGTTGATGTAATTGTCGCAGTTACTAACTTAAAAGGGGTAGACAGGTCTGAGGAATTTGGATTTGATCTTCTGGACATTTCTTGGAATCCCCAGCAACAGGCTGATAGCTGGGCACTAGAACCTTGTCATTTGACCACTTGAGACCCCCCCAGACCCTGGGTAACGATTGTTTGGGGGTGCTCTATAGCCTACTGTGTTTGTATGTGCTTGAGACTAAACAAAGCAGAGACTTGGAGTAAAGGCATTCAGGTGAGAGTGCTGGAAGCTAATAAATTGAAGGCTTTAAGTAAAAGTATTTTGTGTGATTTATGCCAGCCATATAGCAGACACAGGTGCTGCATCTCCCTTGGTTTATTTACTGATACCACCTCACAGAGAGGAAAGTTACTGAGAGATTTGGGTGTAAGTAACCCCGGATAACAGGCACCCCTGGGGGTCCCTTCTGGTTCATGTCCAATATTCTTAAAATTTCATACTTCAGGGATGCAGCTGGTTACCTGCAGAGGTCAGGAAGGGATGCCTCCCCCCATCTCAATGTATTGTTTTTTTGGTGGTTTCTTGCTCCTTCCTCTGAAACATTAGAGATGGGACATTGAGCAGGGTGGGGAAAGCACTCTGAGCATTCTGTCTCTCAGGTGCTTGCCGGGCTCACATGCTCAGGGTCTAACTCATCATCTTATATGGAGTCAGAAGGAATTTTCCCTCAGATCGGAAGTGACCTTAGGTTTTCTTTTTTTCCTCATCTTTCCCTGCAAGGTGGGGTGCAGGTCATTTGCCAGAATCATAGAATATCAGGGCTGGAAGGGACCTCAGGAGATCATCTAGTCCAACCTCCTGCTCAAGGTAGGACCAATCCCCAGAAAGATTTTTATCCCAGTTTCCTAAATGGCCCTCTCAAGGACTGAACTCACAACCCCGGGTTTAGCAGGCCAGTGCTCAAACCACTGAGCTATTCCTCCTGTTTAGCTTTTGCTTAATCAATCCCCTGGCATTGTGGAGGCAGTGGGCCTCAGGTCTTGTTGCACCTCAATCTCTCCTACTGCCTGTTACACACAATAGTCTCTTGTGGGCTGTAATACTTTGGTCTAATTTTGGTTATTGGGTTTAGTAGAGAGTGCTGGGTAGTGTTGGTGGCCTGTGATACACAGGAGCTCAGACTATGATCTGGTGGTCCCTTCTACCTTGAACTCTATAACTGGGCACAAAAGTAAGGAAAACAAGATTGTCATGGCCTTCTCCTCCACACCTAGCTGAGTGTGGTTTAAGAGAAGCTGGGGGACTGAGTGTTCTTTTAGGGGGCAGAGCCACTGGCCAACTCCAATCGGAGAGTGAGAGGCACTGCTGCACAATAGATCTGCCTGCACTACAGCTTTTTGGGATTTTTGACAGTGCAGTTTTCTCTCATTTATTTGGAAAGCCCTTGTGCTACAAAGTACTTTAATTATCCTCATTTTGACAATATCCTTTAAAGCAACTTCCTAAAGTAATTAAAGGGATACTTTCAGAAAGGCCTCCAATAAATGCATTTGGTTGGGACATTTCAGTACATTGATTTTGGAACATTTATGCTTATGTTCCAAAAACAAAGGGATTTGTACTAAACATTAACTACATACTAGGATACAATACTTCCAGTCTCTTTGGCAGATGCATCATGTTGCCTCAGATCTCTGACTAGTTCAGTTGCATGACCTTCAGACTGTAAGTCTTCTGCTATTTTCCCATGCTCAACAGTGGAACAGAAAACTCTGTTACCTCTGATATCTGCAAGCAGTGTGTCTCCTTCCTTTGTCAGTACTAAACCTGTGGTAACAAAAGTAACCCACTCAAACAAGATAACTGCACATTCAGCTACTATGCTAAAGACAGTGAAATTGGAACTGCGTCAAAGTTCCCCCCATTTTAGGGATGTGCTAACTTAATGTACTGTTTATGGGAAGATGCAGCATTACACCTCAAACAAATGGTCTCTCACACTGACTATTGCTGTATAGGCCAAAAAATGTGCCAGAAATTCTAATGAAGTAAAGCTTGCTTCCTTTCCTGGAAAACTCATTATAGGTTGGTTATTTCACTGCAGTGTCCTCCAAGCTGCAACACAGAGAAAGCATGCTTCCCTAGAGGCACACAAAACCTCCAAGAACAGCCATTTCATATTTATTGTGGTCAGTTACTGTTTATCACTGGATGTCATAAAAACCAAATTGCCAGTCTGCTGCAGAAATGCAAAACTGGCTGTAGTGTGACAATGCCTGTGCATCTATTAATACTCTTTATTTTCTGAGTACTAGTAGGATATGAGTTCAGTTCTGTCTTGCATTCATGCTGTAATTTGGAAGCAAACTCTCTAAGGCTCACAGTAATTGCATATCTGTCGTTCAACATTATATTGTAAGTTTGTGATCCATAAAAAGTGCAAAGACACAAACTTCTCTAGGAAACGGAATTCATCTTTTTTTTTTTTTAGCTGTGAATAAATATAAACTGCAGATGGCTATAGTAATGTGTGATGTTATGTGTGTGCGTGTGTGTGAGTAATATGAATGCAGAGGTAATATGAATGCACTCAGCTTACTGTACAGAATTAGCCATAGTTATACATAATATACTGGGACAGAAACAGAGTAAATGTTAAACGGAGGATTAAAGATAACAAAAGGATAATAAAGAAGCTTACTGATTGTTTATTGTACTGTCCTGCTTATAGAAAAGAGACAAGCTTGGTTGAGAAGAAGGTTAAGGTAGTGGATTGGAACTCAGGAGTCCTATGTACAATTCCTGGACCTGCCATGGTCTTCCCTCAGTGATCTTGAATAAGTCATTTAAACTCTCTGTGCCTCAGTTCCCGATGTGTGAGAGGACTTGTTCTCTCCCATCTGATGATTTGTCTATTTAGACAGCAAACTCTTCACATGTCTTTTGCCATGTGTCTGCATAGCT
Organism: Chelonoidis abingdonii; assembly: GCF_003597395.2. NCBI lineage: Eukaryota > Metazoa > Chordata > Testudines > Testudinidae > Chelonoidis > Chelonoidis abingdonii. Next base: position 100,114,610 of record NC_133770.1, on the reverse strand, counting down.
TCTAGCACAGCGGGGCCCTGATCTCAGTTGGGGCCTTTCGGTGCTACTATAAATGCAAATAATAACAACTAATAATTGGTTGTAATGAATATAAAAGGGATTGTTAAAACCACAAGTCAAAGACTTGACTCTGTAATGCTTTTGGGGTCCTAAACTATCACCTGTGCTTCGTATGGTAGTGATACTACACAGGATCTCTCTCGCTCTCTCTGTCCTGGCCTGAGCTAAGCAGTCGTGGAAGAGACTGCTGATTGCTCTAAATTGCTGCATGCTGTATCTCTGCACAGTTAATCTTAAGCTTTTTCCTCAGCTTAAAAAAAAAAAACTAAACCTTTTTATCTGTTACTAGTATTGATAGGATAGGTTTGAGGTTTTTTTATTTTTTTTTTAATTTTGTCCATCAAATGGAACGAGAAACAAGGACATATTTGGGCATCACAGTAGCCTGTCCAAAAATAGTTCTGTACCCATTCGGATCACTGCAAGTTATGCTTTTTGTTTTCCCCCAGGTATCAAGATTGTCTCAGTTGTACTAAACCAGGCTTCAGCTGATTCAAAAGCGGGGTATATGTTAAACGCCTGCCCTATGAGTGCTGAAACTTGTACCACTGAAGCAGAGAGAGCTATTTTCTGCTATCATAGAACCATAGCACAGAAATAATTCTATTGCCTTTAGTGCAATTTAAAAGTTATCTGTTCACTTAGCCCTTGGTAACTCAGACCACAATTAAACAATGTAAAAATAGCTGAAATGATTGAAATCTGAGGAATTTGGTAAAGATATATAGTGTAATCTCTGTGAAAAATGGTTTCCATTCCTTCCCCATGCCTCCTTTCCTGTATACTGCTACAAATATGTCTATAATACCCATAACTTTAAAACTCAATAGCACCAAATCCCTCTATTAGTGTTTCTTATGACCACATTGAAAAATTGTGCTTTATTCCTTGTTTGAACTTCATTTCAGGCTATCTTCTTTGCCAATGATTATGGTCATCATCAGCTGTATCTGTCTGAAGATTTCTACCACCTACAGAAGTGATCTGGAAATATGGGTCAGTGTTTTTTGCTAAAGTGTACAGTGTTTTTTACCATCAATTTTGTCCTTCCATGCTTCTACTTAAACTCTTAGACCACTGAAAGCGAACTAGTGTAACCTTTACAAGAAGTGGAGCTCCGCTTTCAGTTCTGTTTAATGCCTTAGCAGTGTTTTAGGTACAATGGTTAGAGTTACATAACTAGAATGCCATGTGTCACCTTATCATTAACTGCCTACTATGTTGGAGAGAAAGGTTCAGTTCCTATCATAATTGCTGAAATCATATTAAGGATTTAGTACAAAACATTCCCAGACATCCAATGTATATCTATATATTCAAAACATAGCAAAGTAGCAACGTATTCCCATTTACTTATTTTCACCCTTCAGTTCACCTTTCCTAATTTTTATTATTCACAAAACTCCCAAACTTTAATGTGCATGTTTCTTGAGCTTAAATAAGCTAACGTTAAAAAATGTCATCTGAGCTATTTACCTGAAGTTAGCTGCTAGCACAGAGATAAGTTCCCTGGCTGTTATGTGAAAGGTCCTCAGTTTAAATCTGATGGCAGTCCTATTGGCAGTAGAAAAACACATTTAATTTTGAGGTCAGACTAGATGATTATAATAGCCCCTTCTAGCCTTAAAATCTATTAAGTACATTTTACTCCAGACAACAACAAAAAATTCAGTACTTTTTTATTTCAAGGACTAGAGTCAAAATTTATTCTGCAGTGGAGCCCAAGTTTGCGAGCCTTCAGATTCCTGTATAAGGCATTATTAAATTTTATTTAGCATTTGGTTACATTTTGTTTTTCATTTTGTTTTTGTTCCTGGCAATTTGACAGGCAGCACTGGCTGTCTCTGTTCCGTAGCACTGCATTATCTATAAGTTTGCATATTTTGTATCACAGTTGGGTCAATAGGCTGCTTAAAAAGTAATTATATACAAATAAATGGAAGCATAAAAACTAGCAAAAGCAGAAATGAAAGGATGATTTTGTAGCTGAGCTAATATGTGTTACAAGTTACTTTTATTACTAAAATAAAGATGCCAAATCAGCATCAAATGTAAGGGAAGTACAAAATGAATAGAATATATTTTAAAAATGGGGACCCTGAAAGTGATTTGCTATATCATTGTGCTCTCTCTCCCTCTCCTCCTTCTCCCCAGTTTTTAAATGGACAAATTAACTTAAAAAGTCCTTTAATGCATGGCAAAAATAATAAAACAGATTTCTTCGATGCTGCTACTCTGTTAATATTATTATTTGTTTTCAGTAGAACACACCACAATGTGTTACATGCAGTACAAACATAAAAGAAGGTAAGATCCTTCCCCTAAAGAACTTAAAAACTGGAAGCCAGTGGCTCACAATGGCTTCTTCGATTATCAAATGCATGAGACTGTCAAACACTATAGCTTCACTTAAGCTTTTAAGCAACCACAAAGCCTCCATATATCCTCAATAATGAGCAGTATCCCTTAAATATAATGTTGATATGTGTATATCTCTACACGTACATACATGTATCTCTACTTTAAATTCATATCTCAGTGGTTAAGCAAGTTTGGTTACCAATATCATCATGTACTATTATGTACTGCTCCTTATGTATTTATCTGCCTGTCCTCTGGATATTGGTAGGCAGGATGATGACTTGTCCTATATGAGTGGGTAAGAGAATGCATCCGGTGAAATCCAGGAGCTGCTGAAAGCAACGGCAAAACTCCCATTGACCTCAGCCAAGCCAGGATTGCGCCCACCACCAGTTATTCAGTTTCACATTATGGATCACATGAGAAAGATATTTCTAGCTCAGTTCCACTGCCCTCTCCCCCCAAGAGACTGGAGGCATCACTTTCATGGTGGGCTGACCCTCTCCAAGTCCAGGTCTTGGGAAATTAAGTCACTTGTTCCATAACTCTGCTTTACCATTTAAAGAAAACAAAGTTTCAGCTTTGTAGCTTAGTAGCTGTAGCACAAGGAAGCAGTTTCAAATAAGAACCTTTGGGTTACACTACAATATATTTTCTCTCAGAAATTAGAAGCATTAAAATCTTAATAGTAACATCCACTGTCACCACATCATAGTCAGGCTGCTGTAACTGCCCTCAGCTGCATTTTTTTATACATATAGAAGACTTTAAAACTGAAATATCAACAGTATCCCTTCAATTCTTTGAGACAGCCATCTGTTGGTCAACTTACAACCTGGCACTACAGAATATGGCCTGCAGCCTCACATTGCAAGAGAACTCTGATCAACCCACTTGTAACACTATGGGTACGTCTAAACTACGGGATTATTCCAATTTTACATAAACCGGTTTTGTAAAACAGATTGTATAAAGTCGAGTGCACGCGGCCACACTAAGCACATTAATTTGGCGGTGTGCGTCCATGTACCAAGGCTAGCATCGATTTCCAGAGCGTTGCACTGTGGGTAGCTATCCTGTAGCTATCCCATAGTTCCCGCAGTCTCCCCCACCCATTGGAATTCTGAGTTGAGATCCCAATGCAAAAACAATGTTGCGGGTGATTCTGGGTAAATGTCGTCACTCAATCCTTGTTCCGTGAAAGCAACGGCAGACAATCATTTCATGCCCTTTTTCCCTGGATTGCTCTGGCAGACGCCATAGCATGGCAACCATGGAGCCCGTTTTGCCTTTTGTCACTGTCACCGTATGTGAACTGGATGCTGCTGACAGAGGCAGTACTGCAGTGCTACACAGCAGCACTCATTTGCCTTTGCAAGGTAGCAGAGACGATTACCATCCCTATTGCACCGTCTGCCATGCCATTGTAAATTGGCAATGATGGTTATCAGTCGTTCTGTACCATCTGCTGCTCTCATGGGAGCTCCTGGCTGGCCTCGTTGAGGTCGGCTGAGGGCACATGGACAAAAATGGGAATGACTCCCCAGGTCGTTCCCTTTTTATGTTTTGTCTAAAAATAGAGTCAGTCCTGCCTAGAATATGGGGCAAGTGTACTAGAGAACCTGAAAGCACAGCCACTCCGGGTCAGAGCCCCAGAGATCCTGCAAAAATGATGAGCTGCATGCCATTCTAGGGGGTGCCCCTGCAACAACCCCACTCGTTGCTTCCCTCCTACTCCAGCCCTTCTGGGCTAGCATGGCAGTGTCCCCCATTTGTGTGATGAAGTAATAAAGAATGCAGAATAAGAAACATGACTTTTTAGTGAGATAAAATGAGGGGAAGAAGCCTCCAGCTGCTATGATCGTCCAGGCAGAACATTAAGGTGGCGGGGGAGAGGAGCCAGCCTCCCGCTGCTATGACAGTCCAGGCAGTACAGAATCTTTCTTTAGACATGAAGGGAGGGGGCTGATGGAGCTCAGCCTCCACTTGCTATGATGAAGACGGTTACCAGCTTTTCTGTACCATCTGCCAGGGATGACCGGGATTCATTCCATTTTTACCAGGCGCCCTGGCCAACCTCACCGAGGCCAGCCAGGAGCACTCACGGGCTGATGATGATGATGGATCAGTCACATTGTACCATCTGCCACCGGGAAGGGATGCTGGTGTTCAGCGCTGCAGCACCCGTCTACCAGCAGCATGCAGTAGACATAGGGGGACATTGAAAAAAAGCGAGGAACATTTTTTTCTTTTCTTGGGGGAAGGGTGTAAATTGAGACATATACCTGAAACACCTGAGAAAATGTTTTTGACCCTCAGGCATTGGGAGCTCAGCCAAGAATGCAAATGCTTTTGGAGACTGCGGATAATTGGAGTCCTCATACCCCCTCCTCCCTCTATGAGCATCCATTACATTCTTTGGCTTCCGTTACGCTTGTCACAGTATTGTGCTGTGGCCTTTGTCTATCATAGCCTGGAGATTTTTTCAAATGCTTTGGCATTTCGTCTTCTGTAACGGAGCTCTGATAGAACAGATTTGTCTCCCAATAAGCGATCAGATCCAGTATCTCCCATACGGTCCATGCTGGGGCTCTTTTTGGATTTGGGACTGCATCGCCACCCGTGCTCATCAGAGCTCCACGCTGGGCAAACAGGAAATGAAATCCAAAAGTTCGCTGGGCTTTTCCTGTCTACCTGGCCGGTGCATCCGAATTCAGATTGCTTTCCAGAGCGGTCACAATGGTGCATTGTGGGATACCACCCGGAGGCCAATACCGTTGATTTGCAGCCACACTAACCCTAATCCGACATGGCAATACCGATTTCAGCACTACTCCTCTCATCAGGGAGGAGTATAGAAATCGGTTTAAAGAGCACTTTATATCGATATAAAGGGTCTCGTTGTGTGGATGGGTGTAGGGTTGAATCGGTTTAACGCTGCTAAATTCGGTTTAAAAGCGTAGTGTAGACCAGGCCTACGAATACCCACAGAACACCTGCAGATGGCAGAATAAATTCCTGCTGGTGCCAGATATTTAGGTCAAATTCAGAGATGAGTCTAAGATGGCTAACTTACACATCTCTTCCAGATCCCTTAATATGTAAATTATACCACCTGAGTCTGAGTCCCTTAGACTGCCTTAAACCCAGTCAACCTTAGATTGATACCCACTTATACCTCCGTACATATCATCTCTGAATTTGGCCAAACAGTATAAGGGAGATAATTGGAAAAAAATCAGAAGTGACATGTAAATTGATGTATGTTAGACTCTTCTACACTCACCTATACCCTACTCCACACACTGGGTTCAGTGGAAGTTGTGCTATTGACTTCAGTGGGAGCAGGTTCAAGCCCTTAGACTCCATTACGCCAAAGTAGACTCCCTTATATCTACACTACTCTATCTGTGTGCAAAGTTTGTGTGACTTAGATGCTCAGGGGACTCAAAAACAGGTTAGCTATTATTTTAGATTCCCTGGGCCAGATTCAGATCTCAGTTGCATAGATGTAAATCAGGAGTAATTCCATTGACGTCAATGTAGTTGCATCAGTGTAAAACTAGCAAAAGAACAGTCTGGAGGCAGTGAGCAACTCGTAAAGTCCTCCAGTCAACTTATGAAGTCAGTGAGGTTTTTTTTTAAATGAAGACTGATTAAACAATTTAAGATTAGGCCCACTGTGGTGTGTTTCACAACACATTGATGTAAATCCTAACTGATCGTATAACTCAGACTATATGATGTGAAGTGGACTTTAATGCTTAATTATATCAGCCTGAAAATAGTTTGAATCAGTCAATATCCACAGTATTCATGACCTAGCAGACACTGTTGTTCACTGCTCCATAAAGCATTTTGGATCATCCTAATGTATAAATGCAGGAGTGGCCAAACCATGGTTCATGAGCCACATGTGTTTTTTTTTACAGTTAAAGTGCAGCTTGTGGCACTCCTTCCCCTCCCCTTCCCGCCCTCCCCCCACATTCTCCAACTACTAGACGTGGTGCGGAAGCTTGGGACCTTTGCATTGCAGCAGGGTGGTGGGGTAGGGGCTTCTGACCAATGGGGAGAGGGGTCTTGGGGCTCCAACCCGGCAGGGTGCACCTGCTGGGACTTGGGGCTTCAGCAGGAGCGGGGCAGACGACCCAAGCCCCAGCAGGCGTGCCCTGGCTCTCCAACTTCTGAAGATTGTCATATGTGGCTTTGAGGGTCAGTATGTTTGGCCACCCCTGTATAAAGGTATCATGCTTGAAACTTCCTGAAGGACATACAGACTATGGGCACAACCTAAAAAAAGCTCACTTCTTTCCACATTCACTGAATTGCACCGTAGTAGCATGAAAAAGTACTTACGCTCTACAAAGTAAGAGCTGGCATCAATCTTCCAGATAATCTGACCACGGTGAGAGCCATTGACCCCACGGTTCTTGTAGTCCAGAAAGTTTTCAGACAAGACCTCATCTACACACAGAAAAAATGACCTCATTAGCTGACTGTCAACACAGCACAAAAAGTGAAGAGAGAGGCCAAAGTATGTTTTACACTCCATAGAGTGTGCTACATCTGATAGCTTGCCAGCACAGGTAGATAAATTAGCTGTGTTATTTATTTATTATTTATATTTTATTTTTATTTATCCATTATTTACACTTTAAACAAATACACCTATCCTTAAAACACTAGATTTGTTTGGACATAATTTAAAATATACAATCATACAAAACTCTTAAAAATTACAACAGCTGACTCAGCCTGGATCAAACCATACCCAAATTAAAAAAAAATAAAAAATTCAACCAGCTGAATGACAGAGAATGTGAACAAAAACAATACCCTAGCACTCATCCCTCCTCCCAAAACATGGAGAACAGATCTGTATAGGCATTTGCATCCATCACCATTATATCCAATAGGTGCGTAGGTGGTTTTTACAGCAAGCAGAGAAAGTTACATCTGAGTTAATTCGGAACAAGGGATTTCAAAAACTCAGGTCTCTCCACAGATAGCACCCAGGTCCCTCCCATTTAAATGAAAGGATTGATAGCTAAGTGCTGTCCACTGCTTGTGATTATGGCTCATTGAAAGACATGGCATGTCCCAGACTATCAAGATCATTTCACAATAATGGTGTGTCTCTCAGTAATCTATTGCAGGTTACCTAAAACACTGAGAGACTGAGGGCCATTGTGGTGTTTAGATGTGCTTGTAATTATTAGAACTGGGAGCACTGGCTGTTGGGAGTCTGAAAGGACAGGAAACAGGAAGGAGGGGGGAGGAGTTGAGGAGGCTGAGTGAAAGTTACAGAGGGTGCAGCAGCAGTTGGTAAAGAGGTTCCCACCATAAAAAAAAAGTGCCGTTGAAGCTTGTTAGTACCTTTCCTGCTTGATGCAACAGCCATATTGGCAACTTGATAGGACTCAATGGTCCACATCAGAACTTCCCCAGACTCTCGGGGCCACAACCCCTAACTCTGCATACCCATTTACGCTGATTTTAAAATTAAAAAGTAACACACAGCCACAATATCTTGCATGTATTCATATTTCTATTAATTGATTAATAGAAATTGTTTGCCAGCTGAGTTCACTCTCAGTGAAAACCAGAAACTATGTACATACCTTTAGAGGGCAATAACAAGCTTAGGTTCTGGCCTGTGTCAATCACTTGTGTCCAGGAATGCAGAGGCCAAAGTAAGGACAATGGATGGGCTGTGCTGTGCTGTGCATGCCTTGGCCTAATTATTCAAACTTTTTTGGAATGAAATGAATTATGAACTGTCTAAACATTTTTCCTAGTGGGAAGAAGAGTTCTCAATCAACACGGATCAATGAATACCTTCCCGTATTTTTCTTTTCCAGCAACGAATAAGTAGCTTAAATTTTAATCTGAATAAATTCTTAAACGTGTATTTTAATCAAGTGGCTCTTACAGCTGAAGGTACTTCTGTGGGTACTTAAATTTTAGTTTGACAAAGACTAAGCTGATTAATGGTTATGGTAAAAGCTGTGGGAAGATGAGCACCAATAAGGTCCTGGGTTCAAATTCAGCATATTAACTGAATGATCTCAGGCAAACCATTTGATTTGCTATTGCCTGGGTCAGCTCAGTTGCAAAACGGAGTAAAGAGGAAGACGCCATGGAAAACTAGATATTGTGTCTGAGTTGAACTAAACTGAATACATAATTTACATCTGATACTGTAAATTATCAGATAAGGAGTAGACATTTGATAAGACAAGCTTATGTCATTATCAAGACAAGCTTCCAGTGACAGATCACTAGAAGTGTGCAACACTACCAGCTATTCAAGGGTCCATCATGCAGCTGCTTCATTTGAAGAACTCCCCCCGGTTACTTCAATGGTGGCTGTAGGATCTAGTCTCCCAAGTGAAGACCTAAGTGGTGAAGCTTACTCCTGAAGGTATTCTGTGCCAAAAATTCAAAATTCTGCTCACGGTATTTTAAAATTCTGCAAAATTCTGCAAATTTTATTTGTCAAATAAATGTGGCAGTTCCAGCATGGCATTGGAGAGCACAGGCCATTGGCTGCACAAAGACGGGAGTTCACTGTGTAGCTCCCTCTGGGACATGCACTCAGTGGTGAGGTCGCACCCAACCCTGACACAGCGCAAGGACCAGGCCTGCCCCAGAAACATCCCAGGGCCCTGTCCCTCTGTGCCATGTATGGGCAGGCAAGCTCAGCAAGGCAGGATCCAACTGTGGAGGGACTTCATGTGGAGAGATCCAGGTGTGGGTTGAGAGGGTTCTCTGAGGGACAATCTGGGTGCAGATGGCTCAGTGGTGGATCTGGGTGCGGAGGGAATCTGGATGCACAGAGGCTTGTTGGGGGGTTCTGGGTGTAACGGTAATGGGACCCTGCAGAGGGTCCAGGTGAAGGTGGTTGGAGCTCAGCAAGAGGGGCTTGGGTGTGAGGGGAAACAGAGCTCAGCAGGGGGGTCTGGGTGTGGGGGGCTCAGAAGGAGGGTCCAGATGCTGGGGAAGTGGGGATCCAAATGCAGCTGGCTGGGGCTTGATGGGGTGGGGATCCGGGTGTGAGTGGCTCATTGGGGTGGTCCGTCCAGTTGCAAGGGAGTGGGGAACTCTGTCTAGGGGGGAGATGAGACTTAGTGGGAGGGTCTGGGTATGAGGGAGTATGGATGCACAGGGGATTGGGTGGATGGGGAAGCAGTTCCCTGTAGAGAGATCCCTTTGCCTCCAGCTGAGGTGCGATGGGTGCAGGAAGTGCGGGGGGAGGAGAGTTTGCAGAGCTTCCTGCAGCTGGGGGAGAAATATCAGGGTGGATCTGACCCGGCCCCAGATGCCATGCAGGGGAAGAGGAAGTCTCATCCTCCCCAGCTCATCTGGGGACTAGAAGCTGAGCCTGGCGCAGAGTAGGAGCCAGCAGCTGGGTCTTCCCCAGTCCTGTCCCACAGTGATTTACCTCTATGCTGTCTGCCCTAGAACCAAAAACTTACTGGTGGGGAGGGTTGCATGACTGCTTTTGTGGCTTCCCTTTGCTTCCTCATCAGAAAGTAATTTTTCTGCAGGGAAGCAAAGAAATCTGCAGGGGACATATATTCTGTGCATGCACAGTTGCACAGAATTCCCCCAGGAGTAAAAGGTGGTCAGAACATCTACAACAATTCTGTGACCTACAAACCAAGTTTAGAAAGTTCTTTGGTAAGGAAAAATCAACACCAAAAGAATAGATCTGTTGGTTGATCCTAGGGCAGAGGTGGGCAAACTACAGCCTGCGGGCCACATCCGGCCCATGGGACCCTCCTGCCCGGCCCCTGAGCTACTGGCCCAGGAGGAGGGTCCCATGGCCCCCAGCCCAACCGCTGCTGTCCTTCCTCCCCCGCAGCCTCAGCTCACTGCGCCGCTGGGCCTGACCCAGTATTCTGTGCTGCACAGTGGTGTGGCTGTAGCGCTGCCAGTCACCAGTGCTCCAGACAGCACGGTAAGGGGGCAGGGAGCGGGTAGGGGGTTGGATAGAGGGCAGGGGTGTTTAGGGACTTTGGGGGTGGATAGGGGTTGAGGTCAGAGGGTGGGGAGCACGGGGGTTGAATGGAGGCAGGGGTTCCGGGGGGGGGCAGTCAGGAAGGAGAGGTGGGTTTGGATGGGGCAGCGGGGGGGCAGTCAGGAGAAGGGGTTCTGGGCGCAGTCAGGGGACAGGGAGAAGAGTTAGTTGCATGGGGCAAGGGTCCTGGGGAGGCTGTCAGGGACCAGAGGGGTTAGATGGGGTAGGAATCCTGGGGTGGCCATCAGGGGGTGAGAAGCAGGGGGGATCAGATAGCGGGCAGGGGCCAGGTCATGCCTGGCTGTTTGGGGAGGCACAGCCTCCCCTAACCGACCCTCCATACAATTTTGGAAACCTGATGCGGTCCTCAGGCCAAAAAGGTTGCCTGCCCCTGTCCAAGGGAGTGCTAAATGCCTTCAACTCCCAGTGAGAGTCAAGGGCGCTCACACCTCATAGGATTAGGTCCAAATAGCAGATATTTCTTTCAGTGGAAATAAAGGCGTGAGAAAGAATAAAGATATATGATATATGGATATAAACGTTTTTAAAAAATGAACTTATTTGATAGGACTTAAGTCAACGTTCTAAAGGATTGAGCTGCTGCGGAACTCTAATACTAGATTTGTTCACAGTGACTCAGTAAAAGCATATTAAGCTCCCACGACACTATTAAACAGTACACAAAGGGCAAAAATGAAGAAGATAAATATTATTTAAAAAAATCTACAAAGATTAAACTGAGATTAGACTTCTTTTAAATAGAATTGAAAAGAAAGGCTACTTACTTGGCTCAGTGATTAGAGTTCTTTGAGATGTGTGGTCCCTAGCTGTATTCCACTTGCAGTGCACAAGGGCCTGAGTCTGGAAGATTTTTGCTAGCAATGTCTGTTGTCTGCACCTGCATCTCTCTCTTCCTGTGCACCAACCACCTCTCCAGTCCCATTTCTGCCATGAATAGCACTAGGATAAGACTCCACTACACAGGGGAAGAAGGACAGGCAGTGGAATATAGACAGGGACAGCACATCTTGAAGAACCCCAATTACTGTACAAGGGAAATAACCTTTCTTTCTTTTTTGAGTGATGTTCCCTACTTGTATTCTACTCCAGGTGACTCTCAAGCAGTATTCATTGAGGATGAGGGTGGGAGGAACAGTGCTATATGATAGGCTGAAGGACTGCTCTCCCAAAAAAAGGTGTCTGCTGTAGAATCCTGAACCAAGGCATAATGTCTCACAAAGCTATGCATGGAGCCCTACATTGCCATTCTGCAACTGTGTAGGAGAGGGATATCTCAAAGTAAAGCTGCTGGTATAACCTGGGCACTAGTTGAGTAGAGCCTCATATCTTGAGGGGGAGAGGTCGCCATCAGCTCAAACATCAGGATGCAGCCCAGTATCCATTTGGACAGTCTTTCTGAGGACATAGCTCCTCATCTCATGCATTTGGCAAAGGAAACAAAAAGTTTTGGGAGATTTTCTGAAGGATTTAATCCTCTATAGATAAGTTAAAGTTGGAGGACATTCAAAGAATGGGGCTTCCTGTCCAATCTGGCAGCATGGGGCTTCAGATAGAAGACAGGTAAGTGGTTCAGATGGAATTCCAAGATTACTTGTGGAATTAATTTAGGATAAGGACCTTGTCCTTATGGAAGATCAGGTAGGGTGAGTCTGTCACAAAGGTTTGCAGCTTACTTACTCTTCTGGGTAGGTGTCTGCAACAGAAAGGCAAGCTTCATAGACAGATGAACAAAAGAACATGAGGGTAAAGGTCTGAATGGGGGAATTAATGATGATAGGACTAGACTGAGGCCCCATATTGGGGCAGGTTTCAGCACCAGAGGAAAGGTTCTGACAAGTCTCTTCAGAAATCTTACTATAATCTGATGGGCAAAAACTGAATGGCTGTCCAGAAGAGGGTAAAAGACACTAATGGCTGCCAAGGGCACTGCACAAGGAGCTGAGAGATAATCCTGACATTTTCAGAGACGAGATGATCAAGAATACTAGGGATCTCAGAACGCTCTGGAGGTAGTCGACTATGCTGACACTGAATAGAGACTCTTTTCCATTTTGCTGTGTAGCATTTTCTTTTGGAATCTTTTCTACTACTGCTAAGGATGGATGGTATTGCTTCTGAGCATGACTAGTCTAGGTCTGTTGTCCATCTGTTGGATGGAGGAGAAAGAGGCCTCTATATCAATAGGGGATGCCATTGATAACGGTGGTCTGATTAAGTGAGTGGCAAACTGATCAGGGAATATCAGTGATTCCAGGTCCATATAGATAATAAAGTCCTTGAGCTCCATGAAGCTGTAGAGTGGACTGGACTTCTGTCTCTTGGTAGAGCTGGCTTCAGACAGGAATAGTTGTTGCTACCAAGATCTCCTTTTTTCTGCGTGTCAGTACTGTTCCCTACTTTCCCTTGTCAGTATTGAGGATGGTCCTGCCCCTTTGACCAAAGATGGTTTCAGGGCACTTTTGGTTCTCAGTGACAAGGAACTGGCACCATGCTCTTAAGAGCTCCTGACATAGACATACTGCGATGTAGAGTCTCACCTGACTCAAAGGGTGTCAGAGACAAGCTCCTCTTTTTGTATGAGGATTTGGAGAGAGATTTCTCCCAATGCTTACAACAGTGTTTGTGCTTACCCTCCTCACATCTGTTCTGTTTGGAAGAGTTTTTAACTCTGCTCTGTGTAGCTATGGAGACCACTGTGCTCAAAGGGGCCCTTCTCAGGGCCTCAGCTAGATGTACCGGGGGGTCTGATGGGCCAGGATTGGACTGGGTTCTCACTGAGCAGTCCAATAGGAATCTTCTAAATCTAAATTCACAGAATTGATGGGTTCAGTGAGGAAGGGGCTGGCAGATATTGCAATTAGAAGCTGGTATGAGCGTCCCTGAGGCAACAGAGACAGGCCACACAGATCTTGAATCCCAGGATCTTGGACATACAAGGCATCTCATGCATGAGAGTGTCTTGTAGAGGGACTCCCAGAGCTCTAAAAATTGCTGAACTACCCTATCTAGAAACAGGCTTTAGAAACTATTTGCGACTTTCTACAAATTTAGAACAAGAACACAAGCTAAAGCTGTGAACATTGAAGAGGTTCATCTCAGACCAGGGGCAGCAGAAAGGAACTGGAGAGGCAGTCAGTCCGTACTGCCCCTTATGCCCTCAGCATAGGGGCACAAGCACATACCAGCTGACGCTGCTAGAGAAAAATCTTCTGGGCTCCAGCTCATGGAGCTCGTGCGCACCTCGAATGGAATACATCACTCAAAGAAGAATTAAACAAAGGGTAAAGCACAGGGCAGATGCCAGTGTTATTTCTTTGGTTTTATGCAAAAGAGTTCTGCAGGGAGCAAGATAAGTGGGCTACCAACTATAAACTCTTTGGTGATGTTCCCTTGAGGGATTTACAAAGGAAATCCCTTTAAAGAGGTTATTAATGATTGCAATGGATATTCATAAAAGGCAATACCATCTACAGTACATTTTCCCTTTGCTGATTTGCTAATTACCTGTAATTATTTCATTAGCTCAGTTTCATGCACTGTATGGAAGTGGAGATTTTTCAGTGTATTAAAATTTTACATTTCCATGCTATGCCTGCAATTTCTCCAGTAAAAATTCTCTGGGATGATTTCCGTTCTTCATTTACAATTTCCATTTCTGATCCCTTTCACTATCCAAATTTTTATTAGAAACAAAAACAACCCTCACCTCATCCCAAGGTATAAATTTTTGTAAAGAGAAAGATAGAAACAAATTTGATTAGGTGTGAGTATCAACCCTCCCCTTGTTCATGAATCATCTGAGTTATTTGAAACCGAAGTCTTCAACATAGCAGCACAGGCATCTGGCACCAAACCTACAGGACTAGTATTAGCTGCCAGCAAGAGCAGTCTCTTTTCCAAGAGAGGAGATGGGTTGCTGGGTCCAGGTGCTCGGTCAGGTGCATCATCAGGAATTCCAGCCTGGATCTCTCTTTCCCTTACCCCAGGAGTTTGGGAGCTATTTCTCCATGTGTTGCCTCCAGATGGGATACGTGTATGTGTGTGTGAAGGGGGGCTGGCCACTGGTGTCAGGGGTTGTATGAAGGGAGTTTGGCCCAAATCTTTCTCTCTCCCCTCCTTGATGTTGGGGGAAACTTCTGTTCCCTCTAGCACCCCTGTGCAGGGGCGGCTCCAGGCACCAGCACGCCAAGCGCGTGCCTGGGGCGGCAAGCCATGGGGGGTGCTCTGCCGGCTGCCAAAAGGTGGTAGGCGGGTTGCCTTTGGCGGCATGCCTGCGGAGGGTCTGCTGGTCCCACGGCTTTGGGGGACTTCCCGCAGGCATGCCGCCGAATCAGTGGGATCGGGGACCTCCCGCAGACAAGCCACCAAAGGCAGCCTGCCTGCCGTGCTTGGGGTGGCAAAATACCTAGAGCCACCCCTGCCCCTGTGTGTGTGTGTGTGTGACTGGGAAAGGGGAAATGTGCCACTTGCCACAGGAGGTCACAGGGAAGGGAGTCTGATCTGGCTTTCTTGTTTCCTTGCCCCAGCAGTTCCCTGCCATACCCAGTGTAACTGCGCTACTGCAGGAACCCAGACTCAGAATGTTCAGTGATTTTGGCAGGCTGCCAAAAATGTCCAGAGACTCTTAAATGAAAGAGGGGAAATGACCATTTTAAACACTTCGTATCTTAATCAAACTTGCCTGAAAATCCACGAGGAAACAAAAAGAAAAGAAGTGACACCTCTGTAGCCTAAGGGGACTCCCCTTGCTGAATACGAAAGGCCCACTGCAGATAATGGAGGTATGAGAGCTTCTCAAAGAAAATGTTACATGAACTCTAGTAGTAAGTGTTATCAAGCTACATATAGTGTTCACTACCAACTCCTGCTCTAGTGAAGTCGGGTAATGTGTGCTTGCATGTATGTGTATGCATGTACAGTTTATAAGCTATGGAGGTAGATGGAATACAATATATGATGGCACAGTAGGAACGTTGTATTAACATGGGTTTAGAATGGTCAGATCAGCCCTTATAAACTATGCAGATCATCCCAAACAAATGCCAATATACTCTTTAACCACCCCACAGCATCATATATTTTGCATATGTCATGTATGTTACAGGGAAAAAATTCTTGGAATATTTTATCCCTAAGGGTATAAAACCATGTGCCTTGCTACCATCAGTCTATCTATAGAGCAAGAGAGAGAGAAGAATAACTACTAAAGGTAAAACAAGTCCATTAAGACCTCAAATGGCTCTTCTAGAGGTGCAAATGTCATGGCTTTAAAATCCAGTATCTTGGGTCTTTTCAAAATCTAAATGTAAGCACTGTGTGTCCCTTTGTGAAAAGGGTGGATAATTTCCCCCCGTTCAAGGAGATACCTCATTTTTAGCCCAGCAGAAATGGAGATACTGGATTTTAAATGCACACAATATTTATGTCTAGAAAAGCAGTTACTAATCCAGAATGAAATCTTGTCCACTCTTGACTTCATGCAGGGGTAATTTTGGGGGGTGGAGGAACAGAAGAGAAAATATTTCCTAGCAGAGAAATATTTGTGGAGGTGAAATATATTTTTAAGAAGATCATTTGTGCAAGGGAGAACAAATCCCAGTACTTTATCTTTCTATTGAGCAACCTTATGAATAAGTTAAATGACCTTAAAGCACACAACATACTTTACCTCCCCAAGGTAAATGGTGAAATACTTCAGTTTAGCTCCATATAAAATACATAGCCCATCCTGGACAATGATCCCACACTTTCACAGGTCTTGGGTGGCAGGCCAGTCCTCGCCCACAGACAACCTGCCAACCTGAAACGTATTCTCACCAGCAACTGCACACTGCACCATAGTAACTCCAGCTCAGGAACAGAACCAAATCCATGCAACAAATCCTCCCGATGCCAACTCGCCACATATCCTACACCAGCGACACCATCATAGGACCTAACCAGATCAGCCACACCATCACTGGTTCATTCACTGCACGTCCACCAATGTAATATACGATCATATGCCAGCAAGCCCCTCTGCTATGTACATCGGCCAAACTGGACAGTCACTACGGAAAAAGGAATAAATGGACACAAATCAGATATCAGGATGGCAAGTAAGACAAAACCTGTAAGGAGAGCATTAAAACCTCCCTGGCCACACAATAAGCAGACCTTAAGGTGGCGAATCTCTGCAGCAAAAAAAGTCTTCAGGACCAGCTGTAAAAGAAACTGCGAGCTTCAGTTATTTGCAAATTGACACATAGCTCTGGACTAAACAAAGACTGTGAATGGAATGCCAATTCAGAACCAGTTTCTCCTCCTCCCTGGTTTTCACACCTCTACTGCTAGGAACAGAGGCCGTCACCCTCCTGACGAACTACCTCGTTACTCTACTTGCTTGCTAGCATATATATACCTGCCCCCTGGAAATTTCCACTAACCTGCGCTGACGAGTGGGTATTCACCCACGAAAGCTCACGCTCCAAAACTCCGTTATGTCTATAAGGTGCACAGGATTCTCTGCGCTTTCACAGATCCAGACTAAACACGGCTACCCCTCTGATACTCTTGACACCATGCAAGGCACGGCAATTTAAGCCGTACGGAGTGGAAATCCTCAACCTGCATGAAGAAACTTGCACAATAACAGACAGATATCATCTTCCTTTCCAAATGCAAAGGATGGACATCATACCAAATGGACTAAAGGTAAAAAATCCACTGCATCTACATACTAACAGACACAGTGAGAGATTATCCATAACACTGTCAAAGAAACTGAGGAACCACCTGATCAAGCGATCCTATAACAGCAAAACAGGAAAACATCAAAAAAGAGCTTCCAACCTGGAGACCTTCATTAATACAACTTGCCATAAAACGGACTTCACTAAAATAAGACAGGAGATCTACAAGCCACTCACTCACATCTTCTACAAAGAAAAAGGACTGTAAGGCTGTCTAAACTCCTACCTGACACATGGGGCCACAACCGTGTACCCCTAACCACCACGCAATAATGTGTCAACTCTCCATACACCACTCAGGCCCAGAAGAAAAGTCCTGTCCTTCTCGGGACGCTCGTTCTGCCCTGCCACCCGCCCACCAACATGATACAGTCTGTGCGATCTGGAGCCTACTTTCGCCCGTCTGCGACTCAAGAATACTTCCAGAACAACACGAACAGGTGCACTGATACACAGTACCACACTCCCAACAAGCACAAGAAGATGATCCACATGGATCCTCCTGAGGGTCGAAATGACAGTCGGGACCTAGTACATTGGAATGCTTCGCCGACGTGCAAAGGCAGCAAAATGTGGAAAAACAACACCGCTTGCCGCATACCTAAGCATGGCAGAACGCAATGCCACCACAGCCTCAGAAACACCCTGAACATTATCATCAAAGAGGCTGATAAAGGAGGTGCTGTTGCGTCATGACAGGTCTGACACCAAGAAGGAGCGCCGCACAGACAACTCTCCAATACCAAAATCTACAGGCCACTTCCCTCGAGAGCCCCGGAGAACACGAAGACTGGACCACGACTCAGGACAAACTCCCTACACTAACTACCAAGAAAAAATCAGCATACCCTTAGAGCCCCGACCAGGGTTTATTCTATCTACTACCAAGAATCCAACCACCGGAAATCCGGAGCCCATCATCTCGGGCATTGGCACTCTCCGAAGACTGTCTGGATATGTGGACTCTCTTAACTCAGACCCTATGCCACAGCACTCACCAGGCTATCTCCGGTGACACCACTGATTTCCGAGGAAACTACAATGCATGGTCACGCTCCCAGAAAACACCATCCTAGCCACCATGGATGTAGAGGCCTCTCTACACAATAAAACATCCACATCACAGATGGAATACAGCTGGTTAGAACAGTATCCTGATGATGCCACAGCACAAACGGGCTGCTGAAGCTCTGTGCCTTTATAACTACACACACAACTATGTCAAGTTTGATGAATAATATAACCGTCAGATCAGTGGCACTGCTATGGGCACCGCATGGCCCCCAATACGCCAATATTATTATGGCGACCTGGAACAACGCTTCTCAGCTCTCGCCACTCACGCCCCTTCTCTACCTACGCTACATTGATGACATTTCATCATCTGGACCCATGGGAGGAGAACTCTAGAAAAATTCCACCACGATTTCAACAACTTCCAACCCACCATCACCTCAGCCTGACCAATCTACACCGGGAGGTCCACTTTCTAGACACCCACGGTGCAAATAAGTGAATGTCACATTAACACCAACTCTATATCGAAACTACCGACTGCGACGCCTACCTTCAATGCCTCAGCTTTCCATCCCGGGCACAATCACAACGATTCCATTGTCTACAGCCAAGCACTGGGAGGTAACAACCGCATCTGCTCTAAACCCCTCAGATCAGAGACCAACACCATACAAAATCTCCACCAAGCATTCTCTAAACTAACAAATCCGCACGGAAGGAAAATTAGGAAAACAGATCCAACAGAGCCAGACGTGTACCGCAGAAGCCCCTACTGCAGACAACCCAAGAAAGAACCAAACAGGACTCCACGCCATCACTACAGCCACCAGCTTAAACCCTCCAATGCATCACAGGGATCTAACAAACCCATCCTGGACAATGATCCACACTTTCCGTCTTGGGTGGCAGGACCAGTCCTCGCCCACAGACATACCTGCCAACCTGAAAACGTATTCTCACCAGAACTGCAACTGCACCATAGTAACTCCAGCTCAGGAACCAAGCATGCAACAAACCTCGATGCCCAAATCGCACATATCTACACCAGCGACACCAACATAGGACCTAACCAGATCAGCCCACACCATCACTGGTTCATTCACCCTGCACGTCCACCAATGTAATATACGCCATCATAATGCCAGCAATGCCCCTCTGCTATGTACAATCGGCCAAAACTGGAACAGTCACGAGGAAAAGGATAAATGGACACAATAAGATATAACAGGAATGTGCAATAAAAAACCCTGTAAGACGAGCACTTCAACCTCCCTGCCACACATAGCAGACCCTTAAGGTGGCTATCCTGCAGCAAAAAACTTAAGGACCAGACTGTAAGAGAAACTGCTGACTTCAGTTCATTTGCAAATTTGACACCATCAGCTCCTGGACCTAATAAAGACTGTGAATGGCTTGCCAATTACAGAACCAGTTTCTCCCCCTTGGTTTTCACACCTCTACTGCTAGAACGGGCCTCACCCTCCGGACTGAACTAAACCTCGTTATCTCTAGCTGTGCTTGCTAGCAAGTATAGTATACCTGCCCGTGTGGAAATTTCCACTACCTGCCGTCTGACGAAGTGGGTATTCACTCCACGAAAGCTCAACGCTCCAAAAACCTTCTGGTTAGTCTTAAGTGCCACAGATTCTCTGCTGCTTTCTCATAGATCCAGACTAATCAACGGCTACCCCTCTGATATATAGCAGAGTTATGCTTCTGCCTTCGTGTATTTGAACCAGCGTGCTAATGGCTTTTGAACATTTTTTCCATAAAACAATCTACATGCACACCCTATTCCTTTAAAAAAAATGAGAATATAGCTTAACTAATTTCTCTCACCTATGAAGGAGATATCTTTCTGGACTCTGCTGAGTACTTTTCAGGTGCATAGAAAATGTTTCCTGGCTGGTCATTCAGCAGAGCTGGATAGCCGTAGCATCAGCAAAAGAGAGGAGATTTGTCTAAGAGGAAGTAGAAAAACAGCAAAAACATATTGCATCAAAAGAGTAAAGGGCTAGAAGATAGTCTCTATCTAGCCTAATTTGGGTCAGGTGTAGCAATGGACAAACATAACTGTCTTTGCCTAAAAGGA